>NC_052356.1:39964878-40152433 GCF_009727055.1 Benincasa hispida | reverse complement strand
ATATGTGTATTGTTTTTCTAGTGTATAAAGAATAATTTAACTAGAGTCAAATTTATTGAAATATTTAGAACTATATAGAGATGAAGTTAAAGCAAATATGGTTGATAAAATCAAAGAGTAACACCAACTTCTTTTTCCTTTCTTAATTGAAATGTTTACAAGGATAGGGAATCAAACCATTAATTATAGGCTCGAGTAAAAACAAGTTGAATTCAAATATTACGTGAGCTCAAATTGGTCAACGAGACTCAAAACCACAAAAAACAAGCTTAAGGCCCAAAATGGACCCTTGGCAAGATGACCCACGAGTAAAAATGTTTGTGCGACTCGATAGGCCCACCTTGGCCAAGGTCGACCATGTTGTAGTCGAGGTGGGTCTCTTGGCCCAAGAGCATGCAATTTGCATAGTCATGGCTCATGATTGAGTCACAAGAGGGGGATCCGAGAGACCTCTAATCCTAGGTATTGAAGATTCCATATTAGCAAAATGGAGAGATTTCACAATATTTATATCATACATGTATTACTCCTTCCATTGTCAACTAATTTTGAAATGGAACATCATATTTAACTATGTTATCATAACCCATGTAGATCAAGTAGTATAGCAAATTCTAAAAGAACGTGGAGCAAGAAGTAGAGTTGTGAACTCAAAAGAATTGTGAAATATGAAGAGTCGTGAACTCCTAGGATTCATAGTATAAAAAGTATTAATAAGACATAAAATTGATTTTTTTTAGTCGTGGGTCTCATGATCTCCTTGGATTAAATAAGGAGCGAATGTTTAGGACAAAAAGTTATGAAATCAAAGGAATTGTGAACTATTAAGGTTCATAGGGTAAAAAGTTGATCATGTAAAAAATTGATATTTTTAATAGTGTGACCCACAAACTCCTTATACCAAACAAGAAGTGAAGCTCACAACTCCTACTTTCTAACTTCCGTCCGAAGTGAAATTCATACAACTCCATACTCTTCAACTCCGGCTTTCTTGAGTATATATATATATATATATATATGTAAATGATGAATGTGATTTGACAGCATATATATGAGAGAGGAGGGGGTGAAAAGGATATGAAGGATGGGGGTTGTTTGTTGAAGGAAAGACTGTATGTTTGTGAATTGTGAGAAGAGTTTTTGAGAGTGACAAGTGAGTCTATGATTAAGTCTCCTTTGGCCCCATTCCCCACAGTGGCACTGAAAAACATGGCACTTTTTCCATTTGTATTTATTTGTAAAGTAAAGTAACCAACCCCCTATCTTCCTCCTTCACTTAAACTACATCACAAACAAAAACCCACAAGGACAATCCTTTTTTCTTTTCTTTTCTTTTCTTTTTTTTCTCTTCTCTTCTCTTCTGCCATTGTTTTTAATTCTGCTCTCTGCCCATTCTTTAATGCTGTACTGAAAGACACATCATTTCTTGACATGACTTCCCCATCCAAAATCCCCCCCTTATGTTTTATAATTTTTTCCTATTTTCAAAACTTTCTTCAATTATATTTATATCAACCCCCAAAAAAAGAGGTTCTTCTAACTTCTAAGAATGAATGTCTTCTTTTTCTTTCTTTCTTTCTGGCCCTATCTATCTAATATGCTATGAGTATGAGTATGACTTAAAATTGATTTTTCAATGTCAATGCCCAAACCAAACCAACCAGGATTGATTGGAAGAGAATAAATAACCCCTCTCTTTCTTTTCACCCTCCTTTTACAATTTCACATTTGAAAATTTACTTTCTAATTTTTTTTCTTTTTAAAGAAAGTTTTTATGGCTTATTATCTCCTCTCATAAATGCAACAGCCTTTTCTTTTCTTTCTTTTCTTTTTTACCATGTATTATTGGAAAAGAAAAAAAAAACTCTCTCTACGTAAATTCAAATAAATTTAATAAGTAAATAGTGTATTTTATAGTGATTTTGAACATGATAAAAATGATTTTAGCAATTTTAAAATCATTCACAATATGCACTTACACAAACTAAATTTTGTATTCTATTAGATATAATTGGGATCAATATGAGAGATTAAGATATTGAAATCTCAACTTGTTTGTATGTTTTTTTTTTTTTTCTTAGATGAGATGATTGTCTCAAACAATGTATAGTAAGCAATTATAAGGAAGTGAAAATGTTTTTCTATACGAATCGTAAAATTTATCTCATTAAAACGACAACAACAACCATAACGATAGGAGGAATATTCAAATTTTAGGCAAGGGATGAAAATGTTGCCTACAAACTTGGCAAGTTATTTGGAGGATGGTGGAGTTGATTTTCTTGATGGCATGTTCTTTCAAAGCAAGAGCTCTTTGTAACTCAGCTTGTGCTTGTTGTCTCATTCTCTTGGCATTCACTAACTCCTTTTCAGCCAATTCAATCTGTTTCTTAGCTTCATTTCTTGCTTCTTCAGCCACAGCTTTCTCTTCCATTGCCACTCTCATTTGCTCTTTAGCTTCCTCTTTCAGCCTCAGAAACCCCAATTTCTCATCATCATCATCATTGTTGTTGCTATTGTTATCTTCATTTTTCTCACCATAATTGCAAGAACCAATGGAAAGTTGCAAATGGGTTGAGTAATTTTCATGTCTTTTTGGAGAAACTGAAACATGAATGGAAGTTGAATTGGTGGAAAGTTGAAGGTCTAAATTTTGATGATGATTATGGTTAATACTTCTTTGGGGAATTATTGTTGTTTTTGTAGAATATTTTTCAGCTCCATGATGATGATGATCAATTGTTGTAGTAAATGTCTGGTTTTGGTTTAAGAAGCTGAAATTTGTATCTGAAGAAGGGCTTGGAGTTGGACTTGAAGCTGTTCTAGATAAACATGGAATTTTTTGTTCTGATTGTTGTTGATGATGACCCAATTTGCAATTATCTTGGTGTTCTATGAAACTCTCCACCCTAAATCAAAATAAACAAAACTCAATATTATCCAAATATATGTATAGAAAATTAGACAGATTTTTAAGGTTTTCAGGTTTAGCTAGTGATCAATATTCACAGATTTAATGTAATGCTAAGAACCCATTTTGATTTAAGAAAATTAAAACAAACCCATCAATAAAAGATTGTTCTTTTACAAAATAAATAATAATAATAATAATAATAATAATAAATTACATCTTTTTTTTATGAAAATTATCTAGGAATATGAATAGTTTCACATATAAATAAGAAGAAAGGAAAACCAATGATATATACAAGTACATAATTTTAATAACATTATTTACTACGGGACCAATAAAAAAAAAAAAAAAAAAAAAAAAAAAAAAAAAAAAAAAGTTAAGACAAGAAAAAATACCAAAAATATTCGTTTGTCCTGACAAAAAATTAAACTGATTCTCGTTGAAATATATATATATATATATGTGTGTGTGTGTGAAAAAAAAAAAAATAAACCTAACTACACATGAACTGATCATTGGAAAATGTGCCAAATTGCAACACAAAAAGCTGATTTATATAAACTTGTGGTTGTTCACGATGATGAATGTTTGTATATTTCAGTCAGAAACATTCAGCAGCCATTAATAGTAAATAAAAATGTAAAAAGTAGGAGCCGCCAGAAAAAAAAATTAACCTCATATTCATAGCTAGATAATGAAACCAAAAACTATATTACATTACATGGTTTAAATTAAAATAAATTCTAATATTCTAGCATGTACGATGTTGGATTATCATTGAACTCAAAAGCTTAAATGGATGGATTAATATGTACCTGGAGAAAACCCGACCACAATCACAAGAATGGCCTCTAGTTCCACAAGTTTTGAGATGAGCTTTGTAATCAGATTGAACAGCATATCCTTTAGAGCATTTTTCACAAACCCATTGCTTATGGTTACTATGTTTTCTTCTAAAGTGTTTCTTTATTCCTACCAAATCCCCCAGAGCATGAGTAGGGTTATGGTGTAAGCAGCTCGGCTCCGGGCAAACAAACACTCGTTTTCTCACTACGGTCGTCGTCTCCGTTCTTTTCAATAGCTTCCACGGCACCTTGTGCCGACGTCGATGCATTTGTAGATTCTGATCTCTCTGAAACCCTTGATTGCAGATCTCACACACGTAACGATCTGATTCCAATAGAGTTTTTGGAGAGAGAGAAACCACCTCAGCATCTGGGTCTGTCAAACATAGCTCAATTGTTAAGACACCAATTTATAGAATTGAATTATACATGTTAATTATTTAGAATAAAAAAAAAAAAAAAAAGGTTGAACCTTGATCAATCTACCATCATAAACTATATATATACGATGAAAAAAAGAAGGAAGAATTTTGATATATAATACACACAAATATTGATTATCGATGCTAAAATTTGGACAGGAAAAAACGCACCTGGAGTTCCGGCGGGTCTCCGTTTTCTTTTGTTATTGGTTCCATTGTTTTCAAAGCAATTAGACAAAGGCTCAAAACAAGGAAGTGAAGGAGAAGAGAGATCAGCCAGCATGGGAAAAGAAGAAAAGAAAAAAAAAACAAAGAGCTTCAAATGAAAGAGAGAATGAATTAGAGGACTTGAGAGCAAAAAATTTCAAGAAGAAGAAGAAGAAAATGAAATGAAAGGGGAGTTTGAAGTAATTGAAAATTTGAGATGATAAATTAGGTGGGTTAGAGAGAGAGAGAAGTAAGAAGAAGAGGAGAGAGAAAGAGGGGATGGGTTTTATTTATTTATTTATTTTTTTTTTGGCTTTCAGCTTTTGTTTAATAAATTAATGGGCTTTTAAAAATTTCAGCTTTTTGGATCAGCTTTTTTTTATATCCCAGGCTTTATCTCAGCTTTCCTTTCTCTCTTTACTTCTTCCAACCATCTTCAGCACATGTAGTTATTGAGTTTCCTCAAATGAAACTTTTCAAAAGGAGAAATATATAATATATATTTAAAGGTGTGTGTGTGAGAGAGAATTTAAACTTATTAGGAAGCAAAGGCTTCATCTTTATAATGGAAAAGGGAAAAAACAAACAAACAAACAAAAGTATTTACTAAAAACATCAATGAAAGTTACCTTTACTTTCACTTCCCATGCATTACTCATAGATAGAGATATATGTAAGTATTTGTGTACATATATATGACTTTTAAGGTTCCGTTTTATCATTTGGTTTCTGAAAGTTAAAGTTTTATAAACACTACTTTTTATTCAGAGATTTTATTTGAAAGAAAAATAAACATGCATTTCAAAAATATAAAAAACGAAATAGTTACCAAATAGAGTTTATATTTTTTCATGAATTTGACATTATATAGGGGCGAATTAAAATTTCTATAATATTATATCTTAGAAATATTGATAAAATTATAACTATAATATCTCCATATGCGAAGGACCTAATATCATAATATAATGAAAAATTTAAACTTATTATAAAAAACAATAATAATTGTTTTGAATGGCAAAAGTGTAGAAATATTTTCAAATATAGCAAAATATCACTATCTATCAGGGATCTATTAATGTTTATCATTGTTTGTTATCAATAAACAGTGATATTTTGTTATATTTGTAAATAAGTTTGCCAACCCAATAAGATTTATCTATTAATTCAATTTTTCATGTTTTGTTTTCCTTATAAATTGTCTTGAAGTAATTGGCATCGATATTTATTAATATTTTTTTGACATTATCATAAAATTGACGTCCATATTTTTTAAAAACTGAGGCTTAAAACAAACCCTCATCCTCTCATTTCCATTAAAAAAAATAAAAAGAAAAGGGAGAAAAATCATGGTTGAATAAAACAGTGGTAGAAATAGAGCATAATGACATTCAACTTTTTCAGACGTGTAAATGGTGAAATTACTTGTTTGAATATAATTCATCTAAGTATGATTTTTTTGTCATTTCTATGAACCGTTTTTTTTATTTAAAAAATATTAACTTAAGAGAATATTATATAAAAATTAGGTAGTTTTACTTGCCATTGATGTAAATTATCTCTTCAAAAAATGAATATAAGAGTTTTCTTTTTGTTTTTTGAAACGGATGAATGTAAGAGTTGAACGTCAAAACAATTAGCTCTATAAAAGATCTTTTGATTTATTATAAATTTGCAATTATATTTTGAAATTAACATTCCTTTAAAAAAAATTCAATAACACAAAAAAAAAGTATAATATTTATGAGGTATATTTTGGTCTTAATATATATAATTTTGTTCAGATGCAATTGACTTTTTATTTCCCACCATTAAATAAAACATTAATTGATGTTCTTCAACTTGTATCTATTTTCATTTTAATCCCTAAAATTTTACAACTCTTGATTTCGATTATTCAACTTCTAAATAAAATTTCATGTTTGATCATCTTCACAATAAATGTTTAGACAATGGGGCAAAAAATGAAATTCCACAACTTTAAAAGAAAATGAAGGTAATAGTTGGAGAAACTAGATTTAGGGTTTCCTCAATGGGTTTATGAATTAGAATAAATAATGAATCAGTGTTGAGAACAAAAATTATATTCATAACATATATAATATATCTACATACTATAAAATTAATATGTGTATAGAATTAGAATGGTTAAATTATAAATTTGGTTCCTATAATTTTGAGAAAATTAGAATTAATTTGTCCCATCAATTTTAGAAATTAGTGTATGTAGTTTGACAAAATCTCCTTAAATAATCCTTATAGAAGAGACTATTTATTAAAATTTTCTTTAACTTTTAAAATTGTAGGATTAAATTCTAACTTTCACCATATTTATAATAACAATCTCGACCTTTTGCTAACTTTTTTAAAAAAATTCAAATTTTGTAAAAAATGATACATAAAAAAAATCAATTATTGATCATATTATACAATTATTATGACTATCATGGCTAATCTAACCATAGTTCAACAGGTTAAGGCACTAGATCAAGAGGTTAAATGTCTGAATTTCTCTATCAAATATGATGTTAAACTAAGGCCACGTCTATCTCAAGTGAAATGTAATCCATCAATAATAATTTGAAAAGTGGGTCTCAATTGATTACTTTTTTGTTGTTGTTTAACCATGTTCCATATCGTAATGAACTATGGGGTTCGCATTCAAATCTATAATCAAAACCCATAATCTAATTGAGGAATGAAGTCTGATTGTAATTATTAATTACGTGGGTTCACTATCTTTACCATTACTGTTACAAATATTGTAATTATAACGGTATGAAAATTATGAATTTGTCGCATTTGTTGTTAATCACCTTTACCTTTCTTGTTATAGTTAAAGTCAAACAGTAATGGTAAGATAGCGATAACAATAAAATGTGACCGATTCATAATTTTAAGTAAACGTGATAAAAAATTTAATTATGTTTGTCGATTCAAGTCTATTACGATTCATCTACTAATAAAATTTCATTTCGATTACACCAATTTTCATTATGAATAAATAAACATGACCTAAAATCAAAATAACTATAAACTATACACATGTACAAAAGATGAAAACAAACACAAAACACCTTTTAGAGGAACCAGTTATTCAAGCATAGTTTTCCTAAATTTTTTGTTCCAAGAAACAAAAAAAAAGGGGGGGCTAAATTTGAAAGAAAAAAAATTGTGATAAAATGAGGAATTAGGACGAAAATACCCTCAAGTTAGGAGGTAAAGTAAGGTTTGTTTTATCCTAGTTAGGGAGCAGCTTTTGTAAAGGTGAATCAGGTGGGTGGTGAGGATGTAAAGTCACCTTCAGGGGTATGGTGGTCAATATTATCATAATTATGTGTAAGATTCATGGTTTTCCTTTTTCCACATGCATACAAAAGTAACAAGTTAAAAATTAATAAATTCAGGCTCCAAGTCTGGCTGCTAAATTAGAGATTTTTCTTTACCTCTGAGGTCAAAGATACACTATTCTATTTCCATTCAACAACTTTAATTCATATATATATATGTACAGCCAAATAAAATCTATCTATCTATATATATATATATATTCATTTAGATATAAATTTGTATCCTTAAGCTTTGAAATTTGGATCAATTAAAACTCTGAACTAATAATTATATCAATTAAAAGTTAAACTTAAATTTTATCATTCAAATAAATATGTTATCCGAAGTATTAAAAAATGAAAAAAAAAATTAGGTACATTTCGGGCTACACCCATCTTTCTACATCACATCAAATTGTCTAATCATAATTTGTACAAATTTTTCTTACTTCTTTGATTTAAAGTATTTTAGTTCATATTTTACGTGTATGATAAGATTGAGATGCATAAAGATTAGTACATCTTAAGATATATTGCTCCTAATAAAATTTAACCAGGTCTAAAAAAAAACCCTGGAACCTTAATTATAAAAAATACTCTTTTGAAATAATTAAAAATTGTATTATGATATTCATAATCACTTCAAAAAACTCTTTAATCATTTGAATATTTTACACCTTTAAACATTATTTGTCATTGATAAACGTAAAAAAATAATAATAATATTAATCATTTCAAAAATCTACCTCAAACCCAAAATGGAATGTCCCTTGCTAACACCAAAGATCAAATTAAAAATGAGTATAAAAAAGAAATATTTGATTATTTTTTAGTTACATAAATGCTCAAATCTATTTACAAATGTCATAATAATTAATTAGTCTAAGTTTAGCTAGTTAAATTATGTGAAATTAAAATACTTGAAAGTTTGATGGGAATCTTCTCTTTTGATGCATTAATTAAGAATTGATGGATAGAAATGGAGTGAAATTGTACAATATAAGTTAGAAAATGAATTTAATGAATATATGGGGTTTGTGTGTTTGTGCTTTGTGAAATGAATTGACAAGAGACTCAAAAGAGCTGTGGACTGCAACATTCCATGCCATTCCTTCCTGTCAATACATTCATTGCATATTGCTACCCAAATTAATTGATTACATTTTAAATTGCAAATTATACCAATCTTTATTTTCCAATTTCTCTTTTCAAATAATTAACAATTACATTTGAGACAATAGTAATGCACCATAAATTACATTAGACCAAATGTGAATTATGAATAACATTCTTTAAAAGAAGTTTAGTACTAACATCTTAATCTCGAGTTACTTTTGAGTTATAAGCTTCATTCAGCATAATATTATTTAATTAATCAATATTTATATGATTAAAAAGGTATAACTCAATTGACATAAAGTAAAAAAAATAAATGTTCGAATCTCTCGCGAACTAAAAACATATGTTTGTACATCAACTTTTTTACTCGTTAATCCTTTATTTGGTGATATCTTGTTTTTTCATATCATTCAATAGGAAAGTAAAATTATTTTTCACTAATCTTTCTCATTCAAACTGCTACATGTGAAAAACATGGATAGTTTTAAAAATAAAATTCAATGGGAATATATTTTGGTTTATTGGGCTCATAGGTTTCAATTATACCATCTAGACTTTAAATTTTTTTTTTTTTTGTATCCTTTATATTTTGAAATTGTTTCAAAGAATAATATCTTGGAGATATTTTTATTAAAATAAGATGATAATTGATGTCGAAACTAATTGGTAAAGAATAAAGACAAATGTGATATCATTTCCAATATTTATCATTCATGTAGATTGACGCAATAGTTAACGTGTAAAAATTGATTATGTAAATTATTTTAACAATATTTTTTTAAATGAAATAAATAGTGATAATCATCTTGTAAATCTTCTACTTGTTGTAGACAACATCACATTCACATTTCACATTTTACACCTCTATCTACTTCTTTATATATATGTATATAAAGTTTTTTATTTGAAAGTCTATCAACATAATTGAAATCAACTCCAAAATTTAGAAATATTTTGTATAATTTAACTTAAAAATCCTAAAAAAATCTTGTTTATTATTTATTACTTAATTTACAAAAAGAATATCATTAAATTTTGCCAAATAATTGAGTGATTTGGAATGGAAATTGAAACCTACTACGGGCAGCTAGGGTTTATACGAGAATGTAACCAATAAAAAGATACGGGCAAGGAATATATCCAAATTCGATCAGTACATTGGCTATTTTAAATTATCACTTCACAATCGGAAGAGGCCGTCAGATGGCTGTGAAAAAATAATCGGACGCTCTAAAATGGCTGAAGAATTATGAGTCATCATCGAACGTTGAAGTGCTTTAGATTCTGCCATGTGGCAACATGCTCAGCCATTATATAGAAATTTGATTGAATCTGGTCCGTTGGATGGAGCAGTAAAAATGTACGAGCGTGAAATCGAATCAGAGCCATATGATGTTGGAGAAGAGAATTTGGCCTTTTGATTGAGTCAAGTGCTCAAAAGAACTGTGTGGGCGATGCACCTGATCGAGTTTCTGAGATAAATGTCAGATTTCTATTGAATAATTCATTTTAGTCATCATGATTTGAGTTCACCAAATTTAAAATAGGCATGCCGCATCTAATTAAAGTAAATGCCATATCTTGATTTCCTCTTCAAAGATACGTTCATTATTTAATGCTCATAACTATTGTGTGTATATATATAAATATATATGGAAAATATTAATTAAAATCCTAAATTGATAATTGTATCCAACATTCATCACCTTATCAATTTATACTTTTCATTATGTTCTATTTAGATAAATATCGTGTGAGACTTAAATTATTATGATCAAAAGCCTATATTTTAATAAACAAATTAATTTAGACTCTCAATTAAGAATTCCTTGGAAATCGTTCATGCATACATTTTAATGTCTATTTTTTGTTTGATCCAATATTTGAGAAAACAACTATGCACTTGATCCAATATTCTTGAACGAAATCAAAATGAGGGTGTAAATTGATATACTCACGAAAATTTATGATTTAAATTGTTACAATTACTAGTTTAGAGTTTAATTTATAAAACCTCAACGTTTGGTATAAATTGATTTTCTTTTATGTTGAAGAGTGAAAGATTCAACCTCTAATCTTTTTAGTCAATAATAACAATAAACTCTCTTTTAGCTATTACAATAATAAAATTTATTTAAGACTAATAAATAGATGAGTTATTGGATCTAGTTAAAAATATTAGAAACATTCTTTATGATTATAGATTCAAATCTCTTTTAAGGCTTATTTGAATTCTGTAATCCTATAAAGAAATGTGTTTGTTATATATTAACATTATAATATTAGTTAAGAATGATCATAGATTAAATTTACCAATAAAAGATATCATACATAGCTTCTCACTTCTATATAGTGTTTGTATTCATATTTATATATAATTTCCAGTGTTTTTTTTTTCCATTTTTTTAATGGATTATCAGAAAATTCAAACAATTTCTTGTATCAATATGTATCATTGAATATTATATAAAAATAGATTTTACATGTCAAATATATGTTAATTATAAGAATACAACTTTGATATAAAATATACTTAAAAATATATATATATATAAGAGGAGACAGAGCTCCATGAAGGTACCATGATGCTTGACAGCTCTAAGTTATAATTCTGAAGATGTAATTAAACTTTATATAAAGAATCTTAGGAAGAAACTTCAAAAGTTAATAATGGTGGCTGCTGGCTTGGTTGTTGTGGGGAACCATTTTTTTTTTTTTAAAAAAAAAAAGGAAAAAAAAAAAGAAGGAGAAGAAGAAGAAGGATGGTGGGACCAATTTAATTTTATGTCAAGGGAAATTAACTTGAACCCTACACCATATCATGAAACTTAACTTTATTTGGTATTTTTAAAATAAATAAATAAAAGTGTCCTAAAGGAGAAAAACAAATATCTTAGAAATTAAGGCAGACCCACATGAATAATTAACTTTATGAATTGATTTACAATCAAAAAAGTAATGGGTTTGTTGTTGTTTAGTGGTTATTGATTTGTTTTCACATAATTAATTGACAAAAAGAAAGGTGATTATNATGTTAATATAGTTTGAAGTTAAATTAATTAATTGGGTATGATTGGATTTTGGGATCAAAACACACACATAAACATGATTGTGCCAAAAGGACATTCTTGCATGTGCATGTTTTCTTTCTTTTCTTTTTTTTTTTTTTTAAAAAAAAACAATCTTGGGGACTCCCATCATCTTCCCAATTGGCCTTCTTTCCCTACTATATTTTATTGTATTTTATTTTATTTTATTATTGGATTCCCCTATTTGATAATAACATGACTTGTTGTTTTTGCTTTTTTCCATTAACATTTTTTCAGCCTTTTGTTATTTTTCTTTTCAAAAGATCAAAATTAATGCCCTTAGCTTGTTCAATCCCCTTGGACATACACACATGATCTCTCTTCCCTTCTCTCAATATCTTTTGGGGAATATTGGAATCAAAATGGGGCTAACGTTGGAAATTGGTAATTATCGATACTCGTTTGATAAATTATTTGAAATTGGCTTACGATATTGATTTTTTTAATTAATCAATTCTTTTATCAACAAAAACTTGAATACAGTTCAATTGATGCATTTATGTCGTAATTTATCAATCAAGTTAAATATAAATGTCTCTTACGTATATTAAAATAATTAATAAAATACGACAACTATTCAAATAACTCAAAACTAGCTTATGGACCAAAAGCTTTGGTTGTTGTCTATTATTGAGATCTATAAGCCACATGGGTCAAATCTATTTTCCCTTTTTTTCAAACTTTTATATCACAAAAGAAAAAAAAAAGTTGGGCTACCTCTAAGGTTACTAGGGTTCCATTGATTACAACCTCAAATTATATGTTGATATATATATCTATCCTATTTGTATTTATAAGCACTATTGCTATGACAGATTCTGACCCTTGTAATAATTTATCTGCCTAATTAGGGATAGAATTAGAATTTGTTTTTGGTAGATACAAATTGTTCTCTTTGTAAGATGTTATAATTAAAATTTTTAAAACTATAAGATATGTTACCCCTGTTTAATCTCCAATCTTTCATTTGGTGATATATTGTCTATATATGTATAATAGGACAGAGAAATTATATATTTTTGTGTATTTATGTCGATATGTATGTATATAATATATGAGTGATGATTCAAATTTATGACTTATTAAAAAAATGTAATGGGAAACTACTTAAACTATATATGTTTTTGCCGACGATAATAATAATATAAATTGACATTTTAAAAGTTATGTAAATCTCCTTGTAGTTATAGCATCTAACAAAATATATGTAAATTGTTTGGTAGGTTCTATTATAAATTTAAGTGTACCATGTGGTATTTTTTCTATAATTTACATTTTAAAAAATATAATTATTTTAATAAAACTACTTAAAATATTTTTAAGTATAACAAAATGTCTATTGTCTATCAGTAATAAATCGCGATAAATTTCTATCACTGAGTGGTAGATCGCAATAGACTTCTATCAATAAATTGATTTGTTTTTCTTTATTTGAAAATAACCCTTTTTAAAATGTAAGTATTAAATTAGATTTTAATTATGTGGAGATGGACATTAGTATAGTTTAAAGTTATTAATATTTTAATTGATTTAATAGATTTTTTTATTTAGAAATTAGAGTTATTAATATGATTTAAACACTCAACCAGCCTTTCTAAAGAGAAATTATTATTTAGTTATAATTTGTTCCTTTTAATCATTTGTGTCCACTCAGTTCTCCGATAATTTCTCCATCTCAAGGTTTTGTTGATGTTTAAGTAAAGTGAATGTTGGCTTCCTTGGCCGAGAGATATTTTTTATTGGTTAAATTATAATAAATAATCTCGAACTTTTGACATTTGTTTAAAAAGTATCCATACACTTTTAAAATTAAGTTGTAGTATTACTATTCAATTTTATAAAAACATTTCAAAATTACCCTTAAAATAAAAATATTTTAAAATTTCGAATGAATTTGAGGCTTAAACTTGTATGATGGTGACCTAAATAATGTGATCATCTAAATTTTTTGTCGTTCTAGATCACTGACACATCATTTTTATCTCAAATTCTATTCAAAATTTTAAAGAATTTATTTTTTAATAGTATTTTTGAAACGTTTATGAAAGGTCAAAAATGATGTTGTAATTTGTGGAATTATGAGGATATTTTTTTTAAATAAATAACAACGTTCGTAGTTTATTTTTTTTGTTATTGATTATATTGTTTTTGTTATTATTTTATCGTCTTATTATTATTTATTTTATTGTTGGCCTAGATTATTGTCACTCTCAAGTCTCACCACAATTTCCAGAAAGGGAGGCTGACGTGGCCTCTCTATTTATTAAGATACGAAAAATTATGTAAAATGAATTCAACTTTATGGTATATTTTCAAAAATGTCTGAAAAAAATGTATCAAATAACTTTTTTTTTATTAATGAGTTTTCCCCATTTTTATATTTTTATCTCACCAAATATCCATATTATATAATTAATCATATTGTATTTTATTATTAACTTCTGAAGATTCTTATTATATAATTTTTTGTGGGTTATTTTAAAACGAATGACATAATCAGCATAAAATAAAAAGATAAGTAATAAAATCGAGAAAATAACAAGATTTGGACCAAAAATAGTATTTTCTAAGCCTAGGAAAGAATATTGGTTTGTTGCAAAGTCCAAATCAACGTGTTTGGCCTCGATAACATTTATTGCATACATGGAAGTTATTTTATGGATTATTTTCCTTTTGAGTATTTTGAGTATTAATGTTTTTTAAAAATAAAAATCACAACATTGGAAGGTTATTATAGTAATTAATATATTATATAAAGATCTCTAATTATTTTGTGTCAGATAGCTTTGTAAATATTGAAATTTTATGTAGGTAATATTGGGCCTTATTTTGGTCCATTCATGGAGAAATCCCATAATATATTCTCTCCTCTAACACCAATATAAAAAATGGAATTAAGTTTTATTGGCATTTTTGTTTTTAAATTTTTATTTTTGAAAATTAAACTTATATATAAACACTCTTTCCATCTCTAAATTTCTTGAGTTGTTGTCTACTTTTTATTAAATGTTTTAAAAAAAGAAGTAAAAAATTTTGAAAATTAATAAAAAATAGTTTTTTTTAAAAAAAAATATTTTGAATTTGGTTAAGAATAATACAACTCTTATATTTAAGAAATATGCAAACCATGATAAGAAATTTAGAGAAAATCGACATAATTTTCAAAAAAAAAAAAAAAAAAAACGAAAAAGAAACCAAACAAGATCTTAAAAATTCGTTTTCCCCCTATATATTTAAATAATTAAACTCAAGCTTAAACAGATTAGTTTCACAGAATCAAATCTTAAAATTAAAGGGTAAAATGATCAATATCATTTATATCAAACTTGAATTTAACTTTCGACTTATGAAAAAGAAAAAGAAATAAATATCATTTATTAATTCAATTTCAGTTGTGTTATTTTTCTTTTATTTTTTATTAGAATTACGAGTAATATTAGTCTTCTTTTTTTTTTTTTTTTTTTTTTTTTTTTTTTTTTTTTGTGGTTGAATTTAGCGTTAGGATCGTGACTATATCACTGCTCTTTTATCTGAATTTGAGTATGCTAATATTACTTCTTTTTTTATGGCTTAGATTTTATATTAGTATTTGTGTGCGTGTTTTCGACGGATGAAAGTGAGATTTGTAGGTTTAATTTTAAAAAATCAAATAGTTATCCAACAGAGTTTAATTAAAATTGAATTTATTTATTCATTTATTTTTTGAGCTCCACATAAGTGGTGTATCGGGAAGTCAAACCTCTAACATTTTGATTGTTAACCTATGTCTTCACTAATTGAATTATGATCAACTTAGTCGTTTGAATTTATAGTATTTATAATGATATGGCGTTGCTTTCACATTTTTAATAGGTTCATTTGTTGGATATTAAAGATCACATTTACTTATATTTTTATTTTATATTTAGCATTATAATTATAGGGTTCTGATTTAAATTCTCTCATTTCATTTTTTTTTCAACCATATGTGGAAAGTTGGAGGATTCAAACTTTTGAAATTCTAGTCAATAATATATATTCTTGAACCAATTAAACTATTCTCGATTTCGCTCAAATTCTCGATCTTAAACCTTTCATAAAATGGTTATTAATATATTTTCTTGTCATATATATGTGTGCACACCATATGTTAGAACCAGGTTTAATTATAAATTTTTTTTAAAAAAAACATTGAACTCCCATTTATTTAAAAAATATCCCACTTTTGAAAGTTGCAATATTACCTCTAAAATTTCATAAACGTTTCAAAATTATTGTTAATATAAAAATTCTTTACAAAAAGAAAATCGAGACATGAACGAATGTGGCGATAATTTAAAACAAAAATTTAAATAACTCATCGTACCAAGTTTCAATTTTTCTTCTAAAAACTTACTTCAAATATAGTTTTTAAACGTTTCAAAAAGTTTATGAATAATATTACAACTTTTAAAAATACATATACATCGATATTCTTTAAAAAAAAAAAATAATAATAAAGGATATTTCTTATAATTTAGTGTACTAACGTGTTAGAATATACATCGCAAAAAATAATAATGATGATGATAGAGAATAGTAAATGGATGTAGAAGCCCCATATATATGAAAACATATAAAAGGGAAGAAAAGAAAATCGAAATTTTGCTCCTTAAAGTTGGAATAGTGATGTCTCAAAAGAAACAAACCATGTGAAAGTGGAGAGAGACATTTCTTTTGCATCAAAAAGACAAGTTCGCTAAAAAGAAAAGAACTGAAAAAAGTCAAAAGCTTTCTATATTATTTATATTTTATAAATAAAAAAAGAACTAATAATAATAATAATAATAATAATAATAATAACAAATTAAGAACATAAAAAAGCTCTCTACTTTATCAAAAGAAGCCAGCGCCTTCTTTTCTCCATTTGCCTCTTCCTTTTTCACGTAAGCACTGCATAAATTTGTTCCTATCCTTTTGTGTTCAACTTCAAAGCCAATTTCTGACATTATTGCTTCGTATACTTTCCAATTTTACAATTTAAATGTGTTAAAATACCATTTTTGGTCCAAAGTTAGTATTTTTTGTTGATTTTCTTTTTCTAAAAAATTTAGTCTCTATGAACATCCCATCTATACATATGACAATATATTTACGAGGTCTTTTGTTGTATGAAAATTATTGTTATTATTTAATCTATTTTAATAAAAATTAACTTTGAAGGACTATATTTAAGATTTTGTACTATAACATAGTGAACAAAATTATTTGAACCCTTTGAACTTCTGGGGTTATTTTACCTTTTTGGCAAGTTGGATCTTTGGTAAATGTAATCAAATTTGTATGCTTTAAAATTGTGTTTTTTTTTTTCTGTCTTATCCTATACTTTACCAGAGTTTGAAGGCATTTTTTAGTTTGATTTGCTTGAATCCGATATAAATTTATCAAGTTTAACAACAATTTAACATAGCCTTCCACAGAAAACAAAAAACACGAAACACCAAAATAGATCCGATATCTGAAACTTTTAATTTAATGACTATTAGGATTATAGATTTTGTAAAATTAATTACACCTTAGCCATATGATCACTTTTCAGTTCAAAATGAAAAATCTTTCCACATTTGTATATTGAATTAAACGAAAATGAGCTATATCATAGTCTTTTTCACATTTTTTTCTTTTTTTTCTTTTTTTCTTTTTTTTTCTTTTTAATGTTTTCAAATTATGATATATACCATGCAAGGTTAAATATAAACATTCATTCTATTATTCACAGAACTCTTATTTAGATCAAATGGAAAATACAGGTGAATTTCCATTAGAGACAACTTCAATGTTTCCAAATCTAAGGCAGGATGTAAACATCCAAAGGTAAATTACAAAATATTTGCATCTGACTTCAACTGGGCTTGCGATATACACATATGGAAGTATTTAAAAAGCTTATTTAATCAAAGCTTTACGTTGATGATAGTCAACAAGATGATTCCTCCTTCGATTCTCCAGAAGCCAAGCAAATCAATCCCCATGAAAAGTTCAAATACTTTGTTGGTCACTTATCGACGAAGGTAGTCTATACGTGCGTGTAATCCGAATCTGGATGAAAACAGTCAATTTTCTCAGTGCCCATGAAAAATAATCAACCAAAGCATACTATTCTTCTATTTCAATTCTACGATTCCTGAAAGTTTCGTGTTCTTGCCATGCAAAACAATATAACATGATTAACCATCTAGCCAACCTGTTAAAGTGAACATAACTCACCGTGATTGGTATGTAACTCCTATTTTTTAAGTTGGAAGTTTAAATCTCCATATCTCATTTGTTTAAGCTATAACTAGACTTACTAATGAAAGTTTAACACTCGAATTCGTATCAGATACATTCATCATATTTTCCTTCGTTCTTAATTCCATCCTCCTCCTTTGCATTCGTCCATTAATCCTTACCTGGCTAGCACTACTTAATTTTACCTTTAATATTCCCCTCTGCCTCTCCTCCCTTTTACTTTATAATTCTCCTTATCCACTTTTTTTTTGTAAAGCTTTTAAGATCCATGACACTCGAAACTTGCCATAGTTGGAGCCAAAGGTCTAGTTGGTAGTAGGCCTATTCTGCTTGCTCTGTTTGCCACAACAAGGCTTCCGAAAATAATCATTTAACTAAATCATAAGTTTAGTCTCTGAACTTTGGAGATATGTGTCTATTTGGTCTACGAACTTTTAAAAGGTTATTAAACTTTTAATTTTGTATCAATAAAATCCTTAATTTTCAATGCTGTGTCTAATAGGTCCATGACCTATTTGATTTTTTTTTTTTAATTCATGGATCTACCGAACAAAATTGAAAGTTTAGGGTCCTATTTGGCATAAAATCTAAATTTATATCTAACAAATCGATTATTTTCTTTTAAAAAAAAATCAAATATTAGGGGCCTATTACACAAAATTAAAAGTTTGTTTAGGGACCTAATGAATACAAATTTGAAAGTTCAATGGTCTCTGAATTTTAATCACAAATTTCAAAAACTAAAATTGTAATATAACCATGATTTATGTCAAACCCATCTAACCCTCTATCCAGGAAAAGCTTTGTGTTCGGGTTCGAGTGTGGAAGGTTTGGCTAGTAGGCCTCTACTGGAGAAACAACCAATTTGGACCATTAAAAACTTGACTGGTAATGAACATAATGTGAACCTAATTACGACCTTTATTTCCTATCATGCTCATGTCTCCCGCACTGAGATTATGAATGATGAGTCGAACCACAGGTAGGCAAGAGAAGATTACCTGTGCAAAAGCATAAATTGCTCGTAATATTCTAGCATAATCAGTTCCCATCATCTGAATCACCATATCCGCCAGAAATGTTCCCCAAAACCTGAATCAGGTACAAACAATTATAAACTGGTTGGTATTAAATTAATTATCAACAAGGAAACGTATGTATCAAGCATATGTCTGCGTGTGTATGTTATAGAGTTTCCTGCTAATGAACTAGGCCATGTTTGGAAAGCAAATAAATGATAATGCTTTCATTTTCAGTTTTCTTAGGGTAGGGTGGTTTTCATCTTTCTTTAAGAAAGATTTGAATTCTTAGTCAAATTCCAAAAATAAAAAGGGGGTTTTAAGGCCTTGTTTGGAACCATTTCGTTTTCGGTTTTTGGTTTTTGAAAATTAAACTTATTTCCTTTCATTTTCTTACCATGGTTTGTATCAATCTTAAGTAGAAGAGTTGTATTCTTAGCCAAATTCCAAAAACCAAAAAAGTTTTTAAAACCTACCATTTTTCTAAAACATGGATCAAAAGTAGATATCAAAGCAAGAGATTTAGAGGTAGAAGAGATGTTTATAGGCTTGATTGTCAAAAATAAAAAACAAAAAACTAAATGGTTATCAAATGGGACCTAGTTTAAACATGACTTGGTTTAAAAATTGGTAGAAATAGTTGATGACAGACCGGAGAAACTTATAAAGTAGAAGTAATGTTTATAAGTTTAAATTTTTCTTTTTTAAAAAAAAAAACCCAAAGACTAAGAAGTTATCAAATGAGGCCTAAACCATACGATTAATTTCCTCTCTATAAGTTTCAATTGATAGGATTTTTCAAATTGACAATATTCAATAATCAATAGTCATCATCAATACCATTACCATCAAAAGCTCAAAGTATGTAAAAATAGAATACTTGCATCCAAATGTAAGTGAAGAATATTGAAAGCAATCATCCTCTATCCCACCCTTTTTCTTTTAAGAGAGAGAGAGAGAGAGATTGAGAAAATTGAAGTCATAAGATCATAAAGTGAATTGCAGAAGAGGTAATTACATTGGGCCGAGCAAAGTCATCATGCTTCTGAAACCCAGATACCTTGAAGCGGCACCTGCAAGACCCTGTCCAAATTGCAAGAACTAGATATCTCAATATTCAAAGATAAAGCTGAATGAGTATCCAATGAATGCCCGTGGGCTAAAACTAAAATTGTTTCCACTCGAAGAGATGCTTGAATACCTTCTAGTATAAGCACTTCTTAAAAGAATATTTTCAATGGAAATGTTTTTGCCTTAAATTTCTTAATGAGTAATTTAAACAATTCTTAAATTTTTAGAGGAATTTTTGTTAATCACTTTATCATCATTTTTGGATAATCTATCTCCCAAAATAATCCAATTTTGTTAAAGGTATTTTTTTGTTTATCAAGATTTTCCTTAAAAACGCTTTTTGATCCTCTAAAATCTCGAGATGCTATACAAAACAAACTTGAAGTTATTAATGTTTTCGAATGTGCTTATAGAAAAAATGAATTTGTTTAAAAAGCGTTTTTTCCAAAATTATTCCAAACATACTAGTTAATGTTACGTTCTAAAATACCATCAATTAATTTCACATCAGACCTTCACCCAAATTGACAATTTGGCATGCAAATCACATCATCAAAAAGCAAAAAATAAAATAAAATAAAATAAAAAATACAATCACCTTTTGGGCAACGAGCAAGGCCATTCTTGACTCAAGATTTGCTGCAGCTAACTGTCCACCCTAAAGAGTCAGGAAGGTGAAGAATAAAGGTTAAGGTAATCGTATTATTAGTTCATCAGTCATTTATATTGCTAGAGTATTGACAACATTTGATTTAAATTTTCAGTGCAGAAGAAGTGAAAAGATACATCAGCAGTGACGATAAGATACTAAGAACCAAACAATGGAGTCACTCATTTATGTTAGAGGGCGAAGAAACAGAAATTAAGACCTGGTTTGAGCAACTTGTTGAAAACCTCTACATAAGTCAAACTTAATACGGAACTCCATTGCAAACAAATGTATACTAGTTAAGAATCAGATTCCAAAGGTATTACATAAAAAAAACCAATTTTAGGAGGCGGAAAAGAAGATCAGGCAGATGTTTAAGAAAAGATATGTTGTTTCTGACCCCTTTTTTTTTAATCAATTATTGTTTTAAAATTTTGCATGGGTTGCTGGCAAAAGTTTACAAAAAAACTCTCGCATTTCAGAAAAACTGTGGAAACTGGAAAGACTATACTACAAAACAAATAGATGGGTGGAGCACAAGTAACGTTATAGACAATAAATTTATGTATCTCTCATTCATTAGGAAAGGGAGAACTTTGTAAAATAAAATGAAGTGTATTCAGGAGATGAATAAACTTCAAAGTTTTAAATACAGATAGGTTATCTAGGGGATGAAACTTTCTTCTCCTCAAGCTCAATCCGCACTCAGTATAAATATAATGCTTTATAAATTTTTCAGGTAGGCATGTACAATTTTAAGAGCTACAAGGCTTAAACTTTAGTTCATAAACAAATCTACCACAGTAATAGCACAAAAAACAAAACAGCACACATTGAAGGAACAAGAAGCAGCGGGGTCAATGAATATATTCAAAGATATTCCTTGTTCCCGTGGCAGAGCCTCCATGTTTTCAGAAGAGATTCCTCACTCCAATGGAGGAACTTCCATATTTTCACAAGATATTCCTTGTTCCCATGACGGAACCTCCATACTTCCAAAGGAGATTCCTTGTTCCCATGGGAAATAAAATAATAATAATAATAATAATAATAATAGAAAAACCATTCCACCAAATCAGGCTCAGAAAGCAAACCTTCCAAGTAAAAGATGCCTATTGGATGGCAAGAGCATAAAAGCAAAGATTGACATTCTCAGTTGCTTTAAGCTGCTCTCTCTGAACCATGGTATTTATTTCTAGGTCCACACATGAAGAATGAAGAATGCTTTAGATGTTACCGAGTACCTTTTTGATGATTTCCTTTTTAATTTGATAGTTGGCTGCTTCTTGGAACATCTTCCCAGATAATGTCTTAGCAAACTGCCAAAAGGGGAAAGCTTCTTAAGAAAAAAAAATCAGAATAAAAAAGGATGGTTGTATAATGTATTCTTACCACTTGAAACATTTTAACCATAGTTATCAAACTACCACCCTGTCGAGAGAGACAGATATGTCAGGATGCAATCGTGCTAAATGAGAACTGAAACACGCCATGTGCTAAAAGATCTACTGAAACCGATACCTTTAATATCAAGGATTGCAGGTCAGATGCTCCATCAGTAGCTGCTAAAGTTTGCACCTTCCACTGATTGAGTCCAAGTTGTAGACTACCTTCAAGGTTAGACTGCGTTACTGATTCTTCACTACATGGACAAGGACAAAGTTTTCAGACTTACCAACTTACACACAAGAAAATATGCACTTGATTCATGTCTGAAACTTGATTATCTAGTTACTACGAGACCATATTGAATAGATTATAAATCTAGAGCATTGAAAGAAATGTAATATTAATGAGGTTCTGTTCACAGATTTCTTAATATTTTTAAAATGATTGACATTGGTGATTTTAGTACTGCAATATCCATTCATAGTTGCAAATCCTTAACTTGAGATGATTGCCTCATCTGTTTGTTAACTTTCTATGTTTTGTAGCATACTTCCTCAAAGAATTGATTTAATCTGTGTATTTTTATTTACCACGACTCCTAAAACTGAAATTTCTATTCACTTACTGATAAATATATGTTTGTATTAATGTATCCAGTGATTAACGATCAAGATATAGCAACACGTTCAAATTTTACATGATCAACTCAAAAGTATAAAATTTGCTTATAGCCTCTACAACCTTAAAATGCAATTCTAGGAGAAGTACCTTGCATATTCCTGTAACAAATGAAGAAATATTTCTGCTTCGAGGTCTTCTGATGACAACTTGGTTGAGCAAGCAACGTTTAACTTTTTTCTCACTGTAAGCAAGACATCTCTATAAGATGGTCTCCAACCCCTTTCAAGAACAACATATGAAATAAATTCATATAATTGACATGAAATTCACATAAAATTGATGAGTAGAAAAGTTCTTGAATAAGCCTTATGAGATAACCATTTTTCAGCCTCACAAAGGTTAACTACAGGTACAGTAAAACGTGTGCAGACATTTCCAGTAATGCAACCCAGTAGCACTACAGTAGCATGGAATTTCAATGGTGACCTCACACACCAAGCAATATGAACTAAGCATAAAGTCTAATCAGAAATTTTGAAACCTTAATGTCGACCGAGCATCAGCCGCTAGATACAAGAATCGAGACTCTAGCGTTGAAATAAAATCATCTCTCTCTTCAAGGTCTTCCTCAATCATGGCATAGTCAGTCTGGCCTCTGTTTGTAATCGATTTCATCAAAGGGCTGAAGTAACTGCAAGTCACCAATACAAGATCAGCCTCCTAAAAATAAAATGGAAATCTAGAAATTTCATGATAAAATATGTTCCCTTCACCTCTTCTTAAAATTCAAAAAAAGAAAAGAAAAACAAATCCCAGCAAACATACTTTGGCATATTACTATAGCTACAATGCTTCTAAACAATGCAACAAATGAAGGCAAAACAACCTGGGACCGAAAAGGATTTGCTCAAGCTCATATAATTCAGAATTTGTGGCGAGTTCAAGCACAGAACGCAATTCAGGGTCAAAAGCACCTGAAACTCACTGTGTCATTTCGGGAACTTAATTCACAAAAAGAGCTAAAAGAGAAAGAAGAAAAGCACCTTGGGCATTTCTTGGATTGAAAGCATTGGCACAACTCACGAATTGTACGCCATTTCTACGCCTAGAAGAGCTGAAGAAATGCTGAACAATACACACCTTCTTTAGAAAACAGTAGCGATACATGATACAAACAAACTAGAATCTAGGTATTTAGACAAAAATGAAGTAACAAGCAATCGATTCAGGTAGTATAAGTGGAATTTGATTACATTACACTACAAATTTGATTAAAAAACTAGTGCGGCATCTGAATTAAACCAAATTTGGAAGTGAAATTTTAGGAGGAAGAGAAGCTTACGGGATATGCAAATTTTTTGGAAGCGGCTGGAGAAAGGAAGGCGAATTGAAGAGCAGCCAGAGCAGTCGTCATGGAGGAACGCTTGGCCGCAATCGCACTACGATAGTACCAGTGTAACTGTTAAAGTCACGACGCTCATATCCCGTAAGTGTACAACCTAAAATTAGATGTATCATATAATATGTGTAAGCAAATCTCGACATATACATGTAGTTCGAATTTTATTTAGCTCAATTCATAATATCTCATTAAGTGGTTGTTTGGGGCGCTCGTAGAGGTGTTCAAAAAATCTTATGACCCAAAAAAACTGATTAACTTATGTGCAGTTTGGGTTGGGTTATCAACTCATTTAAATTAGGTTGGGTTCAAATAAATGAAAATTTTCTGGGTTGGGTTGGTTCATAGGTGTTGGGATTGGTATCCTAATTCTCCTAGTAGTCTCGTAGTTTGTAAACATTCCATAAACATATTGTTATTAATAAAATAAATGTTATTTTATAAGTATTTACTCAATCCAATAAACTAAGATCCAGGGTTATTTTATGTAACTTAAGTATGTATATGGAGACATACAAGTAGATCGTGCCTTAATAATAACCTAAATGGTCTGTAGTAGATGGATAAAGGAGGGATACCTTATCCTGATGACAATGGTCTGATCTTGACCATTCATGTGGAGACATGCGAGCGAGGGTATCATATACAAAGAGTTTGTATAAGACTAAACCACGAAATGATTAGTCTCTTTATATAACGCTGTTAATAATAGAGACTTACATTTTACTAGAATGACCATATGTGATATGACCTTAATCCTGAGTGAGTTGGGAACTCCTACTCATGAGAGCAGTCCTTTTATTTGTATGGGTGAGAGTGGCCAGATTGCCAATTCAACAAGCTTACCATTTTGGGGATTCGTCTGATTAGGGAGCTAGGAACTCAGCTGCATAAGACGGAATTCACTCCTTCCCCGAAGTAGGGGTAAGTAGATAAATTGCTCCCTTAAGGGCAGATTCCGGGTCTTGAACATAGTGGACAAACCCTCTCCTGACCCGAGAGGACTTAGTCATAGTAGGACTATGACTTATTGTTCATTAGAGAAATCAGTGGTACTTAAGGAGTGAGATGTAACTATAGGGGCAAAATGGTAAATTGGCCTAACTGTAATTACTAGCGATTTGTGAAGGGTCATCACACTATTGATTGGACATATGGACACAAAAATATATCTGTAGTGCGAAGAGTGCAACTATCAGTCTTTAGTGCCTGATAGTTAATGGATGGTGAATATTGTGATTAAAGAGTTTAGTCAGTTATTCACGTACCATTGGAGCTTCAAACTATAGGTCCATGAGGTCCCTTTGGTAGCTCAATGGGTTCAAGTTGAGAATAAGATTTTGGCTTAGTTTGAAGTGTTCAAATTAACAAGAGGAAATTCAGTTATATGTGATATAATTGATTTGATGTATTAGATACATTAATTGGAGGAATTAATATAAATATGATTTATATTATATATCATAAACTAGAAAAAAAACTATGATTTATATGTTTCATATGATGAAATATTAAAACTATATGTTATAAATATAATATGATAAGTTGGTTATTATATTTATTTATAACATATTAATTATATGATAATTAATTATTCTTTTTCTCTAATAACTGAATTGAGTGGGAGGTTATTGGAAGTTTTATGGTAACTGTGAGATAAAAAGAAAAATTGTTTTCCAAAATTATGATGATTCATTTTTGTCGTTTTGACAAAAGAACTAACTATCGAGTAAAAGCGTTTTACTAAACGATAGTGTCTCACAGCCTAAACGATCAAGTATCGAGTTTCTATACAATAGTTACTCAGTACTACATGATCGAGTAGCAAGTCTATACGATAGGCTTCTTCTTACTACACGATCGAGTAACTATTCTATACGATAGACTTCATCCATCTCCCACTTACTCAATCGTGTACTCGATCGTCTACCTCCTTCATTCCTCAATCCAAAGTCACACAGAGCCTATAACTCCTGGATTCTCACACCGAGAATACTAAGGTAACTCTTGTGGTAGTGTTCTAGTTTCATTCGAGGATCAAGTTGAACTAGATTATGATCGAGGTTCATTCAGTCGTTCATTGAGATCGAGTTCTGATCATTACGTTCGAGTTCATGCTGTTGAACGAGTTGCTGAACGATTGAGGGATACTTGAAGAAAGGTTCTTTAAGGGTTAGTATACTCTATCTCCCACTTCAAATGTTAAATACCCCAGCCTAGCCAAAACCCGTCTTAGATCTAAGTTCATGGTTCTAATGAGATTAGATATCTAAGTTTAATCTTTTGAATCGGTTTAATAGGATTAAATTTATTTCCATAAAAGATTAAATTTGTGATAAATCTATCTATAAGGGACCTTTTGTCTAAGGCGGGTTCTAGCTAGGCTGGGGTATTTAAGCCGACGGAAATGAAACACCCCTACCTGGGAACCTACCTGGAAAGGTGAATTGGATAGATTTGTTACAAGCATGCAGCAGTTGATTATATATTCGTTAAAGAGTTTAATGAATGTGATCAAAAGTTGTTTAACTTTCCAAAGTAAGAGTTACTTTTGGGCAAACCTAAATAGTCACTTAGTAAAAATCATTAGTCGTGTTTGTCTAAGTATACTAAACCCTAGGTTTTAAAATACTCAGTGGGAGGAAAAGAGATATATGATATGTCAATTCCACTCACGTTTCTCCCTGAATGTTCACAATGTGAGATTCATACTTAGCCTCATGGCGTCTTGGGATCGTCTCCCTTCGGATGGTGTTTGCATGAGTCAATATCAAGGTGAACGGAGAGAGTATTTATAGTAAGTGGGAGAAGGATATGTGTCAGCATGTCCTGTGGTCTTCTTCATTAGTTTGCACTGTGAGACCTTCTTGGACGGCCTCGAGGCACCCTGGGAGCGTCCCTATTCAGATGGTTTGTGCGGTTGGTCATTATCAAGGCAAACTTCAGAAATGGATAGGGTCACTTTAGTTTTTTCCCCAATCGGATTTTTTTTCCTTCGGATTGGCTGCTTGGGGCAGAACTCTAGGATCTAAAATAGAGGGTCACATTTACGAAAAATTGTTAAGAAAGTTAATGATTCCTTAATCAAATTAATGATGGCTAGTCATTATAGGAACAAAAGTTGTTCTGATGTAATGATTGGTTGAGAGTCTCAATTCAGAGGAGGGATAAATTGACTACCCTTCAGTGGCTTTTGTCCTAACCACTGAAGCATCATAGCAAAATTAGATGTGTTATGGGGTTCATTTAGATTTTGCTAAACCATATTGGATTTGTTTTAAAGATTATTTGCCAAAATCTAATGTAAATCAATATGTTTGTTTTTTCAGCAACATGTCATTGTATGATTTTTTGTTAGTGGCTTTTTTTAATTTGACCAATTACATACATAGGAAAGAATCTACTAAAAAAAATTTCGTGGTGAACAACCTTGAGTTTATCATGGTTGAGGAGTGTCCTCAAGTCCCAAACCCTGATGTGATGACATAATTTTAGTCTTTATCTTTAAGCATGTGGACAAATATGAATGTAAATGAATGAACAATTCTTTTGCAATAAAGATAATTTTATGCGATACTACGTCTAAATATATACGTTGTTAATGATATGCTCGTAGTATGAGATGTAGTAGTGTGCGTCACAAGTTTCCTTGCACTGAAACAAAGTATAATTCTAATACAAGTTTCTCAAAATAATCCGAGGTCGAACACAAGGATTGTTTTCGTTAATGCGTTACTTTTGTGATACATGCGACCGGTTTAACAATGAATAAAGAATTGGGTTTATACAAGAATATAAATTGCGATGAAATAAAATTGCGTTGATAAAATAAAGTTGCGTTGATAAAATAAAATCCTAAACTAATATGATACAATATACAAGATACATTATACACGATACTGAGGTTGAGAACTGACTGTGAAGTTGTACAAAGATTCTATGTATGCGATGGCAAGTCTTTATAAATGAAGTAGAAAGAGGAAGAGCAAATAGTAAAAACAACGCAAGTTTTCCAATTGCGTTAAAGATACAACTAAGGTTCCGCTTTCCCTTGGCGTACACCTCTCGATGATCAGCCGCGTTCCCATATCTTTATGGTGAAACAGGGATGAATGTGATGAACGCAAGGTTGTTTCCATCTCTGGAAATACTTCTTGCTTTAGTTAATGCATTCTTCTAACCCTCTCTCGATAGGCAGAATAACATCTACACTTCTGCTCTCACAAGTGAAGATGCCACCGAGCATGCCTTAGCTAAACTTAATTATTTTCTTAACACAAATTAACTTACTCACTTAATTCTTGCTATTTACTCATGGGATTAAGAATACATCATGGAGAAAATGGATTATGGATGTACGGAAAGAGACAGTGAGATGACAATATGGATTATCATAACATTTAATACTAAGATTAAGCATCTGATACATGTTGTGAATGAAAGAGTAGAGAAGATGAATACAGATGATGAAATAGAGATTAGAAACGAATACAGAAAGAGTGTCAATGTCTTGACACAGATCCTGAACGGAGGTTGTACTTGCCGGCATGTGGAAGTAGTGGAGAGGAAAGCTTCTCTCTCAGACTTGCTTTCCCGGTAGAATTGACCTTCGCACAGAGCTTCAACTATGGGGATCGGAAGAATTCTCTACTGAAAGACTCACCTCTCAGCCTTGTCTCGTGGTTCACCCGAATCTACTCTGTAAGTCGCTTCAGACCAGTCTCTCTCTCAGAATCAGTATATGCACGTCTCTATGTATACATGTATATCTTTCAGTGAATTTGCAGAAGCTATTTATAAGCGAAGCTTGACTCTTTAACTTTGTGGTCCTCACTGTATGGTTATGGTAGTTCCTAAAATGGCAGAGTGAATATTCCTTCTGTTACGCAATCAACACATCAGAAATGCATAACTAAAAGTTGTACACTTGTCAGAATCCTCCGCAAATGCGTTGCTCTTTACATCTTCGATCTATCGGCACATGCGGTGTTATTTTTTATTATCGCATGCGGTTGAAATTGCGTTGATCGCTAGAGTTCTTGATCGATTGCTGCATACGCCATCATTGCGTTGATCATCTCTTTGATCTCAATTGATGGGCGTAATGCGACATAGATGTGTTGTTTATTTTATCTTTGTGCCATGAACGCATGCGGTGACTGATTTTCTGCAAACAGAAACTGAAACATTCTATTCTATCATCACAATGATGTTAGTGGGTGTATTGACGACAATTTATAATTTTCGCATTTCTTAGCCAATTTCTATACTATCGAAGCAACTTTTCTTTCTTTTTGCCACAATATCTAAATAAAACAACATAAATAACTTGTATTTCTACAAGTTATCACACCCTCAAATTTAGATATATGCTTGTCCTCAAGCATATCTTCAACATATCTTCAACTAAGGCAATATCGTTCAGTTCTTATCCTTATTCTACGTTGATTGGTTGCTCTGAATGCTCCACCTAGGCAACATTACTTAACAACACAATTTCCTTCTATCCTTGATAATTCATAAACATGCCCTACTTATTCTTTTATACAACAAATCTCTATTAAAAAAATTCCCTTCTTGTTTTGAAAAGAATGTTTACCTCTTCATGCAAAAACAACTTGGTGCGTCTGTATGCGATGGTCTACTTTGCATCATTCTATTAGAGATTGTTGATCATGGTTACGCCCTTCTTTTTGGCTTGTTACCATGAGTGTCATGTGAACATCCAACTATGGTTGTGTGCCAATCTCAACTTCAACTCTTGATTTTCAACTAAGTTTAACTTTTGCTGGTCAGAGGAATTGTCCCTTATATTCTTATTTTTTTCTTCTCATTTTTTTTTCTTTCATATTGCGTCGATCTTGGAAACCCACCTTCGTTTTGACTTGCTCCCACGGGTGTCATGTGAACATCCAACTACGAGCAGGTTCCTTTCATGACTTAAATCTTATCAGGTTGGGATTGTTTTGGAATTTCCCTTGCACTGACATTGGAGTTTGTATGATTTTTTTTTTTTGACAATGAACGTATTTTCTTAATGACCGCATCCACTTGATCACATCTGCTCAGACCTTCCCCACCCCCAAATTGAAGATGCGCAAGGTTCTCATTGCGTTGTTTTGGACAGAATAGACAAACACGTAGTAAAAATTTTGAAAAGAAGGTTTGAGCAGAGTCTTGAAGGATAAAATGTAAAGCAGTGTTATTGCTACGAATTATCTAAGTGTTAGTCAGAAAATACAAAGTGTGGGAAATGTTGCTAAGGGTATGCATATAACTCATCATGGCAGTGCAATGAATAATGCAAAATATAAGAAAAAGAACATCGCAATAGTTGACAAAGGATGATAAATAAGAGGCTCACGCATACGGAAAGAATTGTTACTCAATTGTATTAAAAATTAACCAAGTATACAAAGAATTGCAAATAACGCAATACAAAATTTGAGCATGTACAAAGAATCAAGACATAGCTTCTATACATAGAAATAATGAATGAATTAAAAATGAAAGAATGACCGCAACAAAAAAATTTGTAGAATTATTGAGGAGGAGGTTCAGGAGGAGGATTTTATGGAGGAACACGAGAAGCTTCTTCAAAGTGCAGATGTTGCTGTAAATACGGAGGCACCGTGGGACCATGTAGATAGGCTGTCAAGAAGTTGAAGTACTCATGGTTGCGCTCTGCTAATTGTCTCTGGTTCAGGTGGATCGTGTAAATATTGCATTGAATGTTGATCAGCACCTGCCTTGTTATCGCAACACTACGTTGTAACTCTGCTTGTTGCTCGTGTACCTCCGTTATTCACTGGCAGAAATAATCATGTTGATAAGAAAGAAGAGAATGCATATCACCGAGTTCAGCAGCTAGGGTGGCAATGGTGGGTTGCGCCTGCGATGTTTCACCATTAATGTTTTTGGTTGGGCAGAAATGCCTTCACCCAAATCACGTGGGTCATCAACATGATGCGGTGGAGGGGAAAATTGTGGTGAAGATGAAGGGGAGGAGGGAGCTGTTGGATATGTGTTGGATGAAGCAGGAGCGAGGAGGAGGTTAGTAAAATGTTCGGGGAGTGGGGAAAGGGGTTCTGTATGAGGGCTTAGAGGGTGAATGATCAAAGGTAAAGAGTCCAAAGGTTCTTGATCTTGCGGTGATGACTCTTGGACTTTTTCCTTGCCCTTGTCAACCTTGCATTATTTCTTGAGCTTTGGTTGTTGCGGTGCATTTAAATCGATGATGGGCCTTTTAGGTGGAAGTTCGAGACAATGTGGGGAATCTTTGAGAAGCATTCTCAAAATCTTGATGTTGATGAAGCCATGGACTTCTGGCATTGGTTCTTTCTCAATACCTACACCCAATGAGAGGCATAAGATTGAAACTGTCTAAGGGAAGAAATACTGGCCTCTTATATGCCCCACAAAACTTCGAATCTGCCTTGCGATCAATTGGCCCACATCTATTGGAATGTCGCGTGTGATGAAATATGCGACTATGACTCTATCCCTTGAAACTGTTTTGTCATGAGAAGTCGGGATGAGTCGCCGGTTCACCAAATATACCCAAAGTCGCACCTCTGGAAGCAGTTTATTGGATGCAAGGTTTCTGATGCCTTTTAAGGAGACTGGCCACTGAGTGCACGGTTGCGTTAATATCTTCAGTGCATCTTCCATTTGTTGTTCTATGGGATCATCAATGATTTTATTACCCGATGTATCCGGGATGTCCTTCATTTGATATAACTCATTGATGTCCTTTACGCTGAAAGGCACTACCTCTCTTTTCATGGTCACTATATCTTTGGTGCCATGAAGTCGTCCATTATAGAAAGTTCGCACTACCGTTGGGATTACAATGGATGAGCACTGGCAAAATGTTTCCCATCCATGTTCCAACACAACACTTGTGATTAAGTCTGGTAGTGGCGTTGTCACAGGGAAGAACCCCATTTCCATCATCATGTCGTAATTTTCTTTCTTCTTTGATGGGAGTCCTTTGGCCAACGCAAGCTCACTGCTTTCCGCTATCGCTTTGCCCTTTTCTTTTGTCAGTGCAAGGTAGGATCTTTGTCTTTGTTTCCTTTCTCTTTCCTTGCGCTGTTCTTCCTTTTCCCACTCCGCAATTTCTTTGCTCTTCTTTTCTCTTATGCGCTGAACATTTGCTATGCGCTTCTTCTCCTTCTCTTCCTTCTTCCTCCTCTTCTTCTCTTATTTCTCTTTCGAATTGCTCCGAGGCTAGCAAAATGCGTTGTTCTTCCTCGAGCCTTATTCTCTCCTCTTCTGCCGATATTGCGTTGTTGTGGCGCACTTCTTCATCATGTAATTTTCTTCTTAAATCGCCTTCTGCGATGATTTGTTGTGCCCGCAACATCTTTTCTTGTTTTTCTTCCTCCTCTCTTCTTCTCTTCTCCTTCTTTTCTAATGCACTTTGTATTTTACTCGATTAATTGTTTTAGTTGCTTTACCACAAACCAATAAACATAAAATCCCTGGTTATCTGTATGTGACTCAAACATGTATGTGGTGACATACAAGTGGATCATGTCTTGAGTGATAACCAAAATGGTCTGTAGTAAATGGATAAATGAGGGAAACCTTATCTTGGTAATGATACGACACAGTCCACTTTGTGAAATGGTCACAAGTGTTGTGACTTCTCACAAATGGCCTGATCCTGATCATTCGTGTTGGGGACATGCGAGCGGGAGCGTCCTATACAAAGAGTTTGTATAATACCTGACCACAAAGTGTTAACGTCTCGTTATATAACATCGTTCATGACAGAGACTTTACTTCACTAGGATGACCATAGCTAACATGACCTCAATCCTGAGTGAGTTCGGAACTTCTATCATTGAGGGCGGTCCTTTGATTTGTATGGGTGCAAGTGGCCAGGTCACCGATTTAAATCTACCATTTTGGGGATTCGTCTGATTTTGGAGCTGGGAACTCAACTACACAAAATGGAATTCACTCCTTCCCCGAGGCAGAGGTAAGTAGATAGATGGCTTCCTTAAGGACTGATTCCGAGGCTTGAACGATATGGCGCTACACACCTTCTCTTGGCCTGAGAGGTGTTCACACATAGTTGGACTATGTTGTATTGTTCATTAGAGGAATCAGTGGTACTTAAGAAGTGAGATGTAACTATAGGGGCAAAACGGTAAATGGTCTAGTTGTACTTACGAGCATCTGTGAAGGGTCATCGTACTCATGATTGGTTATATCCAATGGACATAGAAATGTATCTGTGGTAAGAAGAGTTCCGCTGTTGGTCTTTAGTGGAATCACTGACAGTTAACGAATGGTGGATCTCGTGGGTAAAGAGTTTAGTTAGCTATTCACGTACCATTGGAGCTTCGAGCCACAGGTCCATTAGGTCCCCTGGGTAGCTTAGACAAAGTCGAGAACCAGTGTTTGGGTTAATTTGAAATGTTCAAATTGACAAGAGGAAGTTCAATTATATATGATATAATTGGACTGATTAATTATATATGATATAATTGGCTAAATGTATGAGATACATTATTTTGGAGAAAATTAGATATAAATATGATTTATATCAAGTAGAGGAGAAAATACTATAGTAGATATGTGATATCAAACTATAGGATATAAATATAATATGATTATATTTATTAATTAATTGATTAATTATATTATAATTAACCAATTCATCCACGTTTGGATGTGGGTAGTGGGCAGCGTTGGTTATGGTAACCGGCGGGTTAAAAATCATTTTTCGGAGCGTGCATTCATAATTTTCGAACGCCCAAAAGAATTCGTGAAACGATCGCGAGAGCCTATATGATAGAAGCTCTCCCGTCTAAACGATCGTCTACCTTACGATTTCTCTAAACGATCGTATACGTTTTTCATAAACGATTGTTCAGCTTTTCATACACGATTGTGTAACTCTTCTATACGATAAGCACTTCCGCTATACGATAGCACAATTTTTTTCTCCCACTTGCTTATCACTCACTCTTTGGGTTTTCACTCCGAGGATACCAGGGTTTCACTAGTGGTGGTGTCGTCTCCGCTGCAGTGTTCGTGTTCGTACTAATCGTGTTGTTGCAGTCGACATACCCATCAGGTGTTAGTAGATCTGTTGGAGGGTTTCCGCTGCATTGGGTTCAGAAGTGCAAAGAGAGTCTTCAACTGGTATGAGCCCTTTCTCTGTTATTCATTGTGTTCTAAGCATGCCGATAATTAGGTTTATATGCATAATTGTTAGTGTTAAATGTATATAATTTGTATTTCGGTCACGGTGAGATCAGAGTGATCTAAACACGCTCATAGAACTCTCAGTATGAGATCCTTTAGAAGTCTATCCGCATCCTCCTGTCTATTGACTATGAGGGTTATCCTGCTTGTTGAGTTCGCAATCTGGCCACTCTCACTCATACAAATCAAAGAACCGCCCTCATAGGTAGGAGTTCATAACTCACTCAGGATTCAAGTCATGTTACCTATGATTATCTTGGTGAAATGTAAGTCTCTATTATGAATGACGTTATATAATGAGACTAAACATTTTGTGGTCCGGTCTTATATAAACTACTTTATATAGAATATCTCCCCTCACATGTCTATACATGAATGATCAGGATCAGATCATTTGTAGCATTTTATAACAATTGTAACACCTACAAGGCGGGCCATATTCGTAGTGTCATCAGGATAAGGGACCCAGTCTTATCCATCTACTACAGACCATTTAGGTTGTCACTTAAACATGATCCACCCGTATGTCTCTACATATATGTTTAAGTTGCAAAGATAACCTTAGATGTTAGTTTATTGGTTTGTGGTTAATGCAACTAAAATATCATATATTTGATAGACAACGAATTTAAATAAAATATCATATATTTTATTAAATACACAATGAGTTTGTTCAATAATGTTTACAAACTTGGACCCTATGAGATTTAGGGCATCAACCTCAACACTATCGACTTGTTTCTAATCAACATTTTCTTCCTTCTTGTTAAACTCTATTAAAATATGAAAATCATTGTATGTTATTATATGATCAAGACGTGTGATTAAAAGAGCTAATTTTATGACCTATGATGATTGTTGTTTGTTCGGAGTATTTGGATGGATGTCATTTTGGTTTTTTCTTTTTGTTTTGTTTTGTTTTGTTTTGTTTTTTGTTGCTTGTAGCTAATGATTTATGAATGAATTTGTAGGAAATTGTTGGAAAATGCTGGAATTGGGGTGTGTAAACGTTGTAACGGTAAGAAATCTTGGTGCCTGAAGCTGTAAGTAGAAATGCTTTTTTCTTCTCTATTATTATCAATTGAAGTTAGGGAATCTTTATTTGTGTTAGGTCTTGCAAGTATGATCTAGTAGTTTGAGTTTATAATGAACCATATCTTACTAATCTAACGAAAGATGTCGATAGTTCATTGTTGCAACAGTTTATGCACTCAAAGTAGTATTAATAACATCAAAATTTAAATCTAAACCATTAATTTTCTTTAGATATTGTGAATGCTTTGTTGCTGACATGTACTGTATTGAGTCATATTTATATCAAGATTGTTGGATTTTATGCCCTAAAGCTCGTAGATAGTAAATATAGCATTTGACCGATCATTAATAAAATGTTACCAATGTTTATTACAATAAATAGTTATTGCTTATCTTGTATTTATCTTGCCTAAATAACACTAATCCAATAAACTAACATACTAGACTATTGTATGAGTCTTCAACTATATGTGGAGACATACGGGGATTAGTGTTCAAGATACAACCTAAAGGGTCTATAGTATATAGATAAGGTTGGGTACCTTATTCTGGTGACACTATGGATACAACCCACTTTGTACTTGATACAAATGAAATGATCCAATGTATTCGTGTAGGGGACATGAGTGGGGGTATCCTATGCAATGAGTTTGAATAAGATTGGACCACAAAATGTAACCTCTAGATGTAACTCCGTTGACTAGTTAGGTTTCTATTTCACAAGGATGACCTAGACAACTTAGTCTTAATCCTGAGTGAATTATAGACTCCTGTTCATGAGGGATCGTCCTTTGATTTGTATGGGTGACAGTGGCCAGTTCGCCGACTCAATAAGCCAACCATTTTGGGGACAAGAATAAGTGGGGAGTTAAGAACATAGTTTCACGATATGGAATTCACTCATTCTTGACTTTAGGGTAAGTAGATGAGTGTTCTCTTAAGTGGTGTCTCCAAGATTTGAACAAAGGGTCCTACCCTCTCACTAGCCCGAGAAGGGTTTTCGTTTAATGGTTGGACCATAAGTAAGTTGTTCATTAGAGAAGAACTGGTACTTAAAGATACAAAGGTAACTCAGAGGTAAAATGGTAATTTGATCTAGTTGGTTAGGAACACTCATGAAGGACTAACTTGCTGTCATTGGTCAATATCCGTGGACACAGAAATATATCTGCAGTGAGAAGAGTGCAACTGTGAGTCTATAGTGAAGTGTACCCACAGTTAACGAATATTAATTTACTTGGTTAATAAGTTTAGCTAATACTCTCATATCGTTGGAGCTTATGATCTGTAGGTCCATTAGGTTCCACTGATAGCTTATAAAGGGTATTAAGGTAATTAAAGTTATTTGAATGTTCAAATTTACTAAGAGAAAAAATATAATGTATGGTGATACATTAACATAAAGTTTATAGTTTAATTAGCTTTATAATATAAATTTATTTTAAATTTGATTCAAAAATTAATTTATGGGAGAATTAAATATTTGAAAGAGTTCAAATATTAAATTTAATATGAATAGAATTCATATTAAAACTATAGGTTAAAATTAATGTGCATTAGTTGCACATTAAAACTATAGGTAATATGAGAGAAAACATAATTGAAAATGATTCAATTATAAGGTTAAATTAAATATATGATATTTAATTTAATGATTAATTAATTAGAAAATTAATTAATTATTTGATTTAATTAAATTAATTGAATTAAAACTATAGGTTATGAGAGATTGATGTATTAAAATATGATTCTACTGCACATTTAATTAAATATGAGATATTTAATTATTATTAATTAATTTGATTAATTAATAATTATTTGGTTTATTTTAAATTTTGATTTAATTTATTTTTAAAGTAAATGAATTTATTGTTATTTAATTAAATAAATTAAATTAGATTTAATTTATTGATTAAATAAATAATGAATTTTATTTTATTTTTTATATATAACAAACTCCCAAAGTGGGAGATGGAATTTTCTCTCTTGGCCTCTAGCTTTCTGAGTTTTTTTCTCTATAGAAAATTCTCTCTAAGGATTTCACCTCCTTCTACCTCACTAGCCCAAGGAGAATACCGATAAAATCATTTTGGTGGTGTTTACTTGATTTGCAGTAGAGAATCAAGAACGTAGATCCCAAAAGTTGGTGAAGCCCTCCGAGTCGTCAATGAAAGTAAGAGATTCTAAATTTTATCTCCTCTGTTAATTTGTTATTAAAATCTAAAAATGGTCTGACAATGAAATTTGAAAAATAGTATGAAATTAAAATCTTGATAATCTATAGTGTCAGTTTTAAACCGACATTAAAGACAACCAACATTGAAAATCTTTTATAACACGATTTTCAATGTCGGTTTTCAACTGACATTGTACTCCTATAATGTTAGTTTTAAACTGACGTTAAAACCTAGTTTTGTAGTAGTGAATGTTTAATTAGGCGCTTGAAAATTGAACATTTACCTAAGTGTAATCCCAAGTCTTAATGCAGTTAGTCCAAATTAATTAGGATGCTTCTCATCTAACTAAATTAACTAAATTGGACTCTCACTAGCTTTTCTAGGTGAGTCGACTAAGCTCAGATAATAAAAAAGTTAATCTAATGAATTTATTAATCAAGCAAGCAATTGGGAGTACTTCTAAAAACTAAGATATGCCGCTTTTACTTTTCTTCCAATTTATATTCTGCATTTTTTTCCATGCTTGCTTTCTCACCTCACACACAAAACCCCCCATTTATCGATTTAGTTAAAGAATTAACTTTGAGAAACTAATCTTTGTGCTTCCCTACTGATTGACTTGATCTTACCATTTGTACTACTTAATAGTATAGATAGCATTTATAGATATAATATGAATTTCATTTGATTAATCATTTACATGTGACTGTAAAAGGCTACATCAAACTGCAAATAAGTTATTATCTATTTATGATTTGATATGATAAAATTAAAAGTTTGTAGTTAAAATAAAAATTAAAATAAAATTCTCCAAGATAATAATGATTTTTTTTTTAATTGACTACTGAAACTCTGACGCTTCTTCATGGCTTACCTGGGTGTTCTTCGATTTTTAGATTAATCTGATTCCCAAAGTACTGTTACTCAAGGTCATTCATGCTAACAATCTAATTTTCTCTGTTATTTTAAAAGAGAGTTGAGGATAAAAATGATTTTAAATTTATATTTTACGGGTATGGACCCCTATTGAGTGTTTTTCATCTTTTTTTTAATTAATGAGTTATTTTGTTACCTAAAAAAAAATCTCGAAAGGGTTTAACTCTAAAAACACTGAAATCTAATTACGTTCCAACATTAAATTGTCTTTAGAGTTCATTTGAAATAGTAGCTTCGTTCTCATCGCAAATTGATGAGACCCTAAATACGATTTTAAGGCATATCACAAATGGATAGTTTAACATTGGCCAATAATTTGTAAGGTAAGTAAAAGGTTAGTTTCCATTATTTTTAAAATTCGGATCATTTGACATTAGTACAACTAGTTATGGATTATCCATATACAAAAAGCAAATTTTCCACTTAAACCAATCTCCTGATTAAATTATGTACATGTTTGACCTTCTTACTTTACATGTATTTTAATTTTAGAAAACTTAATTAAGGTTTTTGTTCCATATATATATATATATATATAATATATATATATATATATATATATATATATATATTTAAATAGCTTAATTATAAACACTGCATTATTTATCCACTTTTTCTCTTGTTTTATTATCTAAATTTAATTAGGGATGTTTTTCAAAATCAAATTCTAATTTAAAAAACTAAAAACATAGGTTTTTGTTTGGTAATCGCCATAGTTTTTATTATTATTTATTTTTAAAAATAAAGCTTATAAACATATTTAATATGTTAATATCACCACATATCCAAGGCTCTTTTATATGAAACTCATTTTTCGCTAAATTCATAAATGTGATACAAAACTCTTCTATGTTGACTAATTTGTCAAAAGTAAAAAATAAAAGTATTGACCAAAGTGGTATTTTTTCAGGCTAAAAAAATTAGTTTTAAAGTTCTTAAGGCTTAATATAAACATTTTAAAAATTAATGTAGGATAAAAAGAATAATTTCGTAAATTTATGGACAAAGATGAGATTTAAATTAAACCTAAATTTAATATATTATAAAATAATAAATAATTCATGATCCATTTGATATCATTCGAGTTTTATTTTTGACCTCTAAAAATTGTGCTTATTTTCTCATAAATTTCTTAAAATGATTTTATATATATATATATATATATATATATATTAATTAATAAACTATTATTATAAAGTCCTAGATAACAAGTTAAAAAAACTTAGCCTGGAAGTAAAATAATAATAATAATAATAATGTTTATAAATTTAATTTAAAAAATAAATAAAATAAATCATTATCAAACAAAATCTTAATTAGCTTGGAGTAACTATCACTCTAAAATTAAAAGATTGTACTAGTATGTGCAAGTTATATATTAGATTTATTTTAAATTTAATATTACCATTAATGTGGCTCATATGCATTATATGTTAATTTATCTTTTAGGTCTATTATTTCATTGGGTCAATTAAGTAAAAGATAATTTATAAATTAATTAAAAATAATTCTCTAATTAAACACCCTAAAATCGTAGGGATTGGTCCTCTCTCTACCATTATATAGTTTTTTCTCCTCATCAAAAAACCTAATTAAGTTCATGATAAAAGGTATGTTATTCTAACTAATGTTATTGTGAAAATCATCTAGTTTAAAGATCTTGGCATTTATTGTTTTTATACAATATTATATAATCATGAAGTTAAAACTTACATGTAGTATCGAAGTCTTGATTGAGAACTGACGATTAATTGTATATCTTTTATGTTTTCATTGCAAATAATTATTATTTTGATCTTCTTCTAAAACTTAGAAGCAAGAATAGTTTAAAAGAAAAAAAAAAAAGCTTAATTGATACCATCCGAAATCGTTGATAATGCATATGATATCTGGAAGTTAAATTTTCCATTCACATGCACTAGTCGCAACAATTCACTACAAGAATTTCTACATTTTTCGATGTAAAATTGCATTAGGACAAGTAAAAAAAACATTCGCATAACTTTTGCCGACAAAACGTCAGTAAAAACGTCGACAGATCACCGTCGGGAGCAGTAGCTCCCAACAAAAAGTAGCTTTCATCGGCAGTAATTTACTTATGTCAATGAAATTTAGTTGCATCGGGATATGCTTTCTCTTGATGAATCTATTGTGCGTCTACAAAGTACCTTTTTGCCGACAAAAATTGCTTTGTGTGGGGGGAAGTTTCCATTTCTATTCATTAAATTTTCGTCGGCAGAAGTGTATTTTTGCCCAGTTTTATTTTGCATTAGGATAAGTTTTTTCTAATTATATATATTTTTAATAGTTAATATTTCAAAATTTTATTTCTTTGTTATCTTTGATACACAAACAAAATTTAATCTTCAAACAAATAAATTGGGCACAAATATAACAAAAATAAGCTTATATATTAAAAACACACTAATATTCAATACAATTTGTCAAATACTAAGATTAAAAACTATACATATAATCAAGATTGAGCATTCTTAGCTTCTTACAAATCCCACCACAAAAAAAAAAGTTTAATTACATCCCTTAAACCAAAATAACTAATAATAACAAAGTCTTCTCACAAACTCCAAAAGATAATCTTTGAGATTTTATACCTACGACCTCAAATAGAAAAAGTAAATATTATGAAAGATTTATGAGAATCAACACAATAATAATAATAATAATAATGCACAAAAAAAAACCTAATAATAATAAAAAAGTAAACTTAAAAAAAATGTTTAAAATAGTTATAAGATATGACCTCTCCAAGCTATGAATATATCGTCAATGGTTATAATCATAACGTGAATACTACAAACAGCCATTTTACTATGCTACCAACACGTCATAAATCCACTCATACAACTTTTGAAACTAAATAAGTAATTCAATAGTCCTAAAAACATATAATTCATCTCTCGAAACCTATAAATGAGCCAAAAGAAAGTTCCTAAAAAGTGTCAGAACCCCTCCCCACGTGAACACCTCCCTCCTAAATCCACCTAAACTTCTTTCAAGACTAAAATCATCATTCAAATCTCTAAAGATAGTTTTCTAAAAGATGCACAAATAACCACATTTTACAATTAAAAAAACGTAAAAAAATTATTAAAATTGTAATAATTAAGACGACCCCCTCCAAATACAAAGTAACAAGATGGTTTTATAAAATGTGTTCAAATAACTACTTTTTAGGCTTATAAGTAATTCAATAGTTTTAAAAGTATATAACTCAACTCTCGAACCCAAAGAATAATACAAAAACAAAGTTCCTTTAAAGAACGTGTGAAAACCCCACCCCAAGCTATGAATGTGTCATAATTCCACCTAAATGCCCTTTAAGAGAAAAAAAAATAATAAGAAGAAGAAATTTCCTAAAAACCTACAATTTTTCACTCAAAACCTACAAAATAGCATAAAAAAAATTCTACAAAACTACAAACTTGTCTTAAATCACACCTAAAACGTAGAAAATGTTGAAATGCAGGATAGCCACATAACAACAGAACAAGTTCCTAAATCCACTAAAATACACATATTTCAAGTTGTTACCATAACTGTTGGATAGTCATAGAACAATTTAAAACATAGAAAGAAAGTTTTCGTAACGTATCTAGTTGTTCGAAGGTCCATCTCCTTGCTTTTGTTGCCCAACTAATTGTCTCATGATTTCAGCCAATTAATTCTAAAAACCCAAAAGTTGTGACTTCAACATGACATTTTCTTCTTGTAAGCTTGTCACCACAACTTTAATCTTTTCATACTTATTCCAAATCTCTTTCTCGAACTTTGTGGAAGATGTACCATCGGATGTTGATGTACACTTTCAATCTCCAACTCAAACTAAAAAACTCCTAAAAAGTATCTAAGTGACAACTTTGATTCTTCAAAATACCTAAAAAGTTTCTAAAAAGTATCTAAGTGATAATTTGACTTTTAAAACGATCTAAAATATTCCAATGTCTAACTTTCACTCTCAAACTCAAAATAAAAAGCTCCTGAAAAGAGTCTAAGTGACACTTTGACTCTCAAAACAACCTAAAATATTCATAAGTGTCACTTTTACCATCCAACCCAAACTAAAAAGCTCCTAAAAAGTGTCTAAATAACACTTTAACTCTAAAAAAACCTAAAAAAAAAATCTATAAGTCAATTTAACTCTCAAAACCAACTAAAAAACTTCTAAATGGTGTCTAAGAGACACTTTCAGTCTCAAACTAAGTATTACTTTGACTCTCAAATCCAAACTAAAAAGTTTCTAAATTCACCTCTACTCTCCACTCAAACTAAAAAACTCCTAAAAATTGTTTAAATGGCACTTTGATTCTCAAAAAACGTAAAAAGTTCTTATAAGTCATTTTGACTCTCAAAACTAACTTCAAAGCTTCTAAATAGTTTCTAAGAGGCACCTTCACTCTCAAAGTCAAACTCAAAGGCTCTTAAAAAATGCTTAAATGACACTTTGATTCTTAAAGCAACCTACAAAGTTTTTAAAAAGCATTTATCTTATAACTCCATGTCTACAAGATTAGTTTTTGACATGCTTTCTATACACAACATTCTTTACAAACATTTTGAACTCGAGCAAATGCTCGCAAATTTCCTGTAATCACAATTTATAAACAAATTAAGTTCCAAAACAAATCCTTTTACATTTAGTTGAATAAGTAATTGATTTTTCTCTAACTTTCTAAATCTTATTTTACGTATTTCATCAACATAAATCACATAATAATGGAATGTCAAAATTCTAATCATCATCCATATGGTTCAAATATTTTCACCCCACTTTTTTTTTTTCAACATTTTGTGAAAAAAAGCAACAATTACAAGTTAAATGTTTAAAATTGATGCTACAGATACAAGTACGATAGAGAAAAAAAAGAGTATATTTAACTACAAGTATAACCTTCAATTAAAATCCAGTGATGTAATGTAAAAGTTGTGTTTTTTTTTCATTTCTTTTCTAATGCATTCATTTAAATCATTTGAAAATAACATTGAAAAAAAGAGGAGAAAAAAAGTGGTCAAAAATGAGTTAATATACCATTTAAGAGTTTCAATTAGGTCTTTATTTTAGACATTCTAATATCTCACCATTTAACTTGTTTTGTTAAGCAAATCAATGTTAATCAAAAAAAAAAAAAAAAAAAAACGTCGTGTTAACTCGATCGGTAAACTTGCAGTATGCGGTTGTTGGCGTCGGAGTCGAAGGAGCAAGTAGTTGTCAGTGTTGGAGGAGCGAGCGACTGTCGACGTCAGAGGATCGTGCGGCTGCCGGACCTCTAACCTTGCAAAAAAAAAAAGTGAGTGGGAGGAACATGGAGTAAGAAAAAAAATCAAGGAAGGTGAGATGAGGGGAGGACAACACACGCTGGGAATTAGGGAAGGGAGGGGGAAGGAAAATATTATTATTATTATTATTATTTTACACTTTAGTCGACACAATGTGTGTTGGGATAAATGTCTAATTGTGTCGGTATAGATATGCAAAAAAAAAAACATAGATTTTACTTCATTTTAACTGACGAATTAAAATTATGTCGGAGGAAACTATTTTATGTCGAAAAAGACTGATTCATCAAGAAAAAAACGTTGGAAGAGATAAAAATTCTTGTAGTGGTTGATAACTTGAAATCATCTCTTTGTTATTTTTATGATTGTGGGGGATTGGTTTTTAAGTTTCACTTGGGGCAGGCAAAAAAGAAAAAAAAAAGAAAAAAGAAAAAAAAGAAATCACATACTTGGGGCAATTGTTTTTTTATTAATTACAAAGCACATACAATCCAATGTTTCTTCCTTTCCTCTTTCCTTCTTTGGATATATTGATTTTGTTTTTCTTAGAAGGCAAAGTAAATAATAAATAAATTTATGCTATATTTTCTTTTGCATATCACAAAAGTAAGATATTAATTCATGATGCTTGTGAACATTTAAGTTTAATGTTGATGTATTATGCATATCCCATCAAATTTAGATTCCATCAAGTTTAGTAAAGTAAATTATTTGTTTATTTTATCCTTATGCATTATGTATATATGAATAAAGTGTATTTTTTATCCTTATAATTTAAATTACACAATGAAATGTATAAAGTTTTCATATTTCATTGATAAAATTATATTATTATTTTGTAAATTGTATGATATAAATTACTTGGAATTATATTATTTTAATTTTTATATGTTATGAATAATTTGTTAGTCATCAAAGTGGCTAAATTAGTAAGATTTATATAGATATCAAAATGAGACTTAATTCATGAAAACAAATAAATTTAGAGTTTAATGGACAATCTTTTATCTTTTGATTTAAAGAAAAATAAAGATAAAGAAAATTACAGTATCAATTATTTATCACTTGTCAAAATTTAAATTATTGCTTATTTTGAATTTAAATTTCTTAGATTAATGTTATGCAATATTTATGTAAATATGGATGGATTATTCTATTAAGTTTAGAAGATAATAAATTATGCATGTTTAAATTCCGTAAAGTTTATTATCTTTTATGTGTTATGAATATATCACGAGAATAATTTAAATTATGTATTTATTTTTTATTATTTTATTATGATATCTATAGTATAAATAATTTGTTAGTCTCTCTTTTTCTGCCCTTGACGCTTAATAAAGTCTACTTTCTAAATAATAATAATAACAATAATTTGTTAGTCAACAAAGTGGTCAAATTATTAAGTGTAAGTTAGATATCAAATTAAAGTAAATTCAATTAATCATGTTTGTAATTGTTTTTTGTGACATACTTATGTTATGAATAAGTCGTTAGTCACCAAAATGGCCAAATTAGTAAGTCTTATAGATATTCTATTGATAATATTTTGCAAATTAAGGTGATAAATTATTTGTGATTATTTTATTATGATATCTATATTATGAATAATTTGTTAATCGCTAAAGTGGCCAAATTAGTAAGTTCAATAGATATCAAATTAAAGTTAACTCAATTACTCATGTTTATGTGATGCTAATGAAGGAGATGATAATACAAAATATTGAAGTTATTATCATGAGTATATTGATTTCATTATTATAAAACATTTTGAATCTCCCAAATGTAGATTAGTAGTTTTATAATTTTAAACCTTATTGTGGTTAATTGAGGTGTTTGGTTAGATAGTTTTTAGTATATCCAAGATAACTAATATATCTATTTCGAGCACTTTAATTACCAATTATGTGAAATTAAATTTAGCATCAATTATTTATGAATGTTGTATATTGTTGTATCTTCCAAAGAAGAACTTCAATATATGCTTAATGATTATTTAATGCTATGTGAATATAAATTATATATTTAAGTTTATTTCTCAAAGCAATAATGTATAAGCATATTTATTCTGTATTTACAAGTATTTGCTTTTGTTTCTCTTCATTCATAAGCTACATGTATAATCAAGTTTAATGCATTCAATTTCTCTGATTAGTGCGAACAGATCTGATTCTATCTTCGTATTTTGGATCTTGATTTAGTTAAAGTGGGAAACTTGCTACACTTATTAATGCTAGCAGTGTTGAGATAGATCTTTCTAACAAGTTTGAGAAAGATCAAATAGATTGAGTCTAATATTTATGTGAATGATTGTGGAAAACAATATCAAGTCCACAATTACAAAACTAATAATATTAAAGAGTTTATGAAATTTGTGAAAAATTGTTTTCAGTTTGAATCGACTGATAAGTCACTTGCTGGAACACTAATGAGTACCTTAACAACCATTCAGTTTGATGCTTCTTGTATTACATGAGCATATCTAAACAGAATTAGAAAACTTGTAAAGAATGAAATTTTCCAGATTTTAATTATACTGATCTTAAAACTTGTGTGAATTATATTAAGGGAAAACAAACAAAACACACAGTTAATAAAGTAGCTACAAGAAGCTTATAGCTCATTGAAATTATATATACTAATGTTTGTAGGTCTTTTGATGTTCAATCTTTTGGTGGAGAAAAGTATTTCATTACCTTTATTAATGATTTTTCACGTTATGGATCTATCTACTTGTTACATGAAGAATTTCAAGCGATAAATGCCTTAAATGTATTTATCAAAGAAGCTGAAAGATAATTAGATAGAAATGTGAGAATCGTAAAGTTTGATAAAGATGCTGAATTTTATGGAAAATATGATGAGAATGATCACTGCCATGGTCCATTAATTTGCTAAACTCCAAGAAAGTTATGGTATTTATGCTCAATACATAATACCAAGAACACCACAACAAAAATTGTATTGCAGAAAAGCATAATCGTAGATTAATGAACATGGTTAGGAGTATGTTAATTACTTCATTTTTACCCATATCTTTGTGGATGTATGCATCAAGAACCGCTTATCTTATTGAATAGGGTTTCTAGTAAGCAGTTCCAAAGACATCTTTTGAACTATGGACAAGAAGGAAACCTAGTTTAAGGTACCTGCATGTTTGGAGTTACCAAGCGAAAGTAAGAATTTTTTAATCCACATAAAAAAAAACTGGATTCAAGAATAACTAATGATTTCTTTATTGGATATCTAGAAAAATCAAAAGGATACAGACTTTACTGTCCTAGCCACTGTACAAGAATAGTTGAAACTAGAAAGGCAAGGTTCATTGAAAATGACAAAATCAGTGGGAGTTTGGAATCACATAAAGTGAAAATTCAAGAGTCTGGGGTGAAAATTCCTTCATTTATAACTTTTTCTCAAATTGTTGTTCTTATTGTTGATTTTGTTAACAATTAACAAGAATGATCAAACATCACATAATGATATTATGATGAATGAACCTATAATTGAAGGAACCACAAGAAATATAATTAAGAAGATCAGATATTTCTAATGGTTATGTGGTTTATTTGTATGAGTCAAAATTTGAGTTGATAATGATCCAACTTCATTTTTTCACAAGCCATTAAACTGATAATTCTATCAAAAGATTAGATGTCATGAAAGTGGAGTTAAAATCATTGGATTACAATGAGGTTTGGACCTTGCAGAATTTCTCAAAGAAATTAAAAGAGTCAGGTGTAAATGGATCTTTAAGACCGAACACTACAACAATTTTGGTTTTAGATGTCATTGACATTTCATAAATGATGACGAATGGACTCTAAGATGGCGGTTTTGGAAAAAGGCACTTCTTTCACGAAAAATTTCAGATTTTAATGAAAATATTACTTTAGATGGTGGTTTTAAACCGCTATCTAAAAATGGGCTATGATTGCAGTTCTAAACTGCCATAAAAAGTTAAAAAATGAGCGGGAGAATTCATGCGGAAAAAATGCTTATACTGATAGCTTTGAACTATCATCTAAATCGTTTATTTTTTTTTCAATTAGGGCATCAAAATAGCCTCGTTTTAGGAAAGTTGAACCTCCATCTAAACTCTTCCTTAAATGACATTCTATACATATGAGTATGAATTTTAATGATACAATAAAGTATGATTTTGAATTGAAAACCCTCATCAATCGAAAAACGACAACTGGCGACCTATTTCTCTTTATTGATAGCGGCTGACGATCAGGAATGATTACGAACGACCTGAAAAAGTCGTGACTCAAATAACTCAGTTTTTTATAACTAACTTTGTGATGTTACAGTCAGTTGGTATGCTTTATAAATACCTCTGATCAGTAAAACAAAAACAAAGAGTGATGATCATTTCCTAGTTTTCTGTAAACAACTAAAAGTTGTACTCAATCTTCTATAGTAAAAGAACTTGAATCTTCCTGTGGACGTAGGCAATCTTATCAAACCACGTAAACCTCTATGTTTCTCCTTTCTGTCTTTATCTTTCTTGTTCATTCGACTGTTACTTTTTTGCAAATTGCACATCATACAATCTCGTTTCAAATCGCATCGAATACATAGTATCAAGTTGAATCGTGCATTGATTTTCGCTATTAAGTAGCTTCAAGTTGATCGTTTTCACCTTTGAGTCACATCGAGTATTGATCAAGACTCATTGAGTAAGATCGAGTACCAGTTCAGTTGTCATTGAGTTCCATCGAGGATTGATTAGAGACTCATCAGACAAAGAAGAGAATTCTCATCAAACATCAAATAGGAAGACATCGAGATCGAGTATCTGGCATCGAGGATTTGGCAGAATATTTCTTAGCTTTTTCTTCATCTTTCCAGGCCTAGTGAAGAGTGATTAACCCAACAATTTGTGGTATCAGAGCGTTTGAAGATCATCAAGGTCAGCCTTCTTGGAGCATCAAGATACTCAAGAAATCTAGACTCGATATTCGATTAAATCAGAGATGGTTGTTGCAAGGTATGAAATTGAGAAGTTCGATGGGAAGGGTGATTTTGGCCTATGGAAGGCCAAAATCAAAGCTATTCTTGGACAACAGAGAGCTTATAAGACCCTTTTGGACCCGCCAACTCTGCCACCTACAATATCAGCTTAAGAAAGGGAAGACATGGAGCTTATAGCTTATGGGACTCTAGTTCTTAATCTCAGTAACAGCATCTTGAGACAAGTGATTGATCAAGACACAACCTACTAGATGTGAGTCAAGCTGGAAGGTCTTTTTGCAACCAAGGATCTCCCCCAAAAAGATGTATCTAAGGGAAAAGTTCTTCACTTTCAAGATGGATTTTGTGAAGCCATTATCAGATAATTTAGACGAGTTCAAGAGCCTTAGCGAGAAAATTGGCGATGAGAATAAAGCCTTTATGTTATTGAACTATCTACCCGAAGCCTATAAGAAGGTGAAGAATGCCTTGAAATATGACAGAGAATCAATCATTGATGCCATCATTTCAGCATTAAGAACTAGAGAGTTAGAGCTCCAGTCAGTAAAAAAGGAGCAGCCTGCTGCAGAGGGGTTGTTTGTTAAGGGCAAGAACAAGCAGAATCAGTCTAAGGGGAATAAAAACCAGTTTGGTGAAGAGCATAAACCTAAGACCAAGCTGAGATGCAACTACTGCAATAAGAAAGGACACTTGATGAGAGATTGCTATAGCTTGAAACAAAAAAATCAGGAAAAAGAGAAGGATCAGAAGGGAAAACAACTAAAAGCTTCAGCGGTTGAAGGTTCCTACTTTTATTTTGATGCCTTAGCCTCCACTAGAAACCAAACCAACCAAATCAGTCCTCTTGGGAAGCATGACTGAGTACTTGACTCCGGTTGTACCTATCATATGACATCCTTCATACCTTGGTTTAATACTTACAAGGATGTGGATGGATAATCTGTGTACATGGGAAACAATGAAGCTTGCAAGATCAAAGAGGTTGGTCTAGTATCCTTGAAGCTAAAGGATGGATCAATCAAGCTTCTAAGAAATGTGTGACATGTACCTTTACTTAAGAGAAACTTGATATCTCTGGGTATGTTTGACTCCATTGGGTGCGAATTCAGAGGAAAATGTGGAGTTCTTGAGGTGATTAAGGATTCCAAGGTTGTGTTGGTCGGTGAAAAGGTCCATGACCTTTATATGGTGAGAGAAGTAGAGATGATGACAAGTGCCTACACGGTTTCAACAGAAAGCATAACAGAGGCTGACTGTGGCACAAAAGACTATCCCATATCAGTGAAAAAGGGATGCAAGCACTGTCCAAAATAGGTATACTGCTCAAAGTTATCAGTGAGCACCTTTCCTTTTGTGAACACTGCATTCTAGATAAAATAACTAGACAAAGTTTCACAAAATCTCAGCATACCACCAAAGGAACATTGGATTATGTCCATTCTGACCTATGGGGACCATTTCCTACACTAAGCCTTAGTGGCTCGAGATATTTTCTAACTTTTATAGATAACTTTTCTAGGAAGAGCTGGATATACTTTTTTAAAATTAAGAACCAAGTTTAAGGAATGGAAAGCCATGATAAAAAAAAATCAAACATCTAAAAGGTTAAAATACTTTAGAACCGATAATGGGCTTGAGTTTTGCAGTGAATACTTTGACAAATTTTTTAGTGAGAATAGTATAACTAGGCATAGAACTGAGAGATATACACCTCAACAAAATGGGGTTGCTGAGAGGTTAAACAGAACCATAATGGAAGAGGTTAGATGTTTGCATTCTGATGCTATCTTAGGTGAAAATTATTGGATAGAAGCCGTAGCCTACACAGTGTATACCTTTAATAGGTGCTCTCACACATCTTTAGAGTTGCTTACCCCTAAGGAAAAGTAAACTAATCATCCTCCTAACCTAGATAACCTCAAGGTCTTTGGATGTGTAGGGTTTGTTCACCAAATTAAAGGAAAGTTAAAAACTAGAGCAGTCAAGTGCATGTTTGTAGGCTTTACAGAGGGTGTCAATGTTGAGGTTGATGCCCTAAAGTCTCATGTCCTGTAGTTTGTAAACACTTTGTATGAACGCTTGTGATGTATAATATATGATATTTACTCCACTTCTTGATTTTGCTCATCTGGATTTTTATTTGATTTACCACAAACTAATAAACTAAAATCCCTAGTTGTCTTTATGTAACTTAAGCATGTATGTGTTGACATACAAGTGGATCATGTCTTAAGTGATAACCAAAATGGTTTGTAGTATATGGATATAGGAGGGAAACCTTATCCTGGTAACGATACGGATGCAGCCCGCTTTGTGGAATAGTTACAAGTGTTGTGACTTGTCACCAATGGTCTGATCCTGATCATTCGTGTAGGGGACATGCAAGCGGGGGCGTCCTATACAAAGAGTTTGTATAAGACCTGAGCACGAAGTGTTAACGTCTCATTATATAACACTATTCATGACAGAGACTTCACTTTACTAGGATGACCATAGGTAACATGACCTCAATCCTGATTGAGTTGGGAACTCCTACCATTGAGGGCGGTCCTTTGATTTACATGGGCGCGAGTGGTCGACTCAAACCTACCACTTTGGGGATTCGTCTGATTTGAGAGTTGGGAACTCAGCTATACAAGATGGAATTCACTCATTTTCGAAGCAGGGGTAAGTAGATAGATAGCTCTCTTAAGGGCTGATTCTAGGACTTGAACGATGTGACACCACACACCTTCTCATGGCCCAAGAGGTGTTCACACATAGTTGAACTATGTTATATTGTTCATTAGAAGGATCAGTGGTACTTAAAAAGTGAGATATAATTACAGGGGCAAAACGGTAAATTGGCCTAGCTGGACTTACGAGCATCTGTGAAGGGTTATCATACTCATGATTGGTTATACCTGATGGACACAAAAATATATCTATGGTAAGAAGAGTTCAACTATCGGTCTTTAAGGGAATGCCTGGTAGTTATCGGATGGTGGATCTCGTGGCTAAAGATTTAGTCAGCTATTCACGTACCGTTGGAGCTTCGAGCTATAGGTCCATAAGGTCCCCTTGGTAGCTTGGATACAAGTTGAAAATCAATTTTTGGGTCAGTTTGAAATGTTCAAATTGACAAGAGGGAGTTCGATTATATATGATATAATTGGACTGGTTAATTATATATGATATGATTGACTAAATGTATGAGATACATTATTTTGGAGGAAATTGGATATAAATATGATTTAATATCAAGTAGAGGAGAAAACACTATAGTTGATATATGATATCAAACTATAGGTTGAATATAATATGATTATATTCATTATTTTATTAATTGGGCGGTTATGAGATAAGTGGTGAAAGTTTTCTCCGAATTCGTGCGATAGTGGGAAGAAGAATTCAGTTCTAGTAACTGAAGAATAAAATGAAAATAGTTTTCATTTTGCATGAGAGACACGCTAAATTTCTCATGGTGTGATAAGTCGTGTATCGCTTAGTGGTGAGAGTCTATACAATAGCGCCGCCTACTATACGATCACACACCTACGATGTCTTAAACGATCGCCCGCGATTTTCTAAATGATCGCTTACCTTTTCATAGACGATCGTTTAGCGCTTGAGCTGAACTAAATGATCATATAGACAATCACTTAGCTTTTACTATACGATCGTGTACCCCGACCTAGACGATTAAGCACCCGACTATACGATAGTCTTCACTTTGTCCCACTTGCTTGTTCGTAGTACACGATAACCTTTCCTCCTCCTCTCTACCAATTCCATCAAAGCCCACCCTTTGGATTCTCACTCCGAGAATACTGAGGGCTTCGAATGGTGGTGTCGTCCCCATTGCTTGTTGTTTGTGCATTGTTGTTCGTGTAGATAACCGTGATGTTGCTGGCGATTTATTTTTGGACTAGAAAGAGCGAGAGGAGTTCGTTCAAAGTGAGACCAAGATTTCTGTAGAAAGTCTTCAACTGGTAAGTCTCTCAGTCTCTTGTATTTTATATTTTAAAGCATGCCAGTAATTTAGTGTTTTCAATGCATTCATGTATGTTAGAATGTATGTATGGAAATTCGTCACAATTAATTGTAAAGATTCGCTTCCGCTCATAGGTACTCTAATATAAGAGTTCTTTTAGTCAAAGGGTTTAAAATGTTACCTCTAATTGAGAGGAAGTTCATTAGTGAACATAGACATCATCTTTAGGGAAGAGGAGACGTTTATGCAAAAAGAGAAAAAACTTGAGGATGAAGGTGATGTTGGGATTGGTTTCCTAATTATCCAGAGTCTCGTAGTTTGTAATATACACATTGTTATGAATAAAATAAGAGTTATTTCATTCTGGCATTTACTCATATCTAATAAACAAAGCTCCATGGTTATCGTATGTAAACTTAAGCATGTATATGGGATATACAAGTGGATCATGCCTTAAATGATAACCTAAATAGGTCTATAGTATAAGGATTAAGATGGGATACCTGATCCTCATGACACTATGGATACGACCCGCTTTGTAGAGATTTACAAGTGTTGTGAACTACTACAGATGGTAGATCCTGACCATTCATGTAGAGACATGCAAGTAAGGGTGTCCTATACAAAGAGTTTGTATAAGACCGGACCACGAGATGATTCGTCTCTGTATATAACACCGTTGATACCAGAGACTTACATCTCACCTAAACGACCATAGGTGACTTGACCTCAATCCTGAGTGTTTTGGGAACTCTTGCCTTTGAGGGTGATTCTTTAATTAGTATGGATGAGAGTGGCCAGATTGCCAACTCAACATGCCTACCTTTTTGGGGACTTTTCTGATTTGGGAGCTGAAAACTCAGTTATACAAGATGGAATTCACTTCTTTCCCGAAGCAGGCTAAATAGATAGATTGCTCCCTTAAGGGCTGATTTTAGGGCTTGAACATAGTGGCCACAACTTCTCTTTGGAAGAAAGAACTCAGTCATAGTGGGACTATGATTTATGTTTATTAGAGGGATCAGTGGTACTTGAGGAGTTAGATGTAACTATAGGGGCATAACGGTTATTGGCCGAGCTGTACTTACGAGCGATCTGTGAAGGATTATTGCACTATTAATTGGTTAAGATGGACATATAATATATCCGTAGTAAGGAGAGTTCAGCTGTAGGTCTTTAGTGGAGTGCCTGGCAGTTAGCGGATGGTGGATCCTGTGACTAAATAGTTTAGTCAATTATTCACGTACCGTTGGAGCTTCGAGCTATAGGTTCATAAGGTTCCCTTGGTGGCTCAAGGGATTCAAGTTGAGGATCAGTTCTTGGTGTTGATTTGAAATGTTCAAATTACAAGTTGTAATTCGATTATATATGATATGATCGGTATGATGTATGAGATATATCTAGTGGAGGATTAATGTAAATGATATTTACATTAAGTACCATGGAATAGGAAAAGAGCTATGGTTTATATGTTTCATGAGATGAAATATTAAAACTATAGGTTATAAATATACTATGGTAAGTTGATTATCATATATATTTATAATAATATTATTATTAGATAATTATCTCTTTTTTTCTAATAACCAATTGAGTGGGAGGTTATTCATGGTTTTCATGGTAATCGTGAGATAAAAGGAAAAATATTTTCCTAAATTTGGTTAGTTGTTGATTTGTGATTTCCATTCTCAGAAAAGTTCTCATGGACAGGTTGTCAAGTAAATACGATTTACTAAATGACAACTTGGAAAGACTAGATGATCGTGGAGTGTTTCTATACGATAGACACTCAGCTAGCCGATGAGCTAAACGATCTCATAGCTACGATTGGGCATCATCTATACGATAGACATCAGTCATCTCCCACTTGTTCAATCGTTTACACGATTGTTCTTCCTCCGGTCTCTACCTCTAACCAAGTCCACACAAAGCATACACTTTTGGATTCTCACACCGAGAATACCAAGGTAATCTTTATGGTGGTGTTCATACTCAACTCGACATTGTCGAGGTTCTGTGGAGGTCGTTCGTTGCGTTCGCTGTGTTCGTGATCTAGGTGATCATTGTTTTTCAGATCGTTGTGGATCATGCAATGTTGCGGTCATAGAGTTTAAGTGTTTGTGTATTGTCGTGTTACTGTGAACGAGTGTTCGTGATCAAGGGTCTTCAAGATGAGTCTTCAAAGGTATGTGTATTCTTTCCCATGAACGTAGAGTAAAACATGCTGTAATTTCGGTTTTGTGCATAGCCTGTTGTTTCTGTTTGTGTACTATAATTGTGAATGTTCATATACGATTGAAATTTGGAATGATCCTTTCGCTGCTCATAGAAATCCTCATGTCCGATTTTCTTCAATTGGTATTAGGGTCAGGTTGTTTTGATATTCCAAATTTCTCTTCTGTTTTGAACTTCTTTTACAGTTGTGGTGGGTTTTTCTGTATTGTGTTTAATTGTTAAATGCATTTGTGGATGGCGTCGACAAATGTTTACGGGTTTAATTGCCTCAGTTTAAAGCTTTCTTTAAATTACAAAGTGTTAATTTGTAAGGGCCCCTGTGTTTTTGGGCATAATTAACATGCTATCGAGCCTGTAATTCAAATTGTTTGAGTTGTTCGAGTCATTCGTGATGAAGTTTCGAAGCATGGAGATGCGGTTCTCAGCGAAGAAGAAGACCAAGAGTTGGTCGTGTCATGTAGCCTAAGGTAAACGATCATTGGGATTTAACTAAACGATCGTGTAGATTTTTCTATGCTATCCTGCAGTCTTTACTAAACAATCGTTTAGCTGAGGTAAATCGTTTACTCTATCGCATAGCATTGGTTGCTCAATCGTGGAGATGTTGGAGGTAGACGATCGTAGTGGGAGCATATGATGTTTATCGTTTAGAAGAAGGCACGCGCTAGACAATCGTGTAGTTAGCATGGCTCATTGCATAGTCATTGACTACAAAATTACGTGGTATATGATACAAAGGCGCTCGCTCATCTTGCTTCATCACATCATAGTCGTTTAGACGATCGTATAAGGCTTGCATTGTGCATGGCGCGCTAGACGATCGAGTACCTCGTGCTTCATCACATAGTAAAAGGTATACGATCATTGCTAAACGATCGTTTAGCTCTGGAAGCATAAGTAAACGATTGAGCAAAGCATTTGTTCTTTCGTGTGGATAATCACAGGGTGTTTGGCAAACGATCAGTGAAGACGTGTTGCTTCGCCCAGATGGTTCAAGACCTGATTCGCCTGTTTAAACCGGAGACTCCTTGTTTTGTAATAGTTAGCTTGTTCTTTTTTAGGATTTGAGGCAATTTTTTCCCGTTCATCAACATTTGTTTTGTAATATATGAGATGTATGGTGTTTATATGGCAAAGTGTTTGACATATCGATTTGAAACCCACTAATGAAAAGTAAAGAGAAGAGAAAATGGCAAACACTTGTTACGTGGAAAACCCTAGTACAGGGAGAGAAAACCACGACGCAGAGAACTTTTTTATCATAATAATGTGTTATAAGGTAATGCCCAAAGGCTATAGTTTAAATAGAAAAGATGAAACCCTAGGGAACACATGAAAAGACAAAAATGCCCCTAGGGAAAATATTCTATTTTTCAACACTCCCCCTCAAGTTTAGCGTAGGTATCAACGAGACCCAACTTGCTAACACATGAGTCAAAAAGTTGTCATGATAGTCCTTTTGTGAGTACATCTGCAATCTGCTGACTAGAAGGAACATAGGGAACACAGATATTTCCATTGTCAAGCCTTTCTTTGATAAAATGTCTTGTCAATCTGTACATGCTTCGTTTTGTCATGCTAAACAGGGTTGTTTACAATGCTTATAGCAGCCTTGTTATTACAATAGAGTTTCATTGGCCCACCATGACTTTGGTTAAGATAAATTAGGACCTTTTTCAGCCATATTTCTTCGCATATCCTAAGGCTCATGGCCCTGTATTTAGCTTCGGCACTACTTCTGGCAATCACCCCTTGTTTTTTACTCCTTCATGTAACAAGGTTACCCCAAATAAACGTACAGTAGCCCGATGTCAACTTTCTGTCGACCACTGAGCCTGCCAATCAGCATCTGTGTAGGCCTCGATGCATCGTCTGTCTGACTTTCTGAACATTAATCCTCTGCCTGGAAAAGCCTTTAAATATCTAGAAATTCTTCCACGGCCTTCATATGTTATTTATAAGGAGACTGCATAAATTGCCTAACCACGCTTATTGCATGTGCAATATCTGGTCTCGTATGGGATAGATAAATGAGCTTCCCAGATCACTTAGCTTAGTATTTTCTTCCATAGAAGTATCAACAGGTTTACATCAAGTCATACCTGTCTCTTTAAGCAAATCTAGCGTATACTTTCGTTGAGAGACAGAGATGCCTTCCTTCAATCGGGCCACCTCGATTTTGAGTAAATACCTTAACCTTCCAAGATTCTTGATCTCGAATTCTTCAACCATCTTTTTCTTCAATCTGTCTATTTCTGAAGCATCATCCCCCCAGATTACAATGTCATCAACATATACGATTAGAACTGCAATTTTCCTAGACACAGGCTTCTTTGTGAAAAGGTGTGGTCTGAATGTCCATGACTGTACCCTTGTGATTTTAGAAATGTAGTAAATCTGCCAAACTAGGCCCTCGGAGACTGCTTTAACCTATATAAAGACTTCTTCAGTTTACAAACTTTGTGACTGAACTGTTTTTCAAATCCTAGAGGCAGACTCATGTAAAATTCTTCTTCTAATTCGCCATTAAGGAATGCATTCTTCACATCAAACTGGTGCAAAGGCCAATTCTTATTAACTGCAACCGAGAGGAGCACATGAACTATATTTAACTTTATTACTTGAGAGAAAGTCTCTGAGTAATCTATCCCAAAGGTATGAGTGAAACCTCTGGCCATTAACCGTGCCTTATACCGGTCGATTGTACCGCCAGGTCTATACTTAAGCGTAAACACCCATTTGCACCCAACTGTCTTGTGTCGCTTATGAAGAGTGACATGTTCATGTGGCGTTCTTCTCAAGATCTTTCATTTCTTCCATGACAGCGACTTTCCACTCAGGAATTTCCATAGCTGCATATATGCTGCTCGGTATTGAAATAGCGTCGAGGGTAGTAGTTAACATTTTGAACACCGGAGATAGGTTACTATAAGACATATAACTCTGCATTGGGTACTTTGTATAAGACCTCGTTCCTTTCCTTAAAACAATAGGGATGTCAAGAGAGGCATCATAATCTTTTTGTTCTTGGGACTTCTCGTCACACTTAGTATCTTATTTTGTCTTATCTAGGTCTTTCTGATCTTCTGACTTCTCATCATCATACTCAGTATCCTGCTTTGTCTCATCTATATCTTTTTCAACATTTTCAGTCTAAACCTGGGGTTCATTACTGCCTTCACCCATACCAGCTACATTCTCGGTATTGTCACTGTTACTGTCAGTACTATCATGGTGATCAGTATCCACATTAGTTACATTCTCGGTACTGTCTCTGTTTACACTACTTTCAACATAAGCATTATCACCATATATGTTATCATTATTAGGACTAGAAGACTTCATACCTAGAACTGTCACTCGTTCTAACTCATGTACTGAAGCCGGAGAAGCGATAGACGATACTATTTCCTTTCTAAGATTCCTCCTATAGTACGTGATCCATGGTACTTGCTCGGTAAAAAGAATAGAAGCATTGACATTTGTGTCGGGAATGGACTCGGGAATGTCTGGCAAGAAAGGACTTAGACCTTAGTTGGACTCTTCACTTATACTCTCCCCCGGAAGAGGACATAGGGGAAAAAAGGGACGGTCTTCGAAGAAGGTGACATCCATAGAGACACAGTACTTGCGAGAAGAAGGATGGTAACATTTTTACCCGCGTTGATGAAGGGGGTATCCTACAAAAACACACTTCTGAGCCCATGGAGTAAATTTGGTTCGATTAGAACCATGGGTATGGACAAACACAACACACCCAAACACACGAAGTGGAGCATTAAAGGTAAGGTGGTTATCAGGATATGACTCTTTGAAATAGTCAAAAGGGGTTTGGAACTTTAAGACCGAGAAGGAATTCGATTTATTAAGTGAGCTACTGTCAGAATAACATCTCCCCAAAGATTTGATGGAAGAGATGTGGATAGCATGAGTGACCGAGCAACCTCAATTAGGTGACGGTTTTTCCATTCAGCCACACCATTTTATTGCGGGGTATAAGCACATGAACTTTGATGGATTATTCTTTTAGAGGCAAATAATTCCTCGAGGTTATTATTAAAGAATTCCCGACCATTATCGCTCCGAAGAATGGTGATTTTCGAGTTGAACTGAGGTTCTATAGAATTGTAGAACTGCTGGAAGACAAAGGTGACTTCGGACTTATTAATAAGGAGGAAGACCCAAGTCAACCTAGTGTGGTCGTCTACAAAAGTTACAAATGAAGATAATAAACTAGTCCTAGATAAACTCCTAGAGGTGGCATCATTAGAAAGGAAATAGAGCCCCCTATCATGCCGGGTAGTGTCAATCGTCATCTCCAAGTTCAGATCCTGAAAAATAGCAGCATCGGGTGAGAAGGTAACATGATATTTCAAATCCCTAGTAATTTTACTGACAGATAGCAAATTATAGGAAATTTTAGGCACATGTAGAACATCTTGGAGGGCAAAACCCTCAAAGGGTGATAAATGGCCTTTACCGGCCACAGAGGCGAAGGATCCATCAGCGATCCTGATCCTCTCATTCCCAGCACTCGGGTAATGAGACAGGAATTGGTCGGACGTGCCAGTTAGATGGTCCGTAGCTCTTGAGTCTAGAATCCATGATTTTCTACTGTTTATACTAACAAGGCCATAAGAATGATGCGTACCTGATTGTGCGATGGCACTGACACCCACTATACTAGAGTCGTTCTGACTCGTTTCCTTATTCTGTGGTTGATAACCAGCTATAGATTCACTTGCTAAAGCACATCCAGGTCCTGATTGTCGTCTTTTACCATTTGGAGGACGACCATGTAGCTTCCAACATTGCTCCTTAGTGTGCCAGGGTTTCTTACCGTGTTCACAGACCGGAGGAACTTTTCCATTTTTTTTGTCAATTTTTGACACTTTAAATTCAGCGGAATCTGTTGATTTAGTTACTGGGTTATTCATGGCATTAGACATATCTTCCTCAAGATGGATTTCAGAACATACTTCCATCAATGAGGGAACTAGGCGAATTCCCAGAATTCGGCTTCGTACAACATCAAATTTTGGGTTAAGTCCTGCCAAAAAATCATAGACCTGGTCTGTCTCTTCGGACTGATAGTACAAAAATCCTCCACACGGACAACTTCAATTCAATTCTCGACATAAACCCATCTCTTGCCAAATCACAGACAACTTATTGAAGTAAGCTGTGACGTCCATGGTCCCCTATTTACATTCATGGACTTGTTTATGGAGTGCATACAGATGAGCTCCATTTTTTCCTGAGGAGTACAACTTTTTCACAGCCTCCCAAATATCCCTTGCAATAGCAGCATACAGCAGGGGAGTTCCAATTTTGGGTTCCATATTCCCTATTAACATAGATTGGAGTAGAGAGTCCTCTCCTTTCCATACACGTTCCTGAGGGTCGCCTTGTCTAGGTTTTGGTATTTCGCCAGTCAAATACCCAAACTTATAACGACCATCGAGAGCCATTCTCACAGATTGGAACCACAAAAAATAATTACGGCCATTTAATTTCTCTCCTACAATACAACTAATAGGATTCCCAGAAAATAATTAAGCTGTAGATAAATTAGAGAAAGAGGTTACCGGGCTTTCTGAATAAGCTGGGCAATTAGAGATTTCTCCCTGGTCATTTGGCATAGTTCGCGCCTCTCCAAGACTAGCCATCTGCTGCTGTATTGACTCATTCTACTATTTAATCTGAAGCTGCAACTGGGCCAACTGTTCTTAAACGTAGTCAGATCCGCTTGACTGGAAAGGATTATAACTGCTCGATTGGAAGGAATTGCGAGTGATTCCGGTAGCCATACGTGACGACGACTTAAGAACATGGCTAGAGACATCAAACCTCGTGGCTCGGATTGGCGCTAACTTACGTAACTGGGTATCACATATGGACATCAACCCCTATTGTCTGACTCTGTTCATCTCGTGCGGCTGAAACAACGGTCTTCTATTCATCTCGTGCAGCTGGAACAATGAAGGCTGGGTGTCATCCGACGGCTGGAACGACGAGGGCTGGAACACTGTGTTCGGCTAGGACTTCGCTGGTGGCTGGACATGAAAAATCAAAGGCTAGAACATCGTATGCAGATTTGACTTTGCGGGTGGCTGAACCTCGAGCATTAGCGGCTAGGCATTGCGTGCGGCTGGAACATCGCGAGTGTATAGCTGGGCTTCAACACCGGCAGCGAGAATCGACGCGTGTAGGTCAGACTCGAACAAGATCTGTTGGTTTTTCCGATCATCTCCATAAGCGGTTGACCCGTGTGATTCAACCTGTTCGTGTAGCTGACTAGGCTGGAATCAGCAGACCTGTACGATCCGAAGCTTGATCCGTGCGGCTTATCAATGGCTGATCCAATCATCTCCTGAAATCAGGGTGTCATCATCTGAAAATACCGTTCCATGGCTGTTTTAACGACAACTTTGATTTCTGTGTTTGTAGTGCCAAATGGACCTTGCGATTCTCCTGTTGGGTTTTCCTCAATGGTGGCTAGAGTTTCATCTTGCTCTGATACCATGATGAAAAGTAAAGAGAAGAGAAAATGGCACACACTTGTCATGGAAAACCTAAGTACAAGGAGAAAAAACCACGATGCAGAGAACTTTTTATTATAATAATGTGTTATAAAGTAATGCCCAGAGGCTATAGTTTAAATAGAAAAGATGAAACCCTAGGGAACACATGAAAAGACAAAAATGCCCCTAGGGCAAATATTCTATTTTTCAACACCCACCTTAGGTTGTGCCATTATTAATGATCATGTATTATAAGTGTTATAATCTAACATGAAGAAATTACTTAAAAACATGCGCATGCATCATGAAATATAAGAGTTATATTGTGCATGCAGTGAGCATATCCATACATCATCTTTATATTATAAATATTATAGTATAAGGGTGTACGGAAAGCATGTTTTTGCTTGGTTCGTTGCTTGCTTATATAAGAGTTATATAAAAGAAGTTGCAATGAATGAACAATGCATTGAGCATGATACTTAGGTTATTTATAAACGTTATGAATGCCCTTCATGTGCTTACTTAGCATTGTGTTTGCTTTTGGTTGTTTCCAGTTATAAGTGTTATAAAGGAAATTAGAACTAAAATCGATAAGAAAGAGTTGCATGTGTACTTAGGGTGAACTCATGTTTTAAAATTGGATTGAGATAGACCTAAATACAAAGATTTTAATGGAATTAACAACCTAGTTTAATCTTTTTAAATCAGTTTAATAAGATTAAATTGATTGGCATAAAAGATTAAAATTGTATTAGATCTATGTATAAGGGACCTTTTGTCTAAGGCAGGTTCTGTCTCGGCTGGGGTACTTAAGCTGACGGAAACGGAATAACCCGACTTGGGAACCTACCTGGAAAGGTGAATTAGATAGATTTTCTGTAAGCATGCGATAGTTGGTCAAAGATTCCGTTAAAGAGTTTAATGGATGATGATCAAAAGTTGTTTCAACTATCCAAGGTAAAAGTTACTCTTCGACAAACCTAAAAAGTGACTTAGTTAAAATTTTTAGCCGTGTTTTTTCTAAGTAAACTAAACCCTAGGTTATAAAATACTCAGTGGGAGGAAGAGATGTATTTGATATGTCAATGATTCCAATCATGTTTCTCCTGAATGTCCACACCATGAGATTCATGCTTGGCCTTGTGGTGCCCTAGGTGCATCCCCCTTCAAATGGTGTTTGCATGAGTCAATATCAAGGTGGACGGAGAGAGTGTTTATAGTAAGTGGGTGAAGGGTGTATGTCAACACGTCCTACAGTCTCTATAATTGGTTCACACCATAAGATCATTCTGTACTCCCTTGTGGCGTCTTTGGTGCGTCCCCCTTCGGATGGGTTTTGTGCATTTGGTCAAGATCAAGGTGAACTCCAAAAATGGATAGGGTCGCTTTAGGTTTTACCCCAATCAGATTTTTTCCCCTTCGGATTAGCTGCTTGGGGCGAACTTTTAGGGCCTTGATAACTTGTAGAAATACAAGTTATTTATATCGTTTTATTTAGATTATGTGGCAAAAAGAAAGAAAAATTGCGTTGACAGTATAGAAATTGACTTAGAAATACGAAAATTGTAAAGTGTCGTGAGCACACCCGCTAACCCCATTGCGATGGCAAAATAGAATGTCCAAGTCTTTGTTTTGTAGGAAATAGGTCACCGCATGCGTTAATCGCTCAAGGACAAAAATGAACAACGCATCCACATTGCATGCAACAATCACTCAAGAACAAAGAAAGAACAATGCAATTGCAACGCATGCGGCGATCGATCATGGACTCAAATGATCAATGCATTTCCACCGCATGTGGCAATCGATAGAAGATCAAAACAATTACACCGCATGCGGCGATCGATCGAAGATGTCAAGAGCAACGCATTCGCAAGGACTTCTAACAGTGTACAACTTTTCTATTGTACGATTCTGACAAATCAATCGTGGAGCAGAGCGGACGTTTCCACCAAGCCATGGTAGGAATTATCAGATTTTCAAAGTGGGACCACTACTATAGAAGAGCCAAGGTCTATAAATAGGTTCCTCAAATTCAATGAAAGGAGGCTGGTCTGAAGAGACAATCTAGAGAAAATTCGGGAGAACGATGAGATAAGACCGAGAGGTAAGTCTCTGAGCAAGAAATTATTTCCATTCTCGAAGAAGAAGCTCTATGCAAGAGGTCACTTCTACCTGGAAAGCAAGCCTGAGAAGGAAGCTTTTCACTCCATTTCTTCCACACGCCGGCAAGCACATTGTCTCCGATCGGGATCTGTGTTAAGACATTGACATCATTTCCATATTTGTTCTTAATTTTCCATTCATCTACTATGTTCATCTTTAATCTTTCATTCACCATCTGTAACAAACGCTTATCCTTAGATTTTAATATCATTATCGTAATCATTATCATCTCTCTGTTCTTTTCCACACATTCATCATCCGTTTTCTTCATCATGTGTTACTAATCCCCTGGGTAAAGGGGAAGGATTAAGCGAGTGAGTTAATCCTTGTTAAGGAAATCGATTGAGTTTAGCTAAAGCATGCTCGACGGCATCTTCATCTATGAGAGCAAAAGTGAAGATGTTATTCCACCTATCGAAAGAAGGTTGGAAGAATGCGTTAACTAAAGCTAGAAGTATTTCCAGAGATGGAAACAACCTTGCGTTCATCACGTTCATCCATGTTTTACCATAGACATATGGGAACGCGGCCGATCACTGAAAGGTGTAAGCCAAGGGAACGCGGCCGATCATGCTTCAAATGATCCAAAATGTGGGGCAATTCGGAGGTCTACAAGGAGAACACCCGCATGCTCACTTGACCAATTTCGTAGAAATGTGCAATACATTCTCTATTCCCGGCATGACTCCGGAAGGAATTAGATTATACCTTTTCACATATACACTTCGGGATGAGACAAAGAGATGAGCTCATTCATTGGAGCCAAATGAAATTAATTCTTGGGACAAGTTGGTCAAGCGATTCATGAAGAAATTCTTTCCGCCCACAGTCAATGCAAGAAGACAGAGGGGTGTGTTGAATTTTGAACAGATGGAAAATGAGACTCTGAGCACTGCCTGGGTGCGATTCAGAAGATTGGTAAAGAACAGTTTGCACATCGAGATTCTCGATTGCATTCTGATGGAAACCTTTTACAATGGCTTGGACAGATCGACGCAAGCTGTTGCTGATGCCTCCACAACAGGAGGATTTATGGACAAAACATACACTGAAGCCAAGGTCATCTTGGATCGCATTTCGCGAAACACAGATGACTAGGTAGATGATGGCTATGGGGGAAGAGGCCCAGAATGAAGAAAAGCAGAAAGTGCCATTGTACCTACGGATATAATGACCACTTTGGCCGTACAAATGGCCGCAGTCACCTCTCTCCTCCAAACTATGGTAATTAATCAAGGAACCCTCTCCCAAGGTACAGCGCAAGCAAGTGCGCTAGCACAAGTGGCAGCGATAAGCTGTAAACAATGCGGAGGGGGTCATTCAGTAGAAATGTGCCCATCAAACCCACATGCAGTGGACTCCATTCAGAATAACCCGTACAACAACACATATACTCCGGGTTGGCGGAATCACCCTAACTTCAGTTGGGGAGGTAACAACGACCAGGGAGGCCAGAGGAATCTGTAGAACAATTTTGGGAATCGAGGAGGCACAGGATTGCGGAGATGTTACATGAAGAAGCAACTTATCTTATCCTGTCACCGCAATCCAAAGAAGATAGATCGCTGCAACGAAGGATGAATCAATATTCAATGCGGGCGACAATGCAAATTTGAGGGTGTATTCTTCTTTAACTTTATTTCAAATTTTCCACTATCGCATCACATTTTAGTTTTAAAAGTTTTTAGTTTTAAAAGTTTTATCACCGCATCCTCTTTAATTACCGCAATCATTTGACATGGATAACTTTAATAGAGTACCGCATGCTGTTTCTTTGCCAATTATGATTTCAATGACGAAAAACATACTTCTATTTCTTTCGTATATACTAGAGTCAACTTAACTTTAAGATAGTCACCTTATGAAATATTTCCAGAAGTTAGGGGTTTGCTAGCTTTCTTTCAAACTCTTTTTATGAAGCTTTCTAAGAACATCGCATGACTTATTTCAATCTTTTGGCAATGAGGATATTGCCGCATTTTACATTTGGGGGTGAATTATTTATTTTCGACCTTTCTATTTTGAAAAAAAAAAAGAAGAAAAAGAAGAAGAAAAGAGGAAAATAACAACCCCATTGTCAACGCAATGGGGAAACCCATGTTAATAAGAGTTAAGTTGAGAAGAGAACTTACCCGTAGTTAGATGTCCGCATGACACACGTGGAGGCAAGCCAAAACGAAAGTAAGTCGCCAGGATCAACACATAAATAAATGACCGTAACTCCGTTGCCAAATAGGTATGAGTTTAGTCTGAGAAAGAGCGCATTGCTCGTAGTTGGATGTCCACATTATACACGTAGGGGCAAGCCAAAACGAAGGCAAGGCACTTGGATCAGCGCAAGGTCAGAAAAAAATAATAATGTCAAGAAATATGCAAGGACAAAAATCATTTGACACCCCGGTGGAAAAGTTTTTTTGAAATAAATCATGTGATGTCATGAAGTTTAGTAAAGTCCTTTTGAAGGTTAAGCTTGTGGTCCCTAGGTCTTGGAAATATTTTAAGAAGAGACTTGAATAAGACTTAAGAAAATTTTGGTGTATAAGTTTTGAATGAAGTATTCTTGAGAAATCTAGGAAAAAAGAATTGTGGTCGACTTGCTAAAAGAAATCTTTAGCTTATGCTTGAGGATAAGCATTGTTTAAATTTGGGGGTGTGATAACGGGCAGAAATGCACATTATCATAGTGCTAAGTTCTTAAACAATGCGGGCTTGCGTTGTTAAAACATGTTAGATTATGTCCAAAAAGCATTAAGTTTATAACATTGCGGCCGCATCCGTTCATCGCATAGGAACAGTTGATTTTTGTATTTTTATGTAGAATATGCGTTGACGTAGGGTGGAAATTACGATCATAGAAAATCATTGGTCGAGCGCAGCATTACTGTAAGGCTTTGCGGTGATTGTGTTTGTAAACATTTGCTCAAGAAGGATGGCCGCAACTTGGTCAGCGCAAATGGTGGGCGCATCTGGGTGAAAGGCATAATTGATCACGATGGGACAGAAAGTTGATGACAGTCGAATCCGAATTAAGTTGACAGCCGCCTTTCACCCTGAAAGTTCTATAGTTTTCCTTTTTATTTTAAGGCATACGCAAAAGAAGGATATTGTGCTGATAGATCGTTCTGGTAAGCTTGGGAGAGCATCAGAAGCTTCAAGATCAGAGAGAGGGCCGACTCCTGCGGAAGTAGAAACCAAATAGAAATTGCCAGTGTAAAAGCCTTGGGCAGCAAGGGATTGCTACCAGGCCCTCTGCCTTTAACTTGTATTGTTATTTTGTATTAAAACTCATTTATAAAAATGGAATTTATTTCTCTATATCTATTCACTCTCTGTTATTTACACATGAGTAGCTAAATCTGTTGAATGGGTTGAGAAGCACTTAGCTAGCTTAACTGGGGATCTTCATTCTATGTGATTATCTTGTATTATATATGCTGCATTCGTCCATTAGAGATACTTGGGAGGGTAGTCTAAGGATAGGATCTAGGCTTGGGAAGGTCATATCAGAATCTAGGCTCAGGAGAGTCAGATTAGAACACATAATCAAGAGAAAGGAGCTTAGGAATAAGCATTGTTTGCTATTAACGCATCGCATGCATCCTAGAGATAGGATATGATTGTGTGCGGTCACCTTGCCTTTATGCATTTTGCATCATCACATAGGAAAAGAGTAGAGACTTAGAAATAAGCTCTACGGACACTTTTGCATTCAACACATGCGTCCTAGACTTAGGAGCATCGCATTTGCATTGGAAAATGACTTGCTGTGCATGGTTATAGCATGATTGCATATTCTGACGCATTCCCAAGTAACGCTAGCTAAAGACCTTCTCAACCCGTTCATCTGCATACTCAGTGCATCTATCACACAACTGACTTTTCTCAAATCCGCTCCATTTGTTATTTTTTAATCATAGAAAACAACAACCTCAATAACTATTGATTTATTTGGTTACCGCAAAGTTTTTATAAAAATTACCATCGCAACCTGTTTTGAAAAGTTCTTGAGTTCGACCCTGGACTTACCAGGAACTCAGTGGGGTTTACACTTGGATTACACGGAGAAAACTTGAGTGCCCAATGTATTTTCATCAATGCAAATCATCCATACTTTTACTTCATAAAACCTAGTATCAAGTTTTTGGCACTGTTGTCGGGGACTTCGGCAAAATAGTGTGCTAACGGTAATTTTTCTAATTTCTTTGCAGACTCTCAATCTCTGGTGAATTACGACCCGAAGATTGAGAGAAAATTTAGACGAAGATTAAGAGACCGCCAACATCAACAGATAGATAAAGAAGAGATGAAGGAGTAGCTTGGAAATGGATCACCAAACAAAAACAACGTTATGGCGAATCCAATCCTGCTGGCAAACGATCGCAATAGACCCATTAGGGACTATACATCGCCAAACCTCTATGATTTATCTCCAAGAATCATGACGCCTGCCCTCGATGGAAGCAAATTCGAAATGAAGCCGATGATGCTGCATATGTAACAGACAAATAGTCCTATCCTATTGTAGTTAAGTATGCCCACAAAACTGGTAAATCCCGAAGAAAACACAAAACTGGTGAATCTCGGAGGAAACACAAACTGATGAATCCCGAAGGAAACACAAACTGGTGAATCTCGAAGGAAACACAAAACTGGTGAATCCCGAAGGAAACATAAACTGGTGAATCCCGAAGGAAACACAAACTGATGAGCATCTAACTAATCAATGAGGACATTCACACAGTCTTAACGTGCTAAGATTCAACATTGTACATGTTCTAAAACATACATAAAAATCCTTGATACCATGGCTTCATCACATACACATAATTCTTAATAACATATTATACATCATCCATGTATACTTACATCTTAAATCCACAACATGCAAGTATGCCTCAACACCAGCAGATCAGACTCGACATATGAAAACACATACTATCACATACTAACGATCAAGTATTTAGGTGTGTATGTAAACAAATCAGAATTCGTGCCAGAACATACTTTGATTCAGGTCATACTGTCAATCAACATGCTAACATTTACCATAACATACACTTATCATGCTAGCATACAACTAAAACCTGGCCCGTGGGCAGTTCCAATGGTAAGATTACTTACCTCAAATTTGGTCCCAAATTAACCCAAGTAATTAACCTTCTTACAACTTTTGGAAGACTTTGAATCCACCCTATAACATACATTACAAATATTAATTTAGCACCCGTAGTCCAAAAATAACAAATCCAAAGTTTTAAACTCATCTTTGGGATCTAAATCCAATTAACCAAATTAAATCAAATGACCACAAATTTAACTTACCGAAGTCGCGGCTTGGTTCGAGGCCAGTTCTAAAGTTCTATTTATTTGTCCAAACTGAACCAAAATCAAAACATAAGTATAATAACTAAATTTTCAACGATTACCCTTAATAAAAAAGGGAACCAAACCAACTATTCACCCAAAACTTACCAAAATTGACGGAACTCATAATCTTGTCGGTAGCACCCAAAAGACTTTAAAATGCCTCCAAACTTTATATTTAAAATCCAAAAATCACAATTAATCTAGTAATTAGGCCCATAATTGGTTGGTTATTCAAAACTTGAACCACAAATCCTCAAATTCCCAACAAAACTCACCCAGATTAGTAGATCCAGTGAGTGGCGACGACATCCTGCTTGACGGTGGCGTCGGAGTGGAGTCACACAACCTAGGCAGTGGCGACTCGCAACCAGAGGCAGCAAGCTACAGATTCGTGGGTCAGAGAGAAAGAGGCGAGCGTTTGAAGCTCGTCGTCGAGCGGCGCATCGCTGGTGGGAGTCAGATCCAGCCGACTGAGAAAGGGCGGTGCCGGGTCGCGAACGGCGAGGAGGCGCTTCAGATCTGGATTTTCCGGTGGAGTCGACACGAAGGTAGAGGGCAAACGACTGGATCTGGGATTGAGATAGCTAGGACGTGTATCTCAGATCTATGACTCGGTGTCGACTTCAGCGGCTGGGAGGAAGCGCCGGCGCGACTAGTAGTGCGAAGGAGGGCGAGCGGCACGAGAGGCAAGTGGTGCGGAGGTTGGGTCGGCGGTGTGGCTGGGAGAGTTTGACTCAGATCTGGCGGCTGACGAGGTTGGTGACTGAGGCACGGTGGAGCGATGGAGGTTGGGGAGGTAGTGAGGAGGCCGGTGATCTGAGCAGTGAAGAAGGCGCGGCTCGTTGAAGGCAGGAGGAAAAATTCTAGGGAAGGGGAAGCCGTGCGTGAGGAGGAAGATGGGTTTTTTTTTTTTATTTAAAAATAATAATAAAATTAATAATAAGGAAAATAGTATAATTATAATTAAATCATTTCCTTATTCCACTTTATAGTTAATTCTTTTACTTTTCCAAAGAAAACTAATTTCTGCCATTAATTTTTCAACTTGAATTTCAAAATTGAATAATTTTGAATAATTTTCACGCCAACACTTAAATTCTCGCACTTATACTTCAAATCCAAAATTCCAAACATGCCCTTCAACTAAGGAAAATTATTGAATTTCCAACTAATAAAGTTACTGAAAATTACATTATTATTAAATTGAATAAAAAAAATGTGGGATGTTACAATCAAAAAACCCGCCACAACTCTAAATTTGGGGGTGTACCACCTTCTCCACAATTTTGCAATTTTTCTTTGTGGCCATTCATTTTTTTTATAAAAAGCTATACCTTGTATTCTTTTGTACATACTTACAATTTTGTGTTTCGATATTTTATAATTCTTGTGTACTTAGACAAATTTTATACAACTGAGTAATCATTCTTTCCTTATGTGTTGGCCTCTTTACTTTTATTATCCTTTGTCAATTTATTGCGGTAATTCTTGTCTTTTTCTTTTGCATTGTTATTATTGCGCTGCCATGATGAGTAGTATGCATACCTTTAGCAAAGTTTCTTTATACATTGCATTTTCTGCCTAACACTTAGACAATTCTTCACAATAGCTCTACTTACCTTCTTATTTCAAGACTCTGCTCAAACTTTCTTTTCAATATTTTGACTAAGTGTTTTGTCTATTCTGTCCAAAACAACGCAAGAGGACCTTGCACATCATTAAATTCGAGGGTGGGGAAGGTCTAAGCAGATACGGTCATATCAAGCAAATGCGCTCATCGTCAAAAAAAAAAAAAAGAAAGAAAGAAAAAAAACTCTACTGTCAGCGCAAGGGAAAATCCTAACCTGATAAGAGTTTAGTCGTGAAAGGAACCTGCTCGTAGTTGGATGTTTGCATGACACCCATGGGAGCAAGCCAAAATGAAGGTAGGTTATTTATATCTTTTTATTTAGATTATGCGGCAAAAAGAAGGAAATGTTGCATCGACAGTATATAAATTGGCTTAGAAATACGAAAATTGTAAAGTTTCGTGAGCACACTCACTAACCCCATTGCGATGGAAAATAAGAATGTCCAAGTCTTTGTTTTGCAGGAAATAGGTCACCGCATGCGTTAATCGCTCAAGGACAAAAATGAACAACGCATCCACATTGCATGCGGTAATCATTCAAGAAAAAGAAAGAACAACGCAATTGCAACGCATGCGACGATCGATCATGGACTCAAACAATCAAAATTTCCACCGCATGCGGCAATCGATAGAAGATCAAAACAATTACACCGCATGCGGCGATCGATCGAAGATGTCAAAAGCAACGCATTCGCAAGGACTTATGATAGTGTACAGATTTTCTGTTACACGATTCTGACAAATCAATCGTGGAGTAGAGCGGATGTTTCCACCAAGCCATGGCAGGAATTATCAGATTTTCAAAGTGGGACCACTACTACAAAAGGAGCCAAGGTCTATAAATAGCTTCTTCAAATTCAGTGAAAGGAGGCTGGTCTGAAGAGACAATCTAGAGAAAATCCGGGAGAACGACGAGACAAGACTGAGAGGTAAGTCTTTGAGCAAGAAATTATTTCCATTCTCAAAGAAGAAGCTCTGTGTAAGAGGTCACTTCTACCTGGAAAGCAAGCCTGAATGGGAAGCTTAACACTCCATTTCTTCCACACGCTGGCAAGCACATCGTCTCTGATTAGGATCTGTGTCAAGACATTGACACCCTTTCCGTATTTGTTCTTAATTTTCCATTCATCTATTGTGTTCATCTTTAATCTTTCATTCACCATATGTAACAAACACTTATCCATAGGTTTTAATATCATTATCATAATCATTATCATCTCTCTATTCTTTTCCACACATTTATCATCCATTTTCTTCATCATGTGTCACAAATCCCTCGGGAAAAGAGGAAGGATTAAACGAGTGAGTTAATTCTTGTTAAGGAAATTGATTGAGTTTAGCTAAAGCATACTCGATGGCATCTTTACCTACGAGAGCAGAAGTGAAGATGTTATTCCGCCTATCAAAAGAAGGTTGCAAGAATTCGTTGACTAAAGCGAGAAGTATTTCCAGAGATGGAAACAGCCTTGCGTTCATCCCTGTTTCACCATAGACATATGGGAACACGACCGGTCACTAAAAGGTGTAAGCTAAGAGAAAGCGGAACCTTAGTTGCATCTACAGCAAGATTGACGAACTTGCGATGTCCTTTCCCTCAACCCATTATCTTTCTGACTCATTTCACAAGACTTGCCACCGCATACATTAGATTCTTTTGCACAACTTTACAGCCAATCCTCAACTTGTATCATTAATTGTTTATTCATTTATTCATCATCGCAATTTACTTTATCGCATTTTATTTACCATCGCATTTTATTTTTAACCACAATTTACTTTTCACCGCAATTTTACGTTTCTGCAACCCAATTCATTATTCTTTATGTTTAACCAGTCGTATATACCACATTAGTATCGCATTAATCACAACAATCCCCAGGTTCGACCTCAGGTCAATCTGAGAAACTTGCGTTGGAATTATACTTGGTTCCAATATAAGAAAACTTGTGACACGCGCACTACATGAATGCATACTACAAAGCATATCATTATCATCGCGTACATTTAGAACGTAGTATCATAAATCATTATCGCAAAGCAACTTGAGTCATAGTGCATCATTCATTCATTTTAAATTATTACAAGTCTTTGGCGATAGATATAATATAGATATAAATTTAGTCTAATAGGCCTAAAATGGCGGGTCATACTTACGAAAGATTGTTAAGTAAGTTAATGATCTCTTGACCAAATCAATGATGGTTAGTCGTTATAGGAGCAAAAGTTGTTCTGGTATTAATGACTAGTTGAGAACTTCTCAATTCATATGAGGGATAATTGACCTCCTTTGACAGCTTTTGTCCTAAACCTTTGAAGCGTCATTGTGAAACTAGATGTCACACGAGGTTCATGTTAGTTTTGCTAAACCTTATTGGATGTTGTATGTTTTTTCAACAGCTATTTGCTTAAAACTTAACGTAGGTCAATGTGTTTTTGTTTTCAGCAACACTTTAGTATTTTCGTTTAATGCCTTTAATTTGACCGATTACATATAGTGGAAAGAGTCTTGTAAAACGTATTTCATGGTAAATGACCTTGAACTTGTCATGGTTGAGGAATGTTCACAAGTCCTGACCCTTGATACACCACGAAGTGTTCGTAATGCATATGAGGTGTGAATGAAGGCTAATTTATTGGCCCGACTTCACATTTTGGCTAGCATACCTGATGTTTTCGCCAAAAGGGTTGAGAACATGATCATTGCACGCGAGATCATGGACTCGTTGCAAGATTTGTTTGAATGTCACTTCTTACTTTTCGAGCACAGAGGGATGGATGACAAAAACAGTAGTGTCAATTTCCAAATTAAAATCTAGGAAGAGGAAGTAATTGTTGCTGACTCTGTTGAGGTTCATGGAAGAGAAGTGTTCTCTGAAATGCAACTTGGAGATTATTTATGTTCTGATCCAGATCCCACTACTCTCCAAAAGAGGAGGATGTCTAAAGACAATAAATGTAATTTATTGGTCTTGGAGATGTGTTTGGTAGAGAATGATGATTCTGCCTGGATCCTAGATTCGGGTGCTACCAACCATGTCAGTTCCTCTTACCAAGGATTCAGTTCCTGGCAAACGTTGCCACAGGGAGAGATGACTCTTCGAGTCGATAATGGTGAGGTTGTTTCAACTGTTTCTGTAGGCAGGCTGAAGTTATTTTTGGACAATAAACGTTATCTGTTACTAGATAATGTTTTCGTCATTCCTCATATTAAGAGGAACTTAATCTCGGTTTTTTGTCTCATTGAAGAAGAGTATACCGTCTCCTTTTATGAGAATAAAGTGTTTATTTTCAAGAACGAGACAGAGATTGGTTTTGGTTCAATGGAAAGTAACTTGTATGTACTAAGGCCATTAGTCACAAAAGCCTTGTTTAACACTGAAATGTTAAGTATGGCAATAACAGCTAAAAGACCAAAGGTTTCTCCTAAGGAAAACGCCCATCTTTGACATCTAAGGTTAGGTCACATCAACCTCAATAGGATTGAGCAGTTGGTGAAAAGTGGACTTCTAAAGAGTTTAGAAGAAAACTCCTTGTCGGTGTGTGAATCATGTCTTGAAAGCAAGATGTTCAAATGACCTTTTACTGGAAAAGTTTACAAAGCCAAGGAAGCCTTGGAGCTTGTACATTCAGCCTTTGTGGTCCGATGAATGTTAAGGCTCAAGGTGGGCATGAATATTTCATCTCTTTCGTAGATGATTATTTAAGGTACGGGTATCTCTACCTACTCCAATGTAAGTTTGAAGCCCTTGACAGGTTCAAGGAGTATAAGGCTAAAGTTGAAAACTTGTTAAATAAGAAGATAACAACGCTACGATCTGATCATGGTGGAGAGTATATGGACCTCAAATTCTAGAACTATATGATAGACCATGGGATTGCGTCCCAACTCTCGGCCTCAGGTACACCTCAGCAGAATGATGTATCGAAAAGCAAAAACATAACCTTGTTGGACATGGTTCGGTCTATGATGAGTTATGCTCATCTTTCAGACTCGTTTTGGGGTTTTGCAGTGGAGACTGCATGCTATATTCTGAACAACGTTCCCTCGAAAAGTGTTTCTGAAACATCTTTTGAGTTGTGGAGAGACCTTAAAGGTAGTTTACGCCACTTCAGGATTTGGGGGCGTCCGCACATGTGTTTATGGCTAACCTGAAGAAGTTGGAACCACGTTCGAAAGTTTTCCTCTTTGTAGGCTACCCCAAGGAAACGAGAAGTGGATACTTCTATGATCCGAGTGAGAACAAAGTGTTTGTTTCAACAAATGTTATCTTCTTGAAGAAGACCACATGAGGGATCATAAACCACGAAGTAAGCTCGTTTTACGTGAGATTTCTAATGAGACTGAGACTACTGAGGGTTCAACAAGAGTTGTTGAACAGGCCGACAAATCAACAAGAGTTGTTGAGATCGGTGCATCTCGTCAACCAGCTCAAGAGTTGAGACTGCCTCGACGTAGTGTGAGGGTTATGAACCCACCGGATCGCTACATGGGTTTAAATGAAGCCCAGAACTTCATTTCTAATAATGGGGTCGAGGATCCATTGTCTTTTAAAAAAGAAATGGAGGATGTTGACAAGGATGAATGGATTAAAGCCATGAACCAGGAAATGGAGTGTATGTACTTCAATAACATCTGGGAGCTTGTGGATCCGCTTAATGGGGTAAGTCCCATTGGGTGTAAGTGGATCTATAAGCAAAAGAGAGGTGTAGATGGAAAGGTGCAAACCTTTAAGGCTAGACTCATGGCAAAGGGTTATACCTAGGTCGAGGGAGTTGACTATGAGGAAACTTTCTCACCTGTTGTCATGCTCAAGTCTATCAGGGTACTCCTGTGCATAACCACATTTTATGATTATGAGATATGGCAAATGGATGTCAAGATTGCCTTTCTTAATGGAAATCTTGAGGAGACCATCTATATAACTCAACTAGAGGGGTTCGTAGTTCCAGATCAAGAGCAAAGAGTTTGCAAGCTTAATAGGTCCATTTATGGGCTGAAACAAGCGTTTACGAGTGATCTGTGAAGGGTTATCGCACTGTTGATTGGTTAAGATGGACACATAATATATCTATAGTAAGGAGAGTTTAGTTGTCGGTCTTTAATGGAGTGCCTGGCAGTTAAAAAATGGTGGATCCCGTGACTAAAGAGTTTAGTCAATTATTCACGTATCGTTGAAGCTTCGAGCTACAGGTCCATAAGGTTCCCTTGGCAGCTCAATAGATTCATGCTGAGGATTAGTTCTTGGTGTTGATTTGAAATGTTCAAATTGACAAGATGTAATTCGATTATATATGATATGATCGGTATGATATATGAGATACATCTAGTGGAGGATTAATGTAAATGAGATTTACATTAAATGCCATAGAATAGAAAAAGAGCTATGGTTTATATGTTTCATGAGATGAAATATTAAAACTATAGGTTACAAATATACTATGGTAAGTTGGTTATCATATGTATTTATAATAATATTAATTATTGGATAATTATCTTTTTTTCTCTAATAACCAATTAAGGTGGAGGTTATTGGTGGTTTTCATGGTAACTGTGAGATAAAAGGAAAATTTTTTTCCTAAATTTGGTTAGTTGTTGATTTGAGATTTCCATTCTCGAAAAAGTTCTCACAAAACGGTTGTCAAGTAAATACGATTTATTAAACGACAACTTGGAGAGACTAGACGATAGTTGAGTGTTTCTATACGATAGACACTCAGCTGACAAATGAGCTAAACGATCGCATAGCTTTTGCTAAACGATTGAGCATTATCTATATGATAGACATCAGCCATCTCCCACTTGCTTAATTGTTTACACGATTGTTTTTTCTCCAGTCTCTGCCTCTAACTAAGTCCACACAGAGCCCACACTTTTGGATTCTCACACCGAGAATACCAAGGTAACTTTTGTGGTGGTGTCATACTCAACTCAACACTGTTGAGGTTCTGTGGAGGTCGTTCGTTGCGTTCGTTGTGTTCATGATCGGGGTGATCGTTGTGTTGGAGATCGCTGTAGATCGTGCAGTGTTGCAGTTGTAGAGTTCGAGCATTCGTGTGTTGTTGTGTTACTGTGAACGATCGTTCGTGATCAAGGGTCTTGAAAATGAGTCTTCAAAGTTATGCGTATTTTTTCCCTTGATCGTAGAGTAAAGCATGTTGTAATTTCGATTTTGTGCATAGCCTGTTGTTTTTGTTTCTGTACTATAATTGTGAATGTTCATATGTAATTGAAATTTGGAATGATCCTTCCACTGCTCATGGAAATCCTCATGTCTGATTACCTTCTGGTGAGTCATCCAACACAGGAATTGAGGTGGAGTTACCCACTGAGCAACCAATAGAGTCTAGCCAACCTAGTGACACAGGAGAAACTGAGGAAGATGTAGGGGAACAAAATGAGACAGCAAGTGAGTAGTTAGGGATAGACAAAAGAGAACCATTATCCCCCCAGCTAGATATACTAAAATGAACTATATGAATCTGGTTTTAAATGTTATTGTAGCACCTACTAACCAAGAACCCAACAACCTTTGAGGAAGCAACAAGTTGTGTTGATACAAGGGATTGGATAGAAGCTATGAATGACATTTGGTCTTTAGTTCCTCTACCTAAGGGTTACAAACCAGTTGCCTCTAAATGGATTTTCAAACTTAAGGAAGGAGCATTCTGTGATCAAAAGCCTAGGTTTAAACCAAGGTTGGTTGCAAAGAGGTTCACTCAAAGGGAAGGAATAGACTATTCAGAGATTTTCTCTCTAGTTGTCAAACAAAATTCCATAAGACTTCTTCTATCTTTAGTTGCTCAAAATAATTTAGAACTGTATCAACTAGATGTCAAAACTGCCTTCGTCCATGGACATCTAGAGGAGACAATCTATATAATGCAACCTAAAGGATTTAAAGTTAAAGGAAAAGAAAATCTTTATTTCTTACTCAATAAGTCAATATATGGGTTAAAACAATCACCTAGGTGCTGATATAGAAGATTCAATGACTATATTTCTAGCATTGAATTCAAAAGAAGTTCACTTCACATATGTGTTTATGTTAATACAGGTTCTTACAAGGACAAGGTTTACCTACTCATATACGTAGATGATATGTTATTGGCAGGTAGGTCCAAGGAAGATCTAACCCATGTTAAAAACCTCTTCAAAAGGGAGTTTGATATGAAGGACTTGGGAGAAGCAAGCAAGAGCTTAGGAATTGAGATCCAAAGGAACAAAGAGGAGTCTATTCTAAGCATCAATCAGTCTAATTACTGTGAGAAGATCCTCAAAAAAATCAACATGAATGATGCTAAACTTGTGAGCTTACCTATTGTTCAACACTTCAAGCTTTCCTCAACTAACTCTCTTAAAGATTCTTACCATGAACATAAAAGATAGATGGTTATCATACCCTATAGCCAAGCAGTCAGAAGCCTATTGTATTTAATGATTTCTACCAGACTTGATCTCTCATATTTAACTAGCCTAGTTAGTAGATATATGTCTAACCCTGGTAAGAGACACTGGGAGGCTACTAAATGGATCTTAAGGTACTTAGTTTGGTCTAAAAACTCAAGATTAGTCTACCAAAAGTCAACTGAACCAAACTTAGAACTTTATGGATATGTGGATGCAGACTATGCTAGTGATTTGGACAAAAGAAGGTCCTTAACAGGTTACCTATTCCTTTATGGTCTTAATCTAATCAGCTGGAAAGCAATACTATAGCCTATATCTATAATAGAAGCTGAATATATGGCTTTAACAGAAGCAATCAAAGAGGCATTGTGGCTTAAGGAATTGCTGAAAGACTTTGGAATAGATCAAACAGTGGTGAAACTTTACTATAACAACCAGAGTGCTATCCATTTGTCCCAAATTCCACAATACCACACTAGAACAAAGCACATTGATATCAAGTATCATTTCATTAGAGATAAAATTGAGATAGGGGAGATAGAAATTCTAAAGGTTCATACTTCAAACAATGTAGCTGACATGTTAACAAGATCTGTTTCAAAGCTTAAATTGGTTAAATGCCTATAACAAGTTAGTTTTGAGCTTCCAGACACAGGGTAGACACAATGGTCAGAATCAGAAAGATCATAAGATTGTAAGGTATTAGAGTCAAGGTGGAGAATTTGAAGAAGCTGTGACTCAAATACCTCAACTTTTTATAACTAAATTTGCGATGTAACGGTCAGTTGGTATGCTTTATAAATACCTCTGATCAGTAAAACAAAAAGAGAGAATGATCATCATTTCCTAGTTTTCTGTAAACAACTAAAAGTTGTATGCAATCTTCTATAGTAAAAGAACTTGAATCTTCCTGTGGACGTAGGCAATCTTACTCAACCATGTAAACCTCTGTGTTTCTTCTTTCTGTCTTTATCTTTCTTGTTCATTCGACTGTCACTTTTCTACAAATCACGTGTCATACAATCTTATTTCAAATTGTATTGAATACAGAGTATCAAGTTGAATCGTGCATTGATCTTCGCTATCGAGTAGCTTCGAATTGATCGTTTTCACCTTCGAGTTGCACTAAGTATTGATCGAGACTCATCAGTAAGACCGAGTATCAGTTCAGTTGTCATTGAGTTCTATCGAGGATTGAATAGAGATTCGTTAGACAAAGAAGGGAATTCTCATCGAGCATCGAGTAGGAAGATATCGAGCATCGAGTATCCAACATTGAGGATTTAACAGAATATTTCTTAGCTTTTTCTTCATCTTTCCAGTGTTGATCTTGAATATTTGGGCCTAGTGAAGAGTGATTAACCCAACCCGACCATTAACGGCAACTGAGATTTGATGCAATGGTTGAAGACCCATTGACAGTGGCTAGCAAATGGTAACTGTGATTTCAAAACTTGTGGTCTCAGTGTTTGAAACTTGTGTTAAACATGGTAACAAACATTCATATAATGAAGACAAACGACGTTCGAATCCTAACGACATTGACTCACTAAGACCCCACATTGAAATTTTGGTCAGTTCATTGTCCATTTTTCAAGGTTCTATTTGTTTTTACTTTGAATTTCATCTACATTGTTTGTTTCTTTCTATTGAAATATGTTGAATTAGCCCTAAGGGCATTTTTGTAGTTTACTCTATATTTACAAAATTAGGGTTTCCCCTCATCCTATTTATATCTGAGTTTGGGGTCTCTTGTAAGCATGACATTAAAATAATAAAACCTCCTCTATCGTGGTTTTTCTTCCCCGAATTAGGGTTTTCCATATAAACCTTGTGTCGTTTATTTTCCTTTCTATTTTAATATGGTATCATAGCAAGGTGATGAAACCCTAGCCCTGATAGAAGAAATTCAGTTATCAAACGTACTTGGTGATGGAGCAGTAGCCGACCCAACAATATGATCATGATTCAACGACTGTGGATCGGTATCTCCAGACGATCTTGAACCCAGTAACCCTACAGCCGTCGGTCGACCCCAACCCTACAGGCATCGGAGTCGCACCGTCGAGCAGCCGCAACCCAATCATTAAGCAGTCGCGATCGAGTCGGACGATGAACAGCCAAACCCTAGTCGGTGCGCCGTTTATCGCATAGCTGCAGCAGACGTTGGGTGGGCTCGCTCTAACTTCTGGGTCGGGTCAAACGATCGTGCTCTAGCCGTTCCCGTCCACTCAGATCTCACACCCGCCGATCGATCTTCCCTCCGAATAGACGGCTGTGCGTCCTTCTGACTTTACTTATCATCTGATCATCTCGCACCAATCGACCCTTCTGAGTTCGTCTCGCACCGCCGGTCCTTCTGAGTTTGTCTCGCACTAGTCGACCCCCGTTCCTACTGTCGGCGTAGTATCTGGCCGTGTACTTTGAGCGGTAGTGCTGAAGTTTTTGGGCAGTACCCGGGTGAGTCGTCAGATCTGTTTTTTGGGTCCTTCCAGCAGCAGTCCCCCTTCCAGCTACATGGGTCTATCCCAAATGTGTATCTGGTTTAGCCTCGGTATCGGGCGGGTGACTTTATGAATGGTAGTCCGGTTTCCAGTTCCTATGAGCAGAAACAGTCATGATCAGAGACCCATAGGGAACTCCAATAGCAGTTGGCGAGTCTCCAACTATAGATGGCGGTTCTTGGTTCAAAACTAAATGGCCATGAGTCCTCTAACCTTCCAATTTATTCAGAAAACCCGGTAATAGTGTTCCCTACTTTACCCCCTACTAATTTGTTAACTAGTACTTTGGGAGACTCTGCAGGAATATCATAGGTGAAAAATTGAATGGCTAGAACTACTTCTCTTGGTCCCACACGATTAAAATGGTCCTTGAAGGGCACCATAGATTTGGGTACTTAACTGAAGAAATATTGCGACCTAGCCTTGGGGACCCCACAGAGCGGGTCTGGAAGGCAGAAGATTCTTTACTTCGATCGTTGCTGATAAGCAGCATAGAACCTCAAATTGGGAAACCTTTGCTATATTCAGCCACTGAACCGAATATCTGAGATGCGGTCCGTAGGTTGTATTCTAGAAGACAGAACGCATCTCGCCTGTATACTCTACGGAAACAGGTTCATGAGTGCAAACAAAGAAGCATGGATGTAACGTCATACTTCAATAAGATGTCTTTGTTATGGCAAGAAATGGATCTATGTCGGGAGATCATCTGGAACTGCCTGCATGAAAAAATTCAGTACTCGAAGATAGAAGAGGTTGAGCGTGTGTATAATTTTCTTACGAGGTTGCACCCTAAATTTGATATGTTTCGGAGTCGAATACTAGGGCAGAAACCAGTACCATCCCTCATAGAGGTTTGTTCAGAGGTTAGATTGGAAGAGGATAGATCAAGTGCAATGAATGGGTCTGGTGTTACCACTATAGAGTCAGCTGCCTTTAGGGTGAAATCCACTAGATCTGATGGTGACAAGCAGAATAGCAAAACACCCCCCAGTATGTGAGCATTGCAAAAAACAGTGGCACACGAAGGATCAGTGTTGGAAACTGCATGGTTGACCCCCTAATGGTAAACATCGCACACTCCAAATGACAAGTCAAAATCTGGGTGTGCTCTAGTGAGTGAATCAATTGAGGAGGCCACACAACCTCAGACATAACCTCCGGTGACCAACCCAGGTGATTAAGGTACCATAGGGATTGGAACAGTTGCTCAATCAGGTAACCCTCAATCTTTTAGTTTCCTTGTTGAAGGGAATGAGTTATGGATTCTAGATTCAGGAGCGACCGATCACTTGACTGGCTCATCTGATTGATTCCTCTCGTATTATCCGAGTGCTGGAAATGAGAGGATTCGAATTGCGGATGGGTCCTTCGCTCCTGTTGCTGGAAAAGGCAATCTATCTCCATTTCAGGGATTAATTCTACAAAATGTCCTACATGTGCCAAAAATTTCTTACAACTTGTTATCAATAAGTAAAATAACAAAAGATTTGCACTGTAGAGTTGTCTTCTCACCAGATGCTGCTTTGTTTCAGGATTTGAGCTCGGAGAAGATGATTGGCACTGCCCAATATGATAAGGGGCCTCTATTTCCTTTCCAAAGATGCTTCCTCCAGGAACTTGTTTAGGACTAGCCTTTTATCTTCATTTACTATGTCTGAAAAAGATTATTTATTGTGGCATTTTCATCTTGGACATCTAAGTTTTCAATATATGCGATATTTGTTTCCCCACTTATTCCATAATGTGAATGTTTCTTCGTTATCTTATGATGTCTGTATATGTGCTAAACAACCTCATGTTTCTTTTGTTTCTCAGTCCTATAAACCTACCCGACCTTTCCACTTGATCCACAGTGATGTTTAGGGTCTTTCAAACATCTCTACCCTTTCGGATAAATGGTAGTTTGTAACATTCATCGATGATCATACCCGCCTTACATGGGTATATCTCCTTGCTAATAAGTCCAAGGTTTTGTCTACCTTCAAACAATTCTATACCACTATATTAATATAGTTCAACACAAAGATTACCATTCTTTGGAGTGACAATGGTCGTGAGTTTGTCAATCACACCCTCCAGGAATTCCTACCGTCAAAAGGGATCGCCCATCAAAACTTTTATGCGTATACTCCCCAACAAAACGGGGTGGCTGAACGGAAAAATCGTCATCTCATTGAAGTTGCTCGCTTCTTGATGATTCCAGCATCTCTCCCTTCATACCTGTGGGGAGATGCGGTTCTTACCGCAGCCCATCTCATTAATAGGATGCCTTCACGGGTTCTAAAGATTCAAACACCCCTTGAATGCTTCAAAGAGTCCTGCCAGTCTACCCGTCTTATTCTTGAGGTTCCTCTTTGTGTGTTTGGGTGTACAGCCTTTGTTCACACTCATGGTCCACACCGGACTAAGTTTGCCCCACGAGCTCAAAAGTGTGTGTTTGTCGGGTATCCCCTTCATCAACGAGGCTATAAATGCTTTCACCCATCTTTCAGAAAATACTTTGTCACTATGGATGTCACGTTCCTTGAAGCTAAACCATTCTTTTCCATTAGTCATCTTTAGGGGGAGACCACGAGTGAAGAGACTAAAAATTCCACATACTCCGAACCTATTAGCTTCAATCTTGAGCCTAGTCCTAATATTCCTGAACCTAGTCTACCTAGTCTCGAGCCTAATTCTACTCCTGCTATTCCACTGTCTGTGCTTCCTACTAGACAAGTGCCCTGGATAACATACTATAGGAAGAATCTCAGAAAGGAATCTCAGGAAACCCCTGGTGTTCCATCGGAAAGTGTCTAAGCATCGAAACCAACTCAGGTTCAAGATCCTATTGTTTCAGAGGAGATTCTTAAAAAGAAGTCAATGAACATAGAAAATGATGAGACGAGCTCAGAGAAGGTTGAAATTATAAGGTAATGAGGTGTTGGAAGATCCTTAAGAAAGATGCAAAATTGTCTCAGAAGTCTGATACTGGAGAGAGACCGACGAAACTGGCAGTTATGATACCACTCTGGATATGCCAATTACTCTGAGGAAGGGAACCAGGTCATGTATAAAGTACCCACTGCACAGTTTTCTGACCTATAGTAACTTATCTCCTGGTTTTAAGGCTTTCACTACCCAACTGGATGCTCTAGCAATACCTACCAGTATACATTTGGCCATGGAAGTTCCCGAGTGGAAAGTGCCAGTAATGGAAGAAATGAGAGCTCTCGAGGCAAATAAGACTTGGGAGTTAGTAGCTCTCCCTAGAGGTCACAAGACAGTTGGTTGTAAATGGGTGTTCACAGTGAAGTATAAGTTTGACGGAATGCTCAAGAGATATAAGGCCAGGTTAGTTGTTAAAAGGCTCACTCAGACGTATGGGATTGATTATTCAGAAACATTTTCTCCAGTGGCTAAGCTAAACACGATTCGAGTTCTTCTATCTGTTGCCGTAAATAAAGATTGGTCCCTACATCAACTTGATGTAAAAAAGTCCTTTCTGAATGGTGAGTTAGAAGGGGAGGTTTACATGAGTCCGCCTCCAGGTTTCGAAACTAAGTTTGGGAATCATGTTTACAAACTCAGGAAGTTCTTATATGGGTTAAAGCAGTCTCCTAGGGCATGGTTTGACAGGTTCACAGTGTTTTTAAGTCCCAAGGGTTTGTTCAAAGGCATTTTGATCATACATTGTTTACCAAAAAATCACCTTTAGGGAAGTTTGTTGTGTTGGTGGTGTATATTGATGACATCATTTTATCAGGAGATGACACGACAACAATTGTTAAGCTGAAACAAAGGATGGCGGCAAATTTGAAATCAAGGATCTTGGTAGTCTGAGGTATTTTCTCGGGATGGAAGTGGCGAGATCAAAAGTAGGAATATCTGTATCTTAACAAAAATACACTCTGAACTTGGTTAAGGAAACAAGAATGACTGGATGCAAACCCGTAGACACTTCTATTGAGGTCAATGGCAAACTGAAAAGCATTTTGGAAGGAGTTCCTGTGAATAAGGAGAAGTATCAATACATGGTGGGAAAACTGATTTACTTATCTCATATTAGGCCTGACATCTCCTATGCTGTGAGTGTGGTAAGTCAGTTCATGCAGAATTCGTATGAGGAGCACATGGAAGTAGTGACTCGAATTTTGAGATACCTGAAGTCCACTCCTGGGAAGGGCTTAATGTTCAGAAAATATGACACACAGAGCATCGAGGCGTATAGTGACTCAGATTGGATCGGTGACTGATAGAAAGCCAACCTCGGGATACTATACCTTTGTGTGGAGAAAGTTGGTGACTTGGCGGAGTAAAAAACATGATGTAATGGCCAAAAGTAGTGCTGAGGTAGAGTATAGAGCTATGAGTCTGGGAGTGTATGAAGAAATCTGGTTGCAGAAAGTTTTGTCTGATCTTCACCAGGACAGTTCGGGTCCCATGAAGCTGTATTGTGATAATAAGGCTGCCATCATATTGCTAATAATCCAGTACAATATGATAAAACCAAACATGTGGAAATTGACAGGCACTTTATTAAAGAGAAGTTAGACCACGGGGTTATTTGTATTCCCTATGTACCTTCAGTCAAACAGGTTGCAGATGTTCTTACCAAAGGGTTACCGAGACAGACGTTTGAAGCTTGTATTAGCAAGTTGGGTCTTGCTGATATCTACGCCCCAACTTGAGGGGGAGTGTTGAAATATGTTGAATTAGCCCTAAGGGCATTTTTGTAGTTTACTCTATATTTACTAGATTAGGGTTTCCCCTCATCTTATTTATATTTGAGGTTGGTGTCTCTTGTAAGCATGACATTAAAATAATGAAACCTCCTCTATCGTGGTTTTTCTTCCCTGAATTAGGGTTTTCCACGTAAACCTTGTGTCATTTCTTTTCCTTTCTATTTCAATACTTTCATTGGTTTAGTTTCATTCTGGCAAAAAAAAAAAAAAAAATTGTTTGTTTTACATACAAAAGTTTCAAAGAATGAGGAACCAGTTTGGGACTAAGGACCAACCATTAATTTTAGGACGAAAAAATAAAAATCTAGAGAACTTAGTATGTCAGTTGTTATTTTCTCTGGGTATTTAATACTCGAACCTCTGAAAATAAGATCAGTAATGTAAAAGATGAACATCAAAAGGACCACCCAAATGAGCTTTAAGTAAAAGCTAAATGCAACCAATAAGCAACAAAACAAAGCTTCCATAACCCTTCTTTTGCCTATGCTTGCTAAAGCTTGTGATCAAATACTGTCTAATTGAATTTAATTGGTTAAATTAAATTCAAGGTTGCTTTTGCTTCCAATCTAAATTAAATTCCAAGTTGCTTGTTTGCTTCCAATCTACTAATATTTCAGTTTGCTCTTGCTCTATGATTGCTTGTTTGCTTCCCGTCTGAATGAACTTAATTGGTTAAATAAACCATGATATGATATGTGACAAGATTTAAAAGTGATTTTTTCCAATATTGAAAAATTGAAATCTGTCCCAACTCTTATTAGAATAAATTTGTGTACATTTAATTTAAGATGATTCAGAAAATTCACATGGATCTGTTCATAGTTGAGAAATTTTACTTAATTTTATATGGGATATGTAATTTTAATGTTTATTTAACAGTTATTAATTTTTCAAACAAACTTTATGAACATTACTTTAGATCTAGTTGCTAAAGTTTCATAAATAATTGAATTGAAACTTGAAGAGAAAGTTTCAAATTTCCATATATTTTAAATCAAGTGATTAAAATATACTCTCTTTTAACTTGGTACAAAGTAGATTCTCTATTATAACTTGTCTTTCATCACCCTTTTCTTGCATTTGGATTTTGGATTCCATATTTTTTAGGCTTTTGTTTTTTCATCTCATATTGATTTATTTGTTTCTTTGAGTTTTTTTTGGATCCTTTTGAGTTTTAGTGAGTAAGTTCATTAATGTGGGGTGCACTTGTATTGTTGGCGATGTTCTTCTCTATGGTTTTTAATTTCTATTTCTGCTTTTGGGTGTTGAGCTTTTCTTGAAGAATTTGTCTCTCTAGCTTCGTTGGTTTGAGATCTTTGCCTTGGAATAGCTACAGTTATGTTATCATTGAGGAAGTGCTTTTTGTTTTTTGGGGAACTATTGCCAAATGATTAAATTGTACTTGAATCTTGAACCATGAAAGAGCATTTGATTTCAAGTTATGGAAATTTTTAAGTAGGAAATGTAGTTACTAGCTTCTGCAAATCTTTAGACTTTATCTTTTTTTTTTTTTTTTTTTTTTTTGGGTTAAAACTGAAGCTTCCAGTGTTATGCATAACTATATGTTTGCTTTAAAAATTTTAGCCTGAGATATATTTCACCACTTCACCGATGGCATTTATTCCTGTAGAGATTATTGGTGATCTATACGTTTATTTATTTATTTTTGGTAGGTTTGAAACATGTTAGGTAGCTCTATATTGAAATTCAACTGTAAATTGATCATCAGTACCGAAATGATATGACAGGTTGTGTTCTCTAGAAATTCGTCTTTATTTTGTTGAATATTACTGTGGAAAAATTAATCAAAATAGAGGATAAGAATTATTAACATTATAAAAATATTTTAGGCAGGATTTAGGTTCCATATTTTGCTAATAATTTGTTGCAAGTTATATCAGATATGATGTCAATGTTAAACTAACATTTTAGTACACAATAATAACAACTATTAAAAGTCATCTAAACAAAACAACTTTGATTAGAATCCATATCAGTACACAACTATCATTCTTGACCCGTATTATGTCGGTTAGAAACTGAAATCATACCTAAGCGGCATCGTATTATGCATGATTGCACGAATATGATATCAATTCCTAACCACCATCATAGAAAACCACCACCGAATGTCTATGATAAGATGACAGTTCATAACCGGCATCCTAAACAACCGCTATCGTATGTATATGATGGCGGAAGAGTTAATGGTGATTCAAAATCACTATCAAAGATAAACCGTCATCATATTCTAAGATGACACGAGATACAATGATAGTTTGTAATCCACCATCATATATATATGATGGCAGTTCAGAACTGACATCTAAAGCCAAAATTGTTGTAGTGGAATGTGACTCAAATGGCAGTATCAAACAATACAAGGCTAGACTCGTTGCCAAAGGTTATACTCAGAAAGATAGTATTGACTATCGAACTCCATCAAATGGATGTGAAAACTTCTTTTCTAAATTGGAATTTAGATAAAGAAATGTTCATGGTCAACCATAAGGGCTTGTGGTTGCAGGAAAGGAACATATGATGTGTAAAATGAAGAGGTCAATATATGAACTTAAACAAGTTTTCCCACAATGGTATCTTAAGTTTAATGATACCATCACATCTTTTGGATTTAAAGAAAACATCATTGATTGATATATATCTAAAGATCAGTGCGAGTAAGTTTATAATCTTGTTTTGTATGTTGATGACATCTTGCTAGCTACTAATGACTTTGGTTTATTATGTCAAACTAGAGTATTTCTCTCTAAAAACTCTGAAATGAAAGATATGGTAGACATCCTATGTGATTGGAATTGAAATATTCCGTGATTGAGCATACGGATTGTTAGGATTGTCTCAACAAGCATATATAATAAAGTTTTAGAGAGATTTAAGATGGATAACTGCTCTGCAAGCATAGTTCCAATTCAGAAAGGAGAAGGTTTAGTCTCATGCAATGTCCAAAGAATGAATTGGAGCGAAATCAAAAGTAAATCATTTCTTATGCATTTATTGTTGGAAGCTTAATGTATGCACAAATTTGTACCAAACCAGACATCAATTTTGTTAGGTATGTTGGGCAGGTATTAAAGTAATCCAGGAATGGATCATTGGAAAATTACAAAGAAAGTTTTAAGGTATATGCAAGGAACGTATTATATGCTTACTTACAAAAGATCTTGAGGTGATTGAGTATTTAGATTCAAATTTCGCCAGATTTGTGGCTGCATGAAAATTCACATTTGACCATTTGTTCCTATTATATGGAGGAGCAATTTCATGGAAAAATGTGAAGCAGTTTATCGTCATTGTGTCCACTATGAAGGCTAAATTTGTAGCATGCTTTGAGGCTACAATTTATAGTTTATTGTTGCAAAACTTTATTTCAGGACTTGGAATTGTCGACTGAATTGATGAGTCGCAAAAAAATTATTGTGATAATTCTGTTGTGGTCTTCTTCTAAAAAAATGACAAGTATTCTAAATGGATTAAATACAAGAAATTAAATACTTTTTCATTAAAGAAGATGTTCAGAAACAAAGAGTGTCAATTGAACATATTAGCACTAAACTTATGATTGTGGATCCACTAACTAAAGGATTGTCACCAAAGACATTTAATGAGCATGTCGAACGTATGGGCATAGGATACCATTATTGATATTATAATTATGTTATTTGACACTCTGAACCCATTTATTTATTATTTCTGATTTTATCTTATGGTCTTGTTTCTTATGGTTTGTATACACATAATGAATTACATAAATTAACAGAACATTGTCTTTAATAAAGATACATATTGATTATCTTTATTATAGATCATGTTGGATGAGGTGATACATGGAGTGGAGTATGTCAACGCAATGATGTATGACTGTCATGATCCTCTAGTAGTTTCTTTAACTTGACATTGATATCATGATATGAGTATATATATTCTCTGTGCATTATGTTTATGGTGTATATGGTAAATAATGTCAAAGAGCCAGATGGGAGAATGTTAGATTTATTTTAAATTTAATATTATCATCATTGTGGCCCATATGCATTATCTACTATTTATCTTTTAGACCTATTATTTCATTGAGCCACTTAAATAAAAGAATTTTTAAATTAATTAAACATCATGATGGGAGGTGTCTATATAAAGATGAAACCTTAGAGATTTGTTCTGTCTTTGCCTCATTAGGAGTTCTTTTCTCCTCATCAAGAAATCTAATTAAGTTCTAAAGGAAGGCCAAGAGAGAGAAACATAATCCCTTAGGGTTTATTGTATAATGAAGTTAAAACTTACATTATTTACCTGACCATGTGTATATACTGATTGGCCAACCGAACCTCAACATATCTTTACAATGTTATGACATTGTCCACCTCAGAACCACGCTCTAATATCATACCAATGGATATAATTGTCCTTAGTACTTATATACTCAAAATCATTCTCTTTCCTGATCGATGTGGGACTTTGTTTGCACCTAGCAATCCTCCCCTCGAACAAAAGTATCACCTTGATCAGCCTCCCGTTATCCGCCCACTCCCAACCGCTTGCAAGAACTTGCTCTTATTAAGGCCCAAAGGAAAGCTGATTAAAGCACAACCATGGATCACATCGTGGAATGTACTTGATGTCGACTACCTGTCACATTCTTAATCTCCTCTCCCTTCAAAGAAGATATACTTCTCTTATCAGTCTATGTAATTTTATATGTCCACTCTCCATCCAAGTTCATCTCATTTAATAGAGCTCTACCTGCTTGTCGCATCTCAAGCACTTTTAATCCGATCTTGAGATTTATCTACAAGACTATTCACTACTTTTGTTTGAAATTGTTGAGAATCTCAACCACACAGCTATGCGCGTAGACCATAACTCTAATGTCAAATGATAAAATAAGACCAACAAAACATCTACACTTTGGACATAAACACTCACGGACACGCTTTACTTTTGAAACCACTCAATAAAAGATCTTGTACCAATAGAGATGCTTGTCCTTACGTGTATACCTATGATCATTCTCTTGTCTAACCAATGTAAGACTTTGTTTTCACTTAATATATACATACGTACCTCCATATGTATATATGTGTGGATGCATGCATGTGAACACATGGATGGATATGCATGAAAAACATGAATATCTATATAAAAAAAATGGGATTTTTATTTAAGAATTTCATAAATTTGTTTTTTTATGGTCAAAATTTGGAGACAAAGTCTGTGTAAAAGAAAGTAAGATAATTTGAAGGTGATTGGAATAAGTTTAGTGTCTGATTGTGTATGAAAAATCCAAAGACTAAACCAGAATTTTCCAGCCAAGCTGTCCACTGAATTACAGACAAAACTGCCTAGCTTATCCTTAGCTTCCCTCCAAACACCTATTTAACCTAAAAACATGCTTCCCATATGCACTTATCAATAATTAATATTATTATCAATGACACCAAAGCTTCTCCTTTTTTATAAAAAATATTGCCTTTTGGTTTTGCCTTTCTTCTTTTTGCCAACTTTACATATTTTTCAGTTTCTCTTTTAAAATATAAATTTTTGGAACTTACAAATAAATTTTTAAACTAAACAACAGTAGTTGTACCATAAAATTTTATAGGAAGAGAGGTATATATTATGATTTTTCAATTTAGGGAACTTAGGAAATCAAATTAGATCAACAGAGAAGATCTCTAAGATCTTAAACTTTTTAATAGCATCTTAATTATAACTCAACATTAATTAAGAAGACAATCTTTTTTTGCTCTGCTTTGATGTGGTAACAATATGAAATTACTATTTTGAGCCCATTACACTATCAGCATGGTTTTTTTTTCCCTCTATTAAGAATATTGTTTGTCGTAACTATTTTTTTTTCTCATTTTTTTTATTTACTTTACCGTTTAATTTTGGACAAATACTAATTTATATTCATGAACTTTCAAGGTTGTATCAATTTCAACTCTAAACTAATAGTTGTATCAATTTAAACCATCTTAAACTTTGGAGTAGTATCAATTGAAACCCAAACTAATAAATATATTAATTTAAACCCTAAACTTTCATAAAGTGTATCAAAATAAAACATAATGATGGGTTTAAATAGATACACTGATGAAACTTCAAGGTTTAAATGAATGTACTTATGAAAGTTTTGAGATTTATATTAATAACTATTAGTTTGGGATTTAAATTGCTACAATTATGAAGTTTAAGATTTAAATTGATATAACCCCAAAGTTCAGGGAGAATTGATTTTCCCTTTAATTTTGTCATGAAGCTTATAATACAATATTTTTTTCTTTAATTGAAGAGAAGAGATATGACATTTTGGGAAAAAAAAAAAAGACTTAGGCGTAGTTCCTACTACCTCTAATTTAAAAAAAAAAAATTAAATTAAAATTTTTTTCTATATATTTCGAAGAAGGAGAGCATGAGACTTAGGGTGGCACCTAAATGTTGTTCCGACATTTTTTTCAATAACAGATAGAAAAAAAAAAAAGTTACCATAACTTTTTTTATATATTACCATACACACATATATATACACTGACAATGAAATTATATTTTTAAATAAGCATGAGCTAGTAATAATGGACTGAATCACAAAAACATCCCAACATAAAATTTTAAAGAGTTACATACATTAATTCATACACGAACATTTCCATTTCCCGTTTACTAATTTTATCATTTCTTTATCAAATATATATATGTTTTGCCTTTTGTTCTTTTATATATATATATATATATATTTCATTTTTATTCAGGAGGGCAACAAAGAAAAAAAAGGATTGACAAAAATTAAATGTGTTTATTTGTTCTAATTTTGAAAATATAAAAAGAAAAAAAATGAAAGAGTTACATATCAACCGGATATATAAGATTCCAAAAGCTTAAATTATATGAGCCAAACTTAGTTGTCGAATTGTCAATAATTATATATTAATTAAAACAAAAAAATAAAATTAGCAATCGAAAGGTACATAGAATCCAAGTCAAAGCTAAATAATAATATAAATTAGTTTGAGATCACTTCCTCACATGCTTGTGTTAATTTATTAATTATGCTCAAACTCAACAAACGACCCATATTTATAAACTCAATTAATTATTCAATTAATCACTTCTCGCATGCATCCAAAGTTGTAAAGGTGCATGCATGCATCAATAGAGACTTAATTTTTGTTTTAATTTATTCATCCTAGTTTAAGTTGTGATAATTATTCTAATTCATCATTACGATCTTTAATTTATGGTAATTATATATTATATCTTTGTTTAAACTGTTCGGATGAGTAAGTGGGAAAGTGGGAACCCATGATTTTCATATCTAAATTAGAAATTAGCTAACTTGCTTAATTAGTTTAATTAATGTCGTTAATTTGGTTTAAACAAACCATATATCATAATTATTACACTTGCTCGGGGGCTCAATTATGCTATGATGCCTTGAAACTTAAAAGCTTGTTCCGAATATATTTTTCTTTAATATTTTTCAACTTATTTTTAAATAATCATGTGAATTTTTGTCATGCTATTTGGGATGTGTTCTTAATGAAGTGGATGCTTCATAGGATTTTCGAAATTTGTCATTTTGAAGCCAACCATCACTATAGTGAAATGTCTGGAAGGTAATGGCTGATGTGCGTTGTCATATACTAAAGGAACACAACTTTTAGGTACATGATGTTCTTTGTTCACGTCCTTCCTAATAATTTGTTAGGTGTGTTTGATCTAATGTATTCATTTATTATTTCAAGTGGCTTGAGGCTTCCATCGAAGAGATTCATGTAGGTTATTCTCCTTGGATCTTTTTCTTAAAATGTATTTTGGGATCTTTTGAGTGGGTTTTTTTATTCAATACCTTTACAATATATTTATGAGAGATTTTCAAAAATAAAAAAAATAAGAAAAACTATTTACAAAATTACAAAATGATCTGTCATTCCATTTGTGCTTGAAGCAAGTAGGCAATGCGAATCTATGGTTTCTATATTTCGATGGGATACCAATTGCTTGGATGCCTTTATTTGAAAACCTCAAGATGATTTGCGGAAAAAATGTTTTCTAGATTTGTCTTGTGTCTCCTTTCTTTGATAAATGTTGATAGAGGTTGATAGAAATTGATAAAAGTTTATCAGTGTCTATTAGTGATAGAAAATTATAGAAGTCTATCACTGATAGATGTTGATAAAAGTCTATACGTATCTATCATTTTTTTTTTTTTTTTGCTATTTCTATAAATAGTTTGACATATTTTTTATGTGTGAAAATTTTCCTATATTTTGTTTATATATAATTCTGCAAACACTAAAAAACTACTATTTATCAGCCCATTATTGTTCGAAGGAATAATTTAATCGTTCCAACATTTTACTCTAATAATATAATTTTTTTTTCCTCATTATTCTTTTGGGGGAAAAAACCATTATTTATTAAATATGAAACACAAATTAACTTGCTGATTTCTTACTCATGGACAAGGTTGGTGTTACTTGGGAGACAGAAAAGTAAATTTAGTTTTGATATGACCAAATTTGCTTATTTTCTCCAACAGCCCACATTCACTCATATTTATGAATTTCCATTTTACATTACACACATAAATTATTTTTACAAAATTATTTCCATAAATATAAACATAATAATGAAATTCAAACTTAAGCTTATATAATCTTGTCATTTGCATAATACCAACTCAAGTTATAGAAAGTCATTTTTATTTTCTCTGTTTTTGTGTAACATATAAAATCTACTATCTTGTATGGTGAAACATAATACATTCATTGAAATTTTGTAGAAGAGAATTTTTTTTTTCTAAAATTAAAATATCATTTAAAAAAATGAAGTCTAGAATCTCCTTTTAAAAATACGAGTTGCATTCATCTTTTTCAGCTTACTTAATCATCTAAATTACGGTTTGTGATGTTGGTAAACTCTTTTTTGATTTTTTTTAATGAATATTTTGTGAATTTTTATGTTGTAGGGTTGGAACGAATAGCTAAAAGAGAGATATAGCTCGAGATCTACCATGTATGTCTCTTTATTTATTGTTAAATTAAAAAGTAATTAATATATAATAAATACCTTATTCCAAGTCAATTTTGGTAAAAGATTTTTTTTTCAAAAAAAGATCAACGTTGTTCTTTTTTTTTTTTTTTTGGGTAGAAAATCAGTATTATTCTTGTGGTATATTTGCGGGGGTGAATTATTGCTGGAAAATCCGATATAGTTCACGGGTCTGCTGACAACTTTCCAAAGCTCTTGTTATTGGGCATCAACATCCACTTTGACAGCCAAAATGATATATATATATTTCGATGCATCTCGAGATGTAATCATTTTTTTTTTTTTTCAGTTCACTCAATAGTCAAATCATAGTTTGTCACGCGACCTTATTTTTTTAAGTATTTTTTGTTTAAATTTTATTTTAGTCTTTGAACTTTGAATCTTGTTTTATTTTGGTTCTTTAACTTTTAAAAACAACTGTTTTAGTCCCTAAATTTTTAAAAAGTACTTATTTTGGTCCCTATTGTTAAGATTTTGTTAATTCTTTGATGAAATTTTCTCTAACATGTGTTGAACAAAATGAAGGTAAAGTAAAATGCCGACAATCAATGCGTCAAAAATACTGAACAACCAAAATCTTGAATGAAAAATGACTTTTGAGTTCTCCTATAGAAAATCTTAATAGCCGGATCAAAGTAAGTACATCTTAAACTTCAAGAACTAGAATAGACGGTTTTAAAAGTATAAAGACCAATATAGAACAAGATTTAAAGTGCATTGACCAAAATAAGATTTAAACTTTTTTTTTCTAACTCTATGTGATTAGACGGAGCTATAAGAAGATAAGTATAGTAATTTGTCGTTGTACTAAAGTATTATTTATCAAAAATTACGATAAAAGAGATTCTCTCTGGCAGTTTTTTTTTCTCTATAAATTGCAAGTCTATAAGTTAATAAAAGTATCAAATTTCATAACCTTTATGTTTATAAGACTACCCTAACTTAGTACAATGGCCCATAAAAAAACATTAAAAATAAAATTTGTAAATATTTTTTAAAATGAAATTATTATTATTGTTTCACTACTTACAAAAGGGAGTTGCATAATTAGATACTTAATCATTGCTCTAAAGATAATAAAAGACTTGAAAATAATACGGTTCAATAAAAATGTAGTATAATCAAATAGTTGTTTTGTGAAAATAATAGTCGAGACACTTGCAAATTGATCCAAACATTCATAGTTAAAAGGAGAAAAATGCTTTTGTGTTCATGAACCAAGACATTATATCACATCAAAATGTTCCATTCCAAATATGTATTATATCTCCAAGCCCAAAGATCAAGATTCTTATTTTTTTTAAAGGCTTGTCTTCTGTTCTTCAATAATAGCAATACTTGGACACACCAAATATATTTATAATTTCATGCCCATGCTGATAATTAAGAAACTATATATATTCTTGCAGAGTAATGGTATCGGCTCAAACAAACTCTATTAATTCCATTTGGATTCAATAATCAACAATATAATACATATATGTCCTCAACTAATAATAACCCATGCTTCTTTTACTTTCTTTTTTAGTTTAATATTTCAAATATTGTTTAAAAAAAATGTAACCTCAAAGGAAGCTTTGAAATATAATTTATATATAAATTTTAAATCACCGATCGACTAAAAACTTAAACTAATAGATGAAGGTAAATTTAATTATAATATTTCACGCACTCTCACTTGTGAGCTTGAAATATGTAAGAGCTAAATAAGTGGAAATCAATATTAAATAGAAAGAAATAATAATGCAGCGATTTAAACACATGACATCTTAAATACCTGTGATGTATATGATTTTATTTTTCAAATGAATTAATTAGAATAAGATTATATGGTATCACATAATTTTGTAGGAAAGAAAACAATATTCTAAAGTGAAAATATTTATTGACAGCTTGTTTTTCGAAATGAATTTAATCTACTCTACTTGTTCTACTTAAAATATTTATTTTTTTAAATAAAGTCTAAAAAGCACTTAAAATGCTTTTTATATATTTTATTTTTCAATCTACTTTTTATTATATATAAAAAAATTAAATATTGTTTGTTTAAAGATATAATATATAGTATATATATATATATTTATATATATATAAATTACACCACATATCAGACATATACTAATCAAATTTAAAACATAGATGAATATAAAAAGATCGATAAAATTTGAACCCATTACACTTTTATTTTATTTAAAAAAAGTTGTAGTATATAAATATTATTGCAGTACCTATTTCTTTCCTGACATATTATTAAATAAATTTTTAAATATTCATTTATTTCATGGACATTATATAATTCTTAAATGTTATTTTTGTGACAAACAATGAATTGAAGTAGCCGTAGTACTAGAAGTTTAAGTACATGTATATATAGTAAACACAAGTATAATTTACTGTAATTGACATGTACTTATTTTCTTTAGGATCGGAGTTTAAGTATATCTGCATGTTCCATATTTATTATATAAACAAATGGATGTATATATACCTACATACATATATGATATATATCTATGTGTTATATGAGCTAAACATATATACATACATGAAAGTGAAATTCACTTTTAATCCAAACTTAAGCAACCTCTCTCATTAGGGCATGTTTGGCATCCTCAAAAAGCACCATATCCCATTATATACTCAATCAAACAAATCAAAACTCCCACACACAATTTTTTAAAAACAAAATTAGAGAGCAAAAAAGAAAAATGGAAGGAGAGAATTCAAACTATCACTACAGAGAATGCCTCCGGAACCATGCAGCCAGTCTCGGCAGTTACGCCACCGACGGCTGCGGCGAATTCACTCTCGACGACGCCTCTTCTCCGGCCAACCTCCTCCACTGCGCCGCCTGTGGCTGCCACCGTAACTTCCACCGCAAAGTCACTTACATCGCTGGCGGCGGCCGCTCCTCCGCCGCCACCGCCACCGACGACGACCTCATGGATTACGACCGTCACGCCGTTGTTGAGTACGCCGCTGCCGACACCGAGAGAAGCGGCGGCGGCGGCGGAAGTAAAAAACGGTTCCGTACGAAGTTCACGGCGGATCAGAAAGAGAAGATGCTGGCATTTGCGGAGAAGTTAGGTTGGAAATTGCAGAGAAAAGATCTGGACGACGAGATCGAGAGGTTCTGCCGGAGCGTGGGAGTCACTCGCCAAGTCTTCAAGGTTTGGATGCATAATCACAAGAATTCTTTTTCTTCTAATTCTGCATCCACTGGAAATGCCTCTTCTCTAACACAGTAATTAAAGATTAATTGATTTAATTAATTGATCTTTATGTTAATGTGATAAATTAGAGTCTAATAAGACGCCTAATTTTTCTTCCTTTTCAGATCCCTTTGTTATTCTTCCTAAAAAGGGTCTAGTCTATATATCAGTAAATTGGCTTATTATTGTAATATATAAACTAATTTTCTTAAGGAAAAAAAAGAGTGTATTTTTTTTTCCTTTTTTAAATTTCTCTTTTGGGTTTCTTTTTTCCAAATTTTTCATGAAAACTGACACTGACCCATGCATAAGAGAACAGACGACAGGCTCTGATCTCTGAATTATTGACCATTTTCCAGTTTCATCCTTCAATTATTGGTTCATCTCTGTTTGTTTTTTTACCCACTAAATTAATTGAAATTTTTTAATAATAATAATAATAATAATGAGCTTGATAGTTGAAATTCAAAGTTTTATTCTCGTCATAAGACTCATAACCATTGCCACTTATTTCTTTCGGAATCTTAAGTGTTTTTTTCAATTTTTTTTTAATATATAGGATGTTAATGTTACACCGATAGTAATTTAAATCTACAATCATTTTCTTTTGAACTTTTGAACCTACAATAATTAAAAGAAATATAGATGTGATAAAATTGAGCTTTAAATTGATATATATTCTTTCATTTAAAGATAAAAAAGTTTGATCATTCATCCTTCCAATTATTATAAAATAAAAGAAAATGTTTGGCATGGTCAATTATCATAATCTTTTAAGAAAATAACTTGAACAATTTCAAATGAGATAATGTAATTAGAATTAGACTATAAAATATCTATCGGTAAACTTTTATACATATTTGAAATTTTTGAATATAATAAATAATTTGGTGCTACATTTATAAAATAAATATCAAAATTGTAGCATAGTGTTCAAACTTTTCAAGATTTAATACCTTTGAAAAAAAAATCAAGATTTAATTAAATAAATATGATGATTACTAATTAAATATAATAAAAAAATAAAGATGATTGCGTACTCATAACCTCACTAATGAATGTTAGTTTTTGGTTTTTGTTTTTAAGTGGGATTTGTATGACATGATGTTTGAGTTGGCTTTAACCATTTTTAGAATTGTTCTATAAAAATATATGGTTATAGATGAAATTATTCTCCACTTATCATTATTGTTAATTAACATTTTATGTTGGAATCGTACATTCCACACATACCAATCAAAGAAAGAGAGAGGACACTGTACATATTTATTATCAAAAAACACACATTTTTTGCGAGTAATTTTTAGGTGTATCTCAATATGTATTTATCTTTTATACGTAATATATATATATATATATATATATATAAAAAGATAGGTAAGAAAAATTTACCATGTGACAAACTATAATTAAACGTTTTGGTGAGATATACAAAGAAAGGTGTAGCATAGATGTACTTAAGTATTTTTCCTTTTTTAACAAAGAACTAAATTGATTTGTCAGCTTGAACTGCTCAATTGATTTAGTTGTGTGCTTTAAAAAATAAATAGTGTTTAAATTTCTTCACCTTCGTGGTATTGAAACTAAAAAAGAAAAAGAAAAATAAGTTAAAATTCATTATGAGGGAAAAAAAAAACTTGATCGTCCAAATGATGACTATATTATGATAAAGTCGTTTTTTTTTAACTCAACATATGATGTTTGAGATTTGAACCTCGTATTTTCTAGTTGAAAGCATATGTATAAATCAGTTGAACTATGCTCATGTTAGTACTAATAAAGTGTAGAGGAATAAATTTCAAGTCATAGCGAGTTTAATTTAATAATAATTGACATGCACTTTTTTTTCTGAAGTTAAAGATTTGATTCTCTATCTCATAATGGTTAGTTTCAAATGAGATGACAAGTGTTTTGAATTTATGGACAGAACAAATTACACTACTTTAACTCAAAAGGTGCACAAGAATGCAAATGTTAAAAAATTCCATTTGTGTTGTTGAACTTAAAATTAAAAAAAAAAAAAAAGAAAAAGAAAAAAGAAAAGAAATAGCACATTGTTATATTATGTCGACCACGTTAAAAAATTCTTCCCATTTTACAAGTTATTTAAGTTTTAACTTTGTGCCTATTTGATCTTCAATTTTAATAGTTGATGTATGTCTATTTGGTCTATAAAGATTAAAATGTGCCTAATAAATTCTGAAACTTTTAATTTTGTTTTAAATAAATTATTGAATTTTTCAATTTTGTATCTAATAGGTCATTAACCTATTGAATATTTTTTTTATTCAAAAAATCATGAATCTACTAAAGGGTCCTATTAAACAAAAAAAATTAATTTTCTATCTAATAGATGAATTAAAATTAATTTCAAATCTTTGACCTATAAGACATAAGACCAAAAGTTATTGGCTTATAAAATGTTTTAAATGATCAATAATTTATTTGACACTTTTGAAGTTAAAATATGTTTTCAGATACAAATTTAACAAGACGTTGAAAGAGGACCAAAGTTAAAATTTAAGTCCAAATATCATTTTGGTTCCCCATATTTTGAAATTTGTTCAATTTTAATTAACATAATTTCAATCAATTTGAAATTTAGTCCTTCAAAGTTAATTTTTACCAAAAATTGGTAAAATAATAACAATAATAATGGTGTGTCTTTAAAATGTATAGTAAAAAATTTTAATAAATTAAAAAAAAATCAACAATAGACTAATCGTAAAGAATAAATTTAAGATTTATTGAAAAGTACGAGAACTAAAATTAAATAATTAAAAGTTAAAAAAACTAAATTTGAACAAATTTCGAAGTATGGAGACCAAGATAGTATTTTTAACTTAAAAATGAATTAATTTGAAAGGTTAAGTTATTTTTTTAAAAAAAAAAAACTCTTGAAATCTGATATATGTTTTATAAATAATTTTTTACTTTCAAAAGTTGTAATACTATCTTTGAATTTTTATAAATGTTTTCAAAATATTCTTGGATGAGAAATTCTTTAGAATTTAGATGAAAATTAAGATATATAATGATATAGTAGGAGACATAGAACAAAATTTAAATTATTACATCGTTTTAAATTATTGTTACATAGTTCTAAATTTTGATTTCTATTCGAAGAATAGTTTAAAAATATTGACGAAAGTTATAATGTAATTTTTAAAAATATAAATGAAAAGTTGAAAGGGATTTGTTAGAATTTAGGAAATTTGAAAATGAAAATGGTTAAAAGAGTACGTAAAAAAGGGCAAATGGGCATTGCCCGTGCTGTCGACTTCATTCCACGTGGCAATGCGCTATGAATTTGAATTATACCAAAGCTTTAGTCTCGATGAGGCCCCCACCAACCGGCATCGTTCATTCCATGCCATTCCCATACTTATTTGTTTGTTATCTTCAAATTTTCTTTTAATTTTTGTTTTTCACTTTCCCCATCAACTCACGTGAATTTTCTGCATTCCTTACTTCTAATCTTATCTATTTCTCTTTCTTTCTATTTCACACATCAGCCACTCGTTTTTTATCTTTAACACCAATCAATTCATTCCTTTTTATGTTCACCATTAATTATTCTATCATTTGAAACAACTAATAAAACTACTCTAATTATGTTGTTACGAACCCAATTTCGAACTACAAGATGAAAAAAGAATTATAGTAAAAATGTTACTACACTCGTTCCAGAGAGTCTATGCCTTCATTTAAGATTTTCAAGGAATTATATGACTCATAAACCAATTCAACCCTTAATTTGATTGATCTCTTAAATTTAAATAGATTTGGAAGCGGATTTGATTGACATTTGGAAAAAAAAAAATAAAATCGATAAAGACATATTGTCATTTCTGTTGGAAATGATTTTTAGACTTAGGTCCATAAGAAAAGTAAAGAGAGTAGGAAGTTTTGTCCCACATGGATAGTTTTAGAATTGCTTAGAGTGTATAAATATCAAGGTATTCTAGATAAAAAACCTAAAGTGAGTTGATGATGGAAGTATAATTCTTTCGCCCCACACGAGCTGCCATCGTTCGTTTGGTCGGATTTTGGTAATTGTGTTTGTGCAAAAAATAATTAAATTTTTATTACTTATCCTTTTATTTTTGTTTAATACTTTTGACCGTTGGAGTTTTTATCCATTATTGGTCTGTTGGAATTCGATTTATGTCCGTTAACTGACCATTGAGGATTTTGTCCGCTATCAAACCTTTGAGGTTCTGACCTTTGGTTTCCGTCCGTTAATGGACCTTTCTGTTTCCACCCGTTTCGTTCCATTTGTTGGTGTCCTCTCCTCCTCTATATAATTCTATTCGAATTTGTGAAGAGGACGCACAACAAATTTATTTTTCCTTCTCCACTTCGTTTCTATTGTTCTGAGTAACATTCTCTTCAATTTTAGTCCTTTTTCCGGCGAGTGCACGCCTGAATTTGGAGACTGTATTAACCTTGGGGAGCAACAGTCTTAAGTGATTAGCACCGAGATTGTGTTGTATTTGCTTTTAGGGCAGTGATTCTTCCACGGCGCAGCAACATAGTGACATCTAATTCAACAATTTCAAATGTAGATTGTTGTTGTACTATGAAAGATCCACTAGCTTGAAAGCAAAAATCGGTGCTAAATTGCAATTGGTGGTTGCTCCCCAAGATTTTTACACAACCTCCTATCTCAGGTGTGCACTCGTCGGAGAAATGAATAGAATCAAAGAACTACTTGTTCACACAAAATCAAATATATGAAAATTTAGAGAGGAAAAGAAAATTATTTCTCTCATAACCGAAATCTTTGTCCTCAATTTATATGAAAACATTTTAGGTCTAAAGTTAATTTTAGATTGTAATAGTAAAAGGTATTAAAAAACATTAGAATTGTAATCATCAAACGGTTATAATATTTGTAACTATCACAATGACAAGTCATTCCCTACATTCCAATCTTCTAACCTTTCCTTCTAGATTTTCACAATTTAACTAAAACAATTCACCAACAAAAGAACCCTATGACTAAGGAAAACGCTAATTACTATTATAGAGAATCACTAACTACTAATCGACTTTAGTACCAACACAAGGATTAGATATTAATTGATATCTATAACCATAAGATCTAGAAACTAGATAGCATCAAATCTTTAGGATTCTAACATACGTAAACTTTAAAATTTACATCAGACAATTATTTAAAGGCTGACAATTGCATTGAATAATTGTTCCACATTTTCACTATTATTTAAAGGTGGTTAAAATGGTAAATTGGGAACCTCAAAAAATCATTTCTTCTAGATTCTCTGTGGTTAACTGTATTTTTCGTTGTTTCGTTTTTAATTTGAGAATGTTAAATCGTTAGTTTGGTCTCGGAACTTCTAAATTTGTATTTGTTATATAATATGAGGCATGTACTTTTAAAATTTTTTCTAATAGGTTTTTAACCTATTAATCATTTTTTAAGTTTGCAAACGTTTTGGTCCTATTGTCTATGAATATTAATCAGTTAATTTATAAACTAAAATTTTAAATTTTGATGTTTGTATTTATTTGGTTCTAGAACTTTTGATATTTAAAATTTGAACACATAATTGAAAGTTTAGACCTTAAACTTTTGAATTAGCCAATAGTCATTAAATATAAATTCAAATCTATATATAATATTTCAATTAGTTTTTAAATTTTTCAAAATTTTCAAAGACGTACATTTTGGACACATATTTGAAAGTGCAACTGTTTATTAGATACAAAATCTTATTAAGTATTTTTTAAAGTTTATAGATCAAATAAACACAAACCTCAAACTGCTAAGCTTGTTATTTAACCATTTTAATTTTATTGCATAATAGATCAGTAAAAATGTTAACATGTAAGGGTCTATCAATCGCTTTTAAAATTTAGAAATTTCATTAACACATAATTAAAAGTTTAAAAATTACTTATTAGATGCGCTTCTATAATCTTACAATGAAATAATAAAATTTAAGGATTAAATTTGTAATTTAATATTGAAAAAATAAATACATGAACACTACCTCCACATGTGCATTTATTTGGTTTTATTTTATAATATTTAGAAAATACTTTCAAAATATCTTCCATTTTTTATAATAAAAAAGTACTTTCTAAAATTGGTTATTGTGTCCCAAAATTTTTCTATTGTTTTGAACTTGAGAAACACAATGGGAACATGGATACCAATAAAATATCATATTAAAATAAATATAATATTAAAATAAATTAAATATAATATATAAATTAACAAAATATAAAATAAGAAATTTCTCTAAATTCTCCACTATCTCCAATTTTCATGAATTTTACAAATGTGTGTGTCTTCCAAAACCCACAAAATTTCACTATTTATAGGCAATTTAGTAAGTAGGAGGTGGATTACATAGACACTAATAATGTGTAATGTTGAGACACATGGACAACACTTTGGGAAGTGAGGGCATGACACATGGTCAATGGACACTAAACATGAGCATCTAATGAATATCTATTATCATAATATTTAAATACTCACCCTTAGATGCCCATTATATATATGAAATATGTCCCGTTAAAACCTTACTAGGAAAAAACCTAATGAGAAAAAATCCTAACGAAGGGAAAAGAGTACGTATTTCATATAATTTATACCCCTAAAAAGTATATTTACTCCCCCTCATGGAACCGTCACTTGAGATATCTGAGTCGCCACATTCCAATGTTGTGCACCAGTTTTTCAAAAATTGTGGTAGGCAATGCCTTTGTAAATAAGTCTGCTAGGTTATCTTTCAAACAAATTTGTTGTACAGTGATGTCATTTTCTTCAAGATCATGAGTGTAAAAAAGCTTTGGTGAAATATGCTTTGTCGTTCTATCTCCTTTAATATATTCTCCTTTGATTTGGGATATACATGTTGTATTGTCTTCGTATATTATTGTTGGAAGATTTTTATTAGAAGACAAACCACATGTTTTATGAATGTGGTGAGTCATTGATCTTAGTCATACACATTCTCGACTAATCTCGTGAATTGCAAGAATTTTAGTATGATTTGAGGAAGTAGCCGTTATGGTCTGTTTCACTGACCACCACGATATAGCAATTCCTCCACATGTAAATAGATAACTTGTTTGAGATCTAGCTTTGTGTGGATCAGATAAATATCCAAACTTTGCATAACCAACTAGATTAAAATTTGATTTATTTGAATAAAAAAAACCTAAATCAATCATTCCTTGGAGTTAACGAAGTATACGCTTAATTCCGTTTCAATATCTTTTATTGGAGAATAATTATATCTTGCTAATAAATTTATTGAAAATGCAATATCTGGTCTTGCATTATTAGCAAGATATATAAGTGCACCAATTGCATTAAGATATGGTACTTCAGGACCAAGAAGTTCTTCATGAAGTTGAAATATATCTTTCTTCACATCTAGTAAACAAACTTCCATTGAATGTTCAATGGATGTGCTTTGTCTATATAAAATCTTTTCAAAATTTTTCCTATATAAGATAACTAATAAACAAATATCCCCTCTACTAAATGCTCAATTTATAAGCCAAGACAGTATATATATATATAGATCTTTCATCTCAAATTCTTTCTTAAAATATTCTAATGCCCGTGAAAGCTCTTCAGGAGTTGCAATTATATTTAAATAATCAATATATACAGTTTTAATAACAATCCTGATTATGATTTCTTTATAAAAACACATGGACATATTGGATTCTTTTGATATTCTTTTTTTCAACAAATATCCACTCAGGTGATTGTACCACATTCATCTTTATTGTTTCAATCCATATAGTGATCTCTGTAACTTTATTGAATACAAGTCTCAGGAATTTGATTTATATGTTTTAGGTACCTTAAATCCTTATGAGATTCTCATATAAATATTATTATCAAGAGATCCATATAAAAATGTTTTGACTATATCTATAAGATGCATGTCCAGATTTTCTTACACAGTTAGACCAATTAAATATCTTAGTGTAATTACATCTATCACTGGAGAATACGTCTCCTCATAATCAATACCAAGTTTTTGTGAGAAACCTTGTGCAATTTGTCTTTCTTTATATCCCGTGACTAAATTATTTTTGTATCTTTTTCTCACAAATACCTATTTGTATCCCATAGGTTTGACACCTTATGGTGTTCAAACTACTGGTAAAAAACCTAACATTTTGAATGTGAGTTTAATTCTAAGTTGCTTCTTCCATTGAAGCCAATATTTTCTATATCGACATTCTTCAACAGATTTTGATTCAGAATCCTCATTTTCAGATATAATATCAAGAGCAACATTATACGCAAAAACGTTGTCAATAATTACATGAGTTCGGTTCCATTTTTTTCCTATCATGACATAGTTTATTGAAATATCATTATTATCTTTAGGTATTTTACCTTCCTCACTAGTCATGTCAAAGATTTGTTCATGGGTATTTACATCATCAACCAAGTCCTTTTTACTGTTAATTTTTTTCTTTTTCCGAGGATTTTATCTATGAAACTCACTGGTCTACCATGCTTCTGGCGTGTTCCAGATTCATTAGTGACAACTTGTCGTATTGGGATATCAATTTTCGAGTGAACATTTGCAGCTGGTACATGTGATTTAGTTACTTTCTTTTCATCTATAAATGCATCTGGTAACTGATTTGCTATATTTTGCAAATGAATTATCTTCTAAAATTTAAGTTCACATTGATCTGTACAGGGATCTAAATGAAACAATAACGACGCATTCCATGTAATTTCTTTTTCCAACTTCTTAATTCCTCCCCCTAATGTTGAAAATTTTGTCTCATTGAAATGACAATTAACAAATCATGTAGTAAATACATCAACTATCAGGGGTTCAAGATATTTGATAATTGATGGGGAATCATATCCAATATATATTCCTAACCTCCTTGGAGGACCCATCTTAGTACGCTGTGATGGAGCAATTGGAACATATACTGCACATCCAAAAATTCTCAAATGAAAATATTTGACTCATGGCCATAAGCTACTTGTAATGATGAGTACTTATAATAAGATACTGATCTAATGCGTACAAGTGACTCATGGCCATAAGCTAGGTATAATGGTGAGTACTTGTAATGGTCTTGCAATTAATTGCAAACTTTTCATGAATGATTCTGTTAAACTATTTCGTGCATGAACATGAGCTACAGGATATTCAACACTTATCCCAATTGACATACATTAATTATCAAAAGCTTGGGATGTAAATTCACCAGTATTATCAAGATGAATTGTCTTAATTGTATAATCAAGAAATTGTGCCCTTAACTTAATTATTTGAGCAAATAATCTTACAAATGTAAGATTTCGACTTGATAATAAGCAAATGTGTGGTCATCTGTTGGATGTAGGGGTCGGCAAGGGGGCTAGGTTGGGGCAGGGGAGGGTCCCCCGTCCCACACCGTGGGAAACCCCCCCTAATCCCCGCCCTCATCCCTGCAAAGGGTAGGGTAGGGCAGGGAAGGGGGCGGGGATTCCCCGAAGGGAAACGGGCCCCACGGGAATTCCCTACTAATTTCTCGCGGGGATTTTTCCATTTTTTTTCTTTTAATTTTTTAAGTTTGGGCTTGACTTTTGGGCTCACACACTAATAAGTCTATAGTATACATTATAAACATACATATAAATAAGTTATTTTATATATTATAAATATATATTTATAAAATATTAAACATATAACTATATAAAATCGAGGTCAGGGTCAGGGTCAGGGTCGGGGCAGGGATACCATCCCCGTCCCCGTCCCATCCTCGAACGGGGCCTTGAAAAAATTTCCTGATTTGACCCTATCCCCGATCAAACCAGCGATTCCCCGCTCCAACGGAAAATTTTGCCAACTCTAGCTGGATGTGTCTATTAATACCATAAAATATCTAAATAATTCACTTGGTGGGTTAATAGGTCTACATATATCACCATGAATTTGTTTTAAAAATGCAGGTAATTCAGTCCTCACTTTGACCGGTGATGGTCTAATGATTAATTTGTCTTGAGAGCAAGCGTCACATGATAATTCATTAGATTGAAGAATCTTCTGACTCTTCAATGGATGTCCATTTGAATTTTCAATAATTCTTCTCATCATTATAGACCATGGATGACCTAATCTATCATGTCAAGTTGTAAATATGTCTAGATGCATGAACTTCAGTTTCATTGTTGCATATATTTCAATTACTCATATATGAGTATAATATAATCCAGAAGATAAAATAAACAACTGTTACAGTATATGTTTTTCATATGAGACAGTGATGCGTTATTTTATGAAGTGAAATTGTGGATGAAATGCGATGGTGAAAAATGCATTGAGCACTCAAGTTTCCTCAGCGGAATCCAAGTGTAAACTCCACTGCGTTTCCTAGTAAGTCCAGGGTTAAACTCAGGGACTTGTGAAAACAGGTTGCGTTGGTAATTTTTAGAAAACTTTGCGGTAATCGGATAAATCAATAGTTGTTGAGGTTGTTGTTTGCGGTGATGAAAAATAGATAAATGCGGCAGATTGGAGAAAAGTCGAATTGCATGATAGATGCACTGAGAATGCGGATGAACGGGTTGAGAAGGTCTTCAGTTAGCGTTACTTGGGATAGATGTGATCATGCTACAACCATGCACAGCAAGTCATTTTCCAATATAAATGTGATGCTTATAAGTCTAGGGCGCATGTGTTGAATGCAAAAGTGTCCATAGAGCTTATTCTTAAGTCTCTACTCTTGTCCTATGTGATAATGCAAGATGCATAAAGGCAAGGTGACTGCATACAATCATATCTATCTCTAGGATGCATGCGATGTGTTGATAACAAACAGTGCTTATTCCTAAGCTTCTATCTCTTGATTATGCATTCTAATCTGACTCTCCCCAGCCTAGATTCTAACCTGACTTTCCCAAGCCTAGATCTTGTCCTTAGACTACCCTCCCGAGTATCTCTAATGGACGAATGAAGCATACATAATACAAGATAATCGCATATAATGAAGATTCCCAATTGTGCTAGCTAAATGCTTCTCAACCCATTCAACAGATTTAGCTACTTATACGTAAATAACAGAGAGTGAACAGATATAGAAAAGTAAATTCCATTTGTATAAATGAGTTGAGTACAAAATAATAATGGAAGATAAAGGTAGAGAGCTTGGTAGCAATTCCTTGCTGACCGAGGCTTTTACACTGTAAATCTCTATTCGGTTCAACAAATATTCCTGCTTCCGCAAGCGTCGACCCTCTCTCTGTCCTGGAAGCTTCCAGCACTCTCTCAAGCTTATCGGAACGATCTGTCGACACAACCTTTTTCTCTCGCATCCGCCTTAAAGTAAAAGAAAATCTAAGAATAAGGCTACACTATGAATAGAACTTGTGAACTCGTCGAACTAGTTAACTGGCAGAACCCCTTTTCTGAAGGATGCCTCTGGTAAATATAGAGCTTTGGGGTGAAGGCGGCTTCTCTCTTATGATTGCTCGGATGGGATGGCTTTAATTCTCTAACTGATGCGCCGAATATTTGTCACCGAAAAGCTGAATTACTTGTTATTGTTAGCGGCTGTCAGCTTAATTTGGATTCGACCATCATCAGCTTTCTGTCCCATCGCGATTAATTGTGCCTTTCTCCCAGATGCGCCCATCAAGTTATGCTGACCAGGTTACGGCAATCCTTCTTGAGTAAATGTTTTCGAACACAATCACTGCAAAGCCTTGTGGTAATGCTGCACTCGACCAATGATTTCCTATGATCGCAATTTCCGCCTTGCGTCAACGCATATTCTGCATAAAAACATAAAAATCAATTGTTCTATGCAATGAATGCATGCGACCGCAATATTATGAATTTGATGCTTTTTGGACACAATTTAACATGTTTTATCAATGCAAGCCAACATTGTTTAAGAACTTAGCACTATGATAACGTGCATTTTTGCCCGTTATCACACCCCCAAATTTAAACAATGCTTGTCTTCAAGTATAAGCTAAAGATTTCCTTTAGCAAGTCGACCGCAATGTTCTTTTCCTAGATTTCTCAAGGATACTCCGTTCAAATCCTATATACCAAAATTTTCTTAAGTCTTATTCAAGTCTCGTCTTAAAATATTTCTAAGACCTAGGGACCGCAAACTTAACCTTCAAAAAGACTTTACTAACTTCTGGGACATCGCATGATTTATTTCAAAAAGAAAACTTTTCCACCGGGGTGTCAATTGATTTTTATCCTTGCATGTTTCTTGACATAGTTATATATATATATATATATATATATATATATATATATAATATATATATATATATTATTCGCTTTCTGACCTTGAGCTGATCCAAATGCCTTGCCTTTATTTTGGCCTGCCCCACCGTGTCAGCGGACAATCTCAACTACGAGCAATGCGACTCTTTCTCAACTTCAACTCATACTACTTGGCAAAGCAGAGTTTACGATCATTTTATTTATGCATTGATTCCTGGCGCTTATTTTTCATTTTGGCTTGCCCCCACGTGTGTCATGCCGGACATCCAACTATGGGTAAGTGCCCTTCGACAACTTAACTTGTCATATGGGTTTTCCCCATGCATTGACAGTGGAGTTGTTATTCTCCAAAAGAAAAATATATATATATATTTTTTATTTTATTTTTTTTAGAAATAGTAAGGTCGAAAATAAATACCTCACCCCCAAATTTAAAATGTGGCAATGTCCTCATTTCCAAAAGATTGAAATAAGTCATGTGATGTTCTTAGAAAGCTTCCTAAAGAGAGTTTGAAAGAAAGCTAGCAAACCCCTAACTTCTAGAAATATTTCATGAGGTGACTATCTTAAAGTTAAGTTGACTCTAGTATATACGTAAGAAATAGAAGTATGTTTTTTATCATTGAAATCATAATTGGCAAAGAGATAGCATGTGGTAACTCACTAAATTTATCAATATTAAATGATTGTGGTAATCAAAGAGGATGTGGTGATAAAAATTTTAAAACTAAAATGCGATGCGATAGTGTGAAATTTGAAAAAAAGTGAAGGAAGAATACAACCCCCAAATTTGCGCTGTCGCCTATATTATGTATTGACGCATCCTTCTTTGCATCGATCTATTTTCTTTGGATTGCGATGATGGAATAAGATGAGTTGCTTCTTCGTGAAACACCTCCGCAATCCTGTGCCTCGATCGTTTGCATAGAAAACATTGAGAGGGTCAACTTATTTTAAACAAAATCGTTTAACGCAATCGTTCAGTACGATCGCGACTTTTTTTTTTTAATGAAGTAGTAATAAGTAAAATGCAGATAGATAAATAATGATTAAAGTGTCGAAGAAATGAGAGTTCAGGAACCAAACAAAGGATAATCTAGAAGACTTGCGCCCCAGATGATGTTGCTTGCCAGTGTAGGGGCCATTCCATTTTTTCTCTATTCTAGGTTTTTCAGATCCACAGAGGTCTTTTCCGACTGAAAACCACCCCCACAATATGCCTTAATTCGCTGTCCATTAACGTTAAATGTATGGCTTCCATTCTCAGTGATCAGCTCCACCGCACCATGTTGGAATATTTCTTTAATGATGAAGGGTCCGGACCAACACGATTTTAATTTTCCAGGAAAAAGCCGTAGTCGTGAGTTGAATAATAAGACCCTCTGCCCGACTTAGAGGTTCTTACCACATATGTGTTTGTCGTGCCAGCGTTTTGTGCGCTCCTTGTAAATTTTTGCGTTCTCATATGCGTTAATCCTCCATTCTTCTAGCTCGACTAGTTGAAGTTTTCTCGCTTCTCCTGCTTTCTTCAGATCAAGGTTTAATTTCTTCACTGCCCATGATGCCTTGTATTCCAACTCCAAAGGCAAATGACACGCCTTACCAAAGACCAACGCATATGGTGACATACCTATAGGCATTTTAAATGCAATCTGATATGCCCACAACGCATCGTCGAGCTTTGTTGCCCAATCTATTCGTGAAGGCCTTACTACCTTCTCTAGTATCAACTTAATCTCACGATTGGACACCTCGGCCTAACCATTCGTCTGCGGATGGTATGCGGTGGCCAATTTGTGGAGAATGTTGTATTTACGCAGCAGCTCCTTAACAGTATGATTTATAAAGTGAGACCCCTCATCACTTATTATGACACTTGGGGTGCCAAAACGAGTGAAAATGTTCTTCTTCAAGAATTGAGAGACTACCGTCGCATCGTTTGCGGCGCACGCCACTGCCTCTACCCACTTGGATACATAGTCGACGGCTAATAAAATATTCGATTTGCCATTCGAGGGAGGGAATGGTCCCACGAAATCAATACCCTACACGTCGAACAATTCAAGCTCCAAGATGGTGTTCATCGCCATTGCTTATTTCCATGAAATGTTACTTGTGCGTTGGCACCGATCACACTTTCTGACGTAGTCAGCTGCATCCTTAAACAATGTTAGCCAAAAGAATCCACTCTGTAAAACCTTAGTTGTGGTGCGCTATCCTCCAAAGTGCCCACCATATGGTGAGTCAGCCATTGCGATAATATGCGTTGTTGAGCAGCATTTGATACGCATAGTCGCAGAATCTGGTCTACCCCTTTTTTATACAGATTCGGCTCGTCCCAGAAATATGATCTGTATTCGTGCTTGAGCTTCCTCTGTTGGTGGTAGATATAATCCTCTGGAAATTGCTTGCAAGCCAAATAGTTGACTATGTCAGCATACCATGGCAGTTCTTCAATGTGAAACAGCTGCTCATCTGGGAATACCGCATTTACTTCTGACTCATTGTGGTCAACCTCAGGATTTTCCAATCTGGACAAGTGATCCGCAACTTGGTTCTCCGTCCCCTTGTGATCAATTATTTCTATGTCAAATTCTTGAAGGAGGAGACCCACCTGATCAACCTTGGCTTTGCGTCCTTCTTTGTCATTAAGTATTTTATTGCCGAATGATCAGTATGGATGAATACCTTTTTTCCCAGCAGATATGATCGAAATTTTTCCAACACAAAAATTACCGCAAGAAGCTCTTTCTCTGTGGTGGTGTAATTGGTCTGAGCAGGATTTAATGTCTTCCTCGTATATATGATGGGATGTAAGATTATTTTTCTCTTTTGTGACAAGGCTACTCCCATCGCATACCCGCTTGCATCCCACATTATTTCAAAAGGCAGTGTCCAATCAGGTGCAATTAATACAGGTGCGGTAATCAGCGCATTCTTCAAAACTTTGAATGCGTTGAGGCAATTATCTTCAAAATAAAATGTTCTATCAGCCTCTAACAACGCACTCAGTGGTCGTGCTATTTTCAAAAAGTCTCTGACAAAGCGTCTATAGAATCCAGCGTGCCCCAAGAAACTTTGTACAGCTTTCACGCTTGTTGGAGGTGGACGTTTTTCAATTGCTTAGATTTTTGCTTTATCCACCTCTAACCCATCTCGGGAAACCTTGTGCCCCAACACTATGCCCTTCTTTAACATGAAATGGCATTTTTCCCAATTGAGCACCAGATTCGTTTCTTCGCATCTCTTCAGTATCTTCTCCAGGTTGGCTAGACAAACTTTATAGGTGTTCCCATAAACAGATAAGTCGTCCATAAAGATTTCAACAGAGTTCTTAAGATAGTTTGAAAAATGGCCATCATGCACCTTTGGAACATGCTTGGCGCATAGTAGAGGCCGAACGGCATGCGGCGGAAAGCAAAGGTCCCATATGGGCATTTGAATGTGCTCTTGTCTTGGTCTTCTGAAGCTATCATAATCTGGTTATACCCGGCATAGCCATCCAAAAAGCAGTAAAAGTCATTTCCAGCTAGACAGTCTAGCCATTTGATCAAATGAACGGTAGGGGGAAATGATCTTTCTTTGGTTGCCGCATTCAGCTTGCGGTAGTCCAATTGCAAATGCCAGTGACGATTCTTTGCGGTATTAATTCATTGTTTTCGTTCGGGACTACCGTCATGCCACCCTTTTTCGGCACACACCACACGGGGCTGACCCACGTGCTATCTGCTATAGGATAAATAATGCCAGCATCTAACCATTTAATGATCTCCTTTTTAACAACCTCTTTTATCACAGGGTTGAGCCTGCGCTGATGTTCGATCGTTGCCTTATTGTCTTCTTTGAGACGAATGCGGTGCATATAGTACGCTGGGCTAATTCCTCGAATGTCGGCAAGTGTCCAGCCAATTGCTCGCACATGTTTCCTCAGAATGCTCATCAACGCATTTTCCTGGTCTTCGTTGAGTTCGGAGGAAATAATTACTGGCAGCTTCTCGTTCTACCCCAGAAACGCGTACTTTAAATGATTCGGCAGGGTCTTTAATTCCAATGTTGGTGGTTCTACTAGGGATGGTTGCATTGTTTTTCTTTCTTCTTTTTTCGTTGGCTCTTCTTCTCGATTTACGATCATCTCTTCTTCCTTGCTTGTTTTTGTTATGATCGCATTATAGGTAGCAACGGATGCGCTTGCATCCTCTTCTCCATTTTCTTCGTCAAACTTTTCTTCTTCAATCAAATTCTGGTCGTCGTCTGAGTCATGTAGGTCTTCTTCATCATGAAACTTCATGACACGGATTATGTTGAACTTGAGCTTCTGACCATTGATGGGCACATTCTCGTCAGCCTCGTAATCCAAAATGATGAAGTCAACTGGTAGGATAAATTTGTCAATGGTGATCAAAACGTCCTTCACTTTTCCCTCTGGATGCACCAGAGATCTATCGGTCAGTTGGAGAGTCACGATTGTGAGCGCAAGTTGCCCCACGTTCAGCTGCTTAAAGATCGACAGAGGCATCAAATTGATGCTGGCTCCAAGGTCACACAAGGTTTGCCCGATGTACAGTCCTTCTATGGAGCAGGGTATAGTAAAGCTCCTAGGATCGCTCATCTTTGGTGGAATTATTGATTTTGAACTTTGCATTAACGCCACCATGGCAAACTTACCAGCTCCCTTCTTCTTGGTTACCATATCCTTTAGAAACTTTGCGTAGGCAGGTATTTCCTCAATCGCTTCACTGAATGGAATATTAATATGTAATTGTTTTAACATAGACAGAAAACATTGGTACTGTACCTCTTCATTCTTTTTCTTTCTAAGTCTCTGCGGGAAAGGTGGTAACTGCACTCTCACGGTCCCCTTCTCTGTTGGCTTTGAGGTTGACGCAACTTCTGGCTCTATTGCTTCTTTTTCTCCTTCTTCTTCTTGTGTCACCATAATTTTAGGTTCTGTCGCAATGGGAGCAGTCCGGCTCGGCTCCTTTCTTTCTCCCTCCATAGTTTTATCATTCCGCAATGTCACAATCTTACATTGCTCTTTACCTGATCCCCCCGGGTTGCATGGGAGTTCTGTTGAACTCGGCAGAGCCCCTTGTGATTTGTTCTTTAGCTCACTTGCAATCTGGCCCATCTGTAATTCTAGATTGCGGATGGACGTAGCCTGACTTTGAAGCATCGTTTTGTTTTTCTCTATATATCTTCAATAGGCTTTCCAAGGAGGAAGATTGCAGTGGTTGCGAGCTACTAGCTTGATTGCTTGTCTGACCATTATTGCACGGGAAGAATCCAGGTGGCCCTTCTTTCTGCGCCACAGGTTGGAAATTCTGCTATTGATTCTTCCATGTAAAATTAGGGTGGTTTATCCACCGAGGTTGTAGGTATTCGAAAAGGGATTATTTTTCACAAAGTAAATAGACTATGGATTCTGCGGGCATTCTTCCATCTTGTGCCCATCACCGAAAGTCGCACATCTTGCAGTGTTTTACCTAATTGCGTTGATTTTCCCATTTTGTGGTGTTGGGCTGCTAATCGCAATTCCCTGAATTAAGTTCATCATTGCGGTCATCTGATTCTGTAGTGAAGTAATAGCACCATTACTTGCTTCGTTATCCTTGATTCTCAGTATCTAATCACTCTCTCTCCAATCTTCGTGGTTCTTAGAGATGCAATCCAAGATATTCTTAGTCTCGTCATACGTTTTATCAAGCAGACCACCAGCGACTGTCGCATTGGCAGCGATCTGCGAAGCGAAATTCAAACCATGATAAAAGATTTCCATCTGAAGGTAGTCTGGCAAACCATTGTGTGGACAGTCCCAGACCAACCTCTTAAACCTCGCCCAGGCATCGCTGAGCGATTCGTCCAGTTCAAAATTTGTTATGAGTTTCCTTCGTCTAGCGTTCTCAGTAGGTGGAAAATATTTCTTCATAAATTTCTCTATGACTTGTTCCCATGAAGTGATCTCTCTCGGCTCAAGGGAATACGCCCACTTCCTTGCCTGATCACAAAGAGAAAATGGGAACAAAGTTAGTCAAACTTCTTCGGTAGAGATGTTCGGGAACAAAAAAGTATTGCAGATTTCGATAAAGCTACAGCGGTGGGCGTGCGAGTCCTCGCCACGTCAGCCTCCGAATTGTCCTGCAGTCTGGATCATCTGCAGCATCACTAGTTTCATTTCGAATCTACTTCCGTTGAGGGGCAGGCCTCATGATTCCTGGAGAAAAAACATAGAAGTTTGGCAATACATAGTCTCTAATGGGCCTATTGCGATCGTTTGCCAGGAGGATTGGATTCGCCATGACGTTGTTTTCGTTTGGTGCTCCAGATCCAGGCTGCTCCACCATCTCTTCTTTATCTGACTGTTGTTGTTCGTGGTCTCTTAATCTTCTTCTAAATTTCCTCTCAATCTCCGAGTCGTAATTCGCCAGAGATTGTGAGTCTGCAAAGAAATCAGAAAAATTACCATTAGCACACTATTTTGCCGAAGTCCCTGGCAACGGCGCCAAAAACTTGATGCGTTATTTTATGAAGTGAAATTGTGGATGAAATGCGATGGTGAAAAATGCATTGAGCACTCAAGTTTCCTCAGCAGAATCTAAGTGTAATCTCCACTGAGTTTCATAGTAAGTCCAGGGTCGAACTCAGGGACTTGTGAAAACAGGTTGCATTGGTAATTTTTAGAAAACTTTACGGTAACCGAATAAATCAATAGTTGTTGAGGTTGTTGTTTGCGATGATGAAAAAAAAATGCAGCGGATTTAAGAAAAGTCGGATTGCGTGATAGATGCACTGAGTATGCAGATGAACGGGTTGAGAATATCTTCAGCTAGCGTTACTTGTGATAGATGCGATCATGCTACAACCATGCACAGCAAGTCATTTTCCAATGCAAATGCGATACTCCTAAGTCTAGGATGCATGTGTTGAATGCAAAAGTGTCCATAGAGCTTATTCCTAAGTCTCTACTCTTGTCTTATGCGATGATGCAAGATGCATAAAGGCAAGGTGACTGCACCCAATCATACCCTATCTCTAGGATGCATGTGATGTGTTGATAGCAAACAGTGCTTATTTCTAAGCTTCTATCTCTTGATTATGCATTCTAATCTGACTCTCCGAGCCTAGATTCTAACCTGAATTTCCCAAGCCTAGATTCTATCCTTAGACTACCCTCCCGAGTATCTCTAATGGATGAATGAAGCATACATAATACAAGATAATCGCATAGAATGAAAATTCCCAGTTGTGCTAGCTAAATGCTTCTCAACCCATTCAACAGATTTTGCTACTCATGCGTAAATAACAGAGAGTGAACAGATATAGAGAAGTAAATTCCATTTGTATAAATGAGTTGAGTACAAAATAACAATGGAAGATAAAGGTAGAGAGCCTGGTAGCAATTCCTTGCTGACCGAGGCTTTTACACTATAAATCTCTATTCAGTTCAATACATATTCCTGCTTCCGCAGGCGTCGACCCTCTCTCTGTCCTGGAAGCTTCTAGCGCTCTCCCAAGCTTACTGGAATGATCTGTTGGCACAACCATTTTCTCTCGCGTCTGCCTTAATGTAAAAAAAAATCTAAGAACAAGACTACACTATGAATAGAACTTGTGAACTCGTCGAACTGGTTAACTAGCCGGACCCCTTTTCTGAAGGATGCCTTTGGTATTTATAGAGCTTCGGAGTGAAGGCGGCTTCTCTCTTATGATTGCTCAGACGGGATGGCTTTAATTCCCTGACTGATGCGCCGAATATTTGTCACCAAAAAGCTTAATGTACTTGTTATCGTTAGCGGCTGTCAGCTTAATTCGGATTCGACCGTCATCAACTTCCTGTCCCATTGCGATTAATTGTGCCTTTCACTCAAATGCGCCCATCAAGTTGCGCTGACCAGGTTGCGACAATCCTTCTTGAGCAAATTTTTGCGAACACAATCACCGCCGGTAATGCTACGCTCGACCAATGATTTCCTATGATCGCAATTTTCGCCTTGCGTCAACGTATATTTTGCATAAAAACCAAAAATCAACAGTTTCTATGCGATGAATGCATGCGACCGCAATATTATGAATTTGATGCTTTTTGGACGCAATTTAACATATTTTATCAATGCAAGCCAACATTGTTTAAGAACTTAGCACTATGATAATGTGCATTTCTGCCCGTTATCAGACAGTAGATATGATATAAAGATACTCCACATTATTCTTTCTATCAGTCTCAATATGATAACCATTGTAAGGTATAACCTTAAACTTAAGTAGATTTCTCTTTGATTGACTAGAGAATAATGCATTGTGAATTGTAAATTTTGTTTCTCTAGGCAAAATAATATTCGTTTTTCCAAACCTTTCAATTAGGTTTGCAGAACCTAATATTATATTGACTTTGCTTCCAACATTGTCAGTTTGGAAAAATATTTTCTACTTGTACGTATTGTATGTGTAGTTACACTATCTGCCAGATATAGATTTTCTTTACTCATTTCTTAGACACTATAGATATGAAAATGATCCAAGTTTCTTCATTAAAAGAAAATAATTATAATAAGAAAAAAAACACTTGAAATATACAAATGTTAACATCTACTAAGAGGGAAAAAACATGGAGATGAATAAAAAAACAACATTAAGTCTAGATATTTTCAAATTTAAAGAAAACACTTGATATTGTTGATGTTGACAATCAACACTCGGAAGTAATTAAGAACTTAAGCACTCTAATTCCATTAATTTTAGTAATCAAGCAAGCATGTTCATATTAAGGAAATAGAATTTCTGAAGTATAAATTTTAGAAATCAAGCAAGCATGTTCATATTAAGGAAATGGGGTTTCTGAAGTATACATTTGATGAATTCTTCAAATCTTCAATTCCNCATGTTCATATTAAGGAAATGGGGTTTCTGAAGTATACATTTGATGAATTCTTCAAATCTTCAATTCCAGCTCGAAATCTTCTCTCTAACAACTAGTAGATCACCACGTGATCTTCTCTACTATCATCTTGGACTTTAGATTGGATTGTGGGATCCAAAATGAGAATGAATTAAGGGAATTTGGAGAACGTTTTCTGATTTTTTTTGTCAAGAACCAAATGAGAGAGAACCCTTCTCTTTTCTCAAAATTCATTTCAACAACCAACCTTTCCAGCTGATCCAACTCTCTTTTAATAAACAACAACATGAAAAATCATTTTCTTGAGAAATTGACACTATGAAGACATGCAATTTGAGTGGAGAGTGAGATGATCAAGGTTGGGGGAAAAAAACTACTACCATGATTTTTCATTTTCTAATTGATTTTACATTAAAATCAATCAAATTTGAAATTACAAATTTTAAAAAAAGAAACTAAATTAATTCAATAATTAATGTTTATATATAATTAACTTTAAATAATAATTCCAATAATCAATTTGAAATCAAATCAATTTTAAACTAATTAAAATAATTTAATATCAAATATTAAATTAATTGAACATCATTCCTCAAACATGAATCCATATTCATGTATTTAATATTTAAATTATCAAACTCTCCAAATTCGTTTAATTCGGTAATAAACATTTAATCATATCACATATAATTAATAATTCCCTTAATTTGAACGTGAACATTTAAAATTTCTCTCATCACGTTATTCTGAGGTTTAGTTCGTTTATGAGTTAGTAGGAAGACCTAATGGAACTACAGATCATGGGTTCCAACGATCCGAGATTAACCGACTAAACTCTTTAACCCAATTAACCAACATTCACCAAATCACTCCACTAAAGGCCAGTAGTTGCACTCCCCTCACTGTAGATATATTTCTGTCCACTCGATATAACCATAATCAGTAAGTCAACCCTTCACAGGTTGTTTGTCATAACGGTTGGGTCAAAAGTTGTTTTACTCCCGAGATTACATCTTTCTCCTTAAGTCCCACTGGTTCTTTAATAAACAATTGGTTTGTGATCCAATCACCCAACCGAGTCTTTCTCAAGTCAATGAGAGGGTGGGGCCCATTATTCAAGACTTAGAGTCAACACTTAAGAAAATAACCACTCTATTATTCCTAAAAGTGGCTAGGAGTGAATTCTGTCTTGCACCCTATTGAAGGAACTATAAAGTTCCATGGCGGAAGCAAAGATCGACCCAATTTTTAATTTTTTACAAAGCAAAGAATTTACAGAATTAAAACAGAAAATTATGCATTCATTCTAAAATTTAAAGCAAGTGTTTGAAAAGAAGGAAAAAAAGGGACTGAATCATACTAACCCTTGAAGCCAAAACCTTCATGAATTCCTCACGATCCGGTCACAAACTCTTCAGTTCTTCTCGAATAAAAACAACGACCTAAAGTGGCCACCACCAAAAAGTAATCCTCTGTATTCTCAATAGGGAATGAGAGTTACAGGAGGAGTGGGCTCTGTGTTTTTGGTATGAGAGAAGAAGAATTTTAGAGAGAGGATTTCTTTTACAGAAAGATCTTTTTCAAAAAAAAAAAAAAAAAAGAGAGAGAGAGAATTCACTTCACCTTCTGTAAAAACAATGTGAAAAAGATGAAGACTCCAATAAAACTGCAACCACCCCACATGTAAAAAACTGAGAAAGAATAATGAGGAAGGAAGTTAATTCCCTCCTTTTTAATTTCAAAATTGAATTCAAAATTAAAAAATAATTTTAATTTAAATAATAATTATTATATATATAATAACTAACTTATTATATGTGTTGGGATTAGTGTCCTAAATCTCCTTATAATCTCGTAGTTTGTAAATTTTGTATAAACATATTATTGTTAACAAAATAAGTGTTATTTTATCAGCATATACTCAATCTAATAAACTAAGATTCGAGGTTATTTCATGTAATTTAAATAAGTATGTAGAGACATACAAGTGGGTCTTGTTTAAATAACAACCTAAACGATCTGTAATATATGGATAAGGCTGGGTACCTTATCCTAGTGACACTACGGATACGACCCGCTTTGTAGGTGTTTCAAGTGTTGTAAAGTACTACAAATGATTTGATCTTGATCATTCATGTAGAGACATGTGAGTGGGTATCCTATACAAAGAGTTTGTATAAGACCAAATCACAAAATGATTATTTTCTTTATATAACGTCGTTAATAATAGAGACTTACATTTCACTAGGATGATCATAGGTTACATGACCTAAACCTTAGTGAGTTATGAACTCCTGTTCATGAAGGCGATCATTTGATTTGTATGGGTGAGAGTGGCTAGATTGCTAACTCAATAAGCCTACTATTTTGGGGATTCGTTTGATCGGAGAGCTGGAAACACAGCTACACGAGACGAAATTCACTCCTTCCCCAATGCAAGGGTAAGTAGATAAATTACTCCCTTAAGGGCTAATTGCTCCCATAAGGGCTAATTCTAGGGCTTGAACATAGTAGCCACACCCTCTTCTGGCCCGAGAGGGACTTGGTCATAGTTGGACTATGACTTATTATTCATTAGAAGGATCAGTGGTACTTAAGGAGTTAGATGTAACTACTGGGACAAAACAGTAATTTTAGTCCAACTGTACTTATGAGCAATTTGTAAAGGGTCATCGTACTGTTGATTGGTTATATCCAATGGATATAGAAATTTATCTGTATTGTGAAGAGTGTAGTTGTCGGTCTTTAGTAGAATGACCAGAAGTTAATAGATGTTGGGTAATTTAATTAAAGAGTTTAATTAGTTATCCAAATACTGTTGGAGCTTCAATCTACAAGTCCATAAAGTCCCCTCTGTAGCTCAACAGGGATTTAATTGAGAACTATTTTTGGATTAATTTGAAGTGTTCAAATTAGTTGAATGAATTAATTATATATGTGATATAATTAATATTGTATTTGATACATTATAATATAAGATAATATGAGAGGAATTTGAATATAATTCAAATACTAATTATATGAATTGAGATTCATGTAATTAAATTTAATATAAATATGATTTATATTAAATACTATAAATAAGTTGAGAGGAATTAAATATTTGAATATGATTTAAATATTAATTATATGAATGAGATTCATATAAGTGAATTTAATATAAATGTGATTTATATTAAATGTCATGTATGGTTGAGAGAAAATACATCATAGGTTATATTGTATTTGATACAATATGTAGCTATAGATTATGTGTTATATGGGATATAACATATAGTTTATATACATATAATAAGGTTGTTATTATATGTATAATTATTATTAATTTTATTTTATTAAATTAATATTAATTAATTAAATAGAGGGAGTTACAACTCCCCCCTCCCCTTAATTTCTCTCAACCAAGTACGTGATGAGAAGGGTCAGAGAGATAGATTGTACTAGATTCATCTTCCTCCGTGAAACATTGAGAGAATAGTTCTCTCTGGAAAAAATGTAAAAGAGAAGAAAATTTCTTCTCCTCCCTCTCCTCCTCTCCATCTCCTTCCCTCTTCCAAAACCCTAAGAGAGAGCCCACACCTTCTGCCATTCTCAAACCTTAAAGAGAATACAGGAGGCTCTGTTTGGTGGTATCCTTTTTGGAAGAAGAGATCTATTCGAGGGAATTCTTGAGGAAACATTCTTCAAAGTAAGGTTTCTAAAACCTAATTTTATAGCATGTTGTAATTTATGTAAATGCATATCTTGTTATTAATTTACTATAAACTTACATTCAATGAAAAATGGGAATCGAGACGATCTTGCTTTCATTCAAGGATCTTTTTTCAGAGAGTTCCTTCAATATGTATATATATAACTATATGTTTTATCAAATATAACACATAACTTATAGTTTTTATATTGTATCAAATACAATATAACCTATAGTTTGTTCTCTCTCAATGATATATGGTATTTAATATAAATCCTATTTATACTAAATGTAATTATATGAATCTCATCCATATAATTAATATTTGAATCATATTCAAATATTTAGTTCCTCTCAAATAAACTTGATATTATAATGTATCAAATATATTATATTAATTATATCACATATAATTAATTAATTTGATTATATCACATATTATTAATTAATTTGATTATTTCACATATAGTTAATTCCCTCAATTAATTTGAACAATTCAAACTAATCCAAAATTAATTTTCAATAATTCTTATTGAGCTGCAGAAGGGACTTTATGGATCTATAGATTGAAGCTTCAATGTTAATTATTCAACATCCATTAACTGTCGGTCACTCTACTAAAAACCGATAGCTATATTCTTCGCACTACAGATATATTTCTATGTCCATTGGATATAACCAATCAACGGTGTGATAACCCTTCACAAATTGCTTATAAGTACAACTGGACCAAAATTATCGTTTTTCCCCTATAGTTATATCTAACTCTTTAAGTACCACTGATCCCTTTAATGAACAATAAGTCATAGTCTAACTATGACCAAACTCTTCTCGAGCTAAGAGGGGGTTTAATGCCACATTGTTCAAGCCCTAGAATCAGCCCTTAAGGGAGCAAATTATCTACTTACTCAGACATTAGGGAATGAGTGAATTTCGTCTTGTCTAACTGTGTTCCCAACTCCCAAATCAGGCGAATCCCCAAAATGGTAGGCTTATTGAGTTAACGATCTGGCTACTCTCACTCATATACATCAAAGAACCACCTTCATAGGCAGGAGTTCACAACTCACTCAGGATTCAGGTCATGTTACCTATGGAGTTCACAACTCTAGGCGTTATTTAATGAAACTAGTCATTTTGTGGTCCGAACTTATACAGACTTCTCTGTATAGAATGTCTTCGCTCACACGTGTCTACATGAATGATCAGGATCAGATCATTTATAGCACTTTAAAACAATTTGTAACATCCACAAAGCGAGCTATATTCATAGTATCACCAGGATAAGGTACCCAACCTTATCCATCTACTATAGACCATTTGGGTTATCACTTAATCATGATCCACCCGTATGTCTCTACATACATGTTTAAGCTATAGATGGTAACCTTGGATATTAGTTTATTGGTTTGTGGGTTAATGCTACTAAATATTGAATAAAACATCTAATATTTTATTAAATAAATAAAATATTTATATATTACAATTACATACTACAGGACCCACAAGATTTAGGGCATCAATCCCAACAATCTTCCACTTATTCTTAAGCTAGTGGGGTGTACATCATAAAAGTCATACTGATATAAAAGTGTACATGAAACAATAAACTAGGGTATAATCGCCCAGTACAAAATCTCCACTTGCTCTAGACTAAATGTGGCTTGTCCCGTAGACCCATAACTCTATAGATGACCCTCAAACACCTTAGTCGTGAGAACCATTGTAAATGGATCAGCAACGTTGTGCTCCGAAGCTATCTACGTGACGATCATGTCCCCTGATGCACAATCTCTCAGTTGAGATGATACTTCTGTTCTATGTGCTTCCCGCGCTTGTGACTCATAGGCTCTCGGGAATTAGCCACAACACCACTATGATCACAATAAAGGGTGATGGACTTTGATATGTCTGAAGCTACTTCTAGATCTGTCAAGGATTTCCTGAGCCAAAAATCTTTCTAGGCAGCTTCACAAGCCCGCTACGTACTCAGCCTTCATAGTGGAGTCAGCAATGCACCCTTGCTTCGTGCTCCTCTAGACTAGTGCTCCTCCGTTAAGAGTGAATACTGATCCTAATGTGAATTTCCTAGAATCTTTATCAATCTAGAAATCAGAGTCCGTGTATCCGGTAAGGATCAGATCCGTAGAACCATACACAAGCATGTAGTCCCTCGTTCTTCATAGATACTTGAGTATGTTCTTAACGGCGGTCCAGTGATCAAATTTGGATTAGATTTATATCTACTGACTATCCTCACTACATAGTAAATGTTAGGTCTAGTACATAACATCGCATACATCAGGCTACCATAACTCGATGCATAGGGGATCTGTCTCATTTTCTCGTCTTCTTGAAGTGTCTTAGGACACTATTCTGTAGACAATATTACTTCATATCTAAAAGGTAGTAAACCTCTTTTGGAGTTTTGCATCGAAAACTTGACAAACATTTTATCAATGTACAATGCCTGAGACAGGGTTAGCGTTCTGTTCTTTCGACCTCTAAAGATATGAATGCCCAGAAAAAACTGCCTCTCCCAAATATTTCATTTGAAATTGGGTCGCTAGCCAATTCTTAATTTCAATCAGTAGACCTACATCATTCCCAATGAGTAGGGTATCATCTACATACAACACTAGAAAAGCTACTAAGCTGTTGATCATTCTCTTGTATACACAAGGCTCATCAACATTTTTAACAAAGCCATAAAATTTGATCGCAGTATCAAATCTTATATTCCAAGATCGAGAAGCATGCTTCAATCCATAAATGGACTAATTAAGATCGTAAAACTTTTACTCTTGACCTTGGGTTATGAATCCCTTAGGTTGCTCCATGGTCTCCTTGTTGGATTTTATGTCCTAAAACCCGTAGTCTTAGATAATAAACTTATTCTATTAATCAATATAAATGTTATTGAAGTTTTATTTAATAAAGTTGTTATTGAATGTATGAATTGCTCATTTCGTTTTAGAAAGAAGCTAAATCTAATAAACTAAGATCCATGACTATTACATGAGTACTTGAACTTTATGTGGAGACATAAAAGTGGATCAAGTTCGAGTACATAGTTAAAATGGTCTACAGTATATGGATAAGTTTGGGTACCTTATACTTGGGATACTATCAGATGCGCCACTTTGTAGATGTTACAATTATTGTAAAGTGTTACAAACGATGTGATCTTGAATCGTTCATGTGGAGACATGTGAGTGAGGGCATTATATACAAAGAGTTCGTATAAGATCGGACCAAGAAATAGGTCACTATTACTTTATAACGTCGTTTACTGTTTAAAATTGACTATTTCAAAGCGAAGACCTAGGTAACTTGACCTTAATCTTGAGCTAGCTATGAACTTCTATTTATTCGGGATTATCCTTAGATTTTCATGGTGAGGGTTGGCTCAACGGCGCCGGCTCAATAAGCCTTCCATCTCATGGGTAAGATCTTGTAGATAGCTGGGGACATAGGGTACAAAATGAAATTCACTCACGCCCGCTTTTAGGGATAATAGAGAGGTTATTCCCTTAAGTGTTGACTCCGGGTCTTGAGTAAGGGGCCCTAACCTTCCATTGGCTCGACAGGGACTCGGTTTGGTGATTGGATCACAAACCAATTGTTTATTAGAGGAATCAATGGGACTTAAAGAACAAGATGTAATCTCAGGGATAAAATAGCTTTTGACCTAGCCGTGATTACGAACAACCTATAAATGGTTGACTTGCTAATTATGGTTATATCGAGTGGATAGAAATATATCCACAATGAGTGGAGTGTAACTACTGGGCTTTAGTGGAGTGACCTGTTAGTTAACTAATGTTGGTTAATTAGATTAAAGAGTTTAGCCGGTTAATCTCGGTTCGTTGGAGTCTATGATCTGTAGGTTTATTAGGTCCTCCTACTAGCACGTAAATGAACTAAACCTTATAATAGCATGATGAGAGAATTTGAAACGTTCAAATTCGAATTAAGGGAATTAGTAATTATATATGATATAATTACATGTTTAATTACAGAATTAAACAAAATTGGAGAATTGGATAATATTTAAAATATGGTTTAAATGTTTAATTACATGAATAGAGATTCTTGTTTATGAAATTGATGATTTAATTGTTTAATATTGGATATTAAATTATTAATTAATTAAATTATTTAATTAATTATTTAAATTAATTTGAAATTTGTAATTTCAAAATTACATTGATTTTTATGTAAAATAAATTTAGAAAATGAATTTTATATGGTATTAATTATTGAATTAATATATTATAAAATTGGTTATTCATTTTAATTTCAATTGAATTTTGAATTCGGTTTAAAATTGAAATTAGATTTAATCTTATTTTAAAATGAAAAACAAAACCATAGTGGGTCATTTGACACCATATAATTCAACTTTCTTAATTAGTGTTTGGTGTCAAATTCTCATAATTTTGAAGGGGATGTTGATGCTAAATAAAGATCAACTCATTTCTGCTGAGCCGAGGGTCATGCAACTTGAGATTGAAGAGAAGAGGTTCTCGCTTATTCTTGATCTCAAACCAGAAATTTTTCTCTCCAAAATTTTCTCAAATTTCAACTCATTTTGGATCCCATAATCGAATCTAAGGTCCTAGAGAATAGTCGGGAAGATCAAGTGGTGGTCTACAACATTTTGGATTGAAGATTCAAGTTGAATTGGAAGATTGAAGTATTCTTCAAAGGTATAACTTCAAAACCCTACTTTTAGTTTATGAACATGCTTGCTTAGTTGCTAAAATTAATTGAATTAGGCTTCCGCTAATGAATGCTAACTCCAACAATTGGTATCAGAGCATGCTTTAAGTACTCAATTTATGTTAATTTTAGTTGGTGGGTGATTTTCATAGGTTTTATGAAATTAGGAGCTGATATGGTTAATTTCAGTTTTGAGATTTAATTTCTCTTCAATTAAGTGTTAATTATTGTAATTGACTCTTTGTTTGTGGGCCTTAATGTGTGATTAAGTGTATGTAAATTTGTTAGAGTTAATAAAGTTACAGTTAGATTGTAATTGAAGAAAGAAGTAAGAAAGGTCAGTTGCGGAAAACCAATTTTGAAGCTACTGCCATGCAGTGTTGCAACGCTGCCCTTAGAGCGCTCAACGTTGCTCTTCGTTCAGCCCAGTTTTTGAAGAATATCTAGAAGTGTTGCAACGCTGCGCTTCATCCATTCCAGAAACGCGCGCATGTGACTCGGACGGTTCGAGGGTGGACTAATTCAGTTTGTGAAGGACCACTTCAGCCTTGTTTTGACTAATTCAACCCATTTTGGAGCCTTGAAGGTCGGGTTCAGATGGTTCGGGTCTAGTTTGAGATGGTTCATGCGAACCAGAGGCAGTTTGAAGCTGTTTTTAATATTATTGTAATAATTTAGGCTGTTTGCTTGCTTAAAATGCCAAAACTGGTCTATATCAGTATGTGCTTAATTATTTATGCATTATGAAGATATGTTATAATTAAATAAATCTTGTATGTGCATATAGTATGCCATGTAGATTTAAAATCTCACCATAGGAAGCATGTAGCATGCATTGAAAGTATGTTATAAATAGTTATAATATATAGTAAGCATGTTTAGGGTTTCAAGTGCTTAATATAAAGTGTTATATTAAATCCTGAAATGCTTGATGTATATCATGGATGGAAAATATGTCTATAGTTTTATAAGTTGTTATAAAAGTTGGATTAAACATTTAAAATCCATAACAAAGATAAGATGCATGTTCACCTAAGTTGACAAATAACAACTTGTTTTAATAGTAAAAATAGGTCGTTATCTTGTAACATTCTAGTTACAAACTCGATCGATCTATAATCCTATCTAAGGTAGAGGTATTTAAGTTTACGGTTTATAGAACACCTCATACCTGAGGATTATAGCCAAATAATTTAGCGTTGTTAACCCAGTTTTATGAGCATGTTTGCGCGATGTGAGGTTTTAAAATTGGTTTATCACCTAGACGTCGTAGATTAAATCCAAATATAAATGTTATACTTGGAAAATCACTTAGACTTAGATTGTTTTATTAGTCGGAATATACCTAAGTAAATATTTACCCAAAACAAATAGAATCCTTCACTGGGAGATTAATAACATATACGATATGTTGTTCTTAGCTCTCAGGTCCCTAAGAGTTCACATCGTGAGATCCATGCCCAGTTTCGTATCGATTTTACCTCGACTTCTCCATTCAAAAAGTGTTTACATGGATCAACAACAAGGTATATAGGGGTAGGTTATAGTAAGTGGGTGAAGAATGTGTCTCAATGTGTCTGCAGTCTCTTCCATTAGTTTGGATCGTGAGATTCCTATGTCGCTTCTACTTTTCATTTTTAGGCGACATAAGCTAGTCTTCTTATGGCGGATATCCATTCGAAGGGTTGTAACATGGGATTAGGAACAATTCAAACTCTATAAATGGACAAGATTTTTAGGTCAATTCTCAACCTTGACTCTCCAATTCGGTAGCATCGTTGGGGTCGACCTCTAAGGACTGAAAATGGAGGGTCACACTTACGAGAATTACTAAGTGTTAGTAAGTTTTTGACAAAAAAAAGGTAACTAAATGACTATAGGAATAAGAGTTATTCTGAAATTAGTATTTATCAAGAATGTCTTGCTTCAGTGAAGAAGTATTTGAATGCCCCTTGGTAGTGAAGGAAATCTAAATAGAGATCCTTTGACCAACGGAAGTGAATCGTTCCAAATTTCATTCAGAATGAACGCAAACATTTACAGTCTAAATGGAAACAAACAGATTATGCATAATTAGAAATTACAGTATGCTACAAGAAGATACAAGGGATATAGTATGTGTACCTTTGAAGAACTCTTCTTTTAAGTATCCTTCGATCAATGTGAAGGAACTCTTATTCAACAGTACCTACGAGTGGAAGCGGATCTTTCCAATTCAATGTGACAGAATTACCGCATATACATTCAAAACATATTAATATGTATTATAATGCTAAAGAGATCAAGAGATCGTACCAGGTGAAAATTTCTTCTTCACAGCGAGTCTGAAACCCAACCGTCTATCTCGAATAATCACCTCTCGAACAGAAGGAAACGGAGAAGACAACACCACTCAGAGTNAAACCCAACCGTCTATCTCGAATAATCACCTCTCGAACAGAAGGAAACGGAGAAGACAACACCACTCAGAGTCCTCAGTATTCTTGGAGTGAGAATCCAAAGTGTGGGCTTTGTTCGGATTTGGTAGAGGGAAGAAGGAAGAGAGATTGTACACAACGATAAAACAAGTGGGAGAAGAGGTCGTCTATCACATAGAAAAGATGCTTGATCATTTAGGTGAACTATACGATCGTGTAGGAAAAGTAAGCGATCGTCTAAACGATCGTGTAAGAAAAGGTAAACGATCGTGTAAGAAAAAGAGTAAGCAATCGTCCAAATGATCGCGTAGGAAAAACAAAGTGATCTTCTATACGATCGTTTAGTAAATATCGGGCGCTAAACGATCGCTTAGGAAAAAGGTAAATGATCGTTTAGATAATAGTGCGCGACGGTATAATCAGTATGCGATCTCTTAGCAATATCGTATATATAAGCGATCGTGCATTCATTATCGTATAGGCACTGATTTTAAACGATGACACTATCTTTTCACAATGTCCGCGCATTTATCTCCTACACGCCGTCAACTATTTATAATGCACTCATTCGTTATTTAGAATAGAAGAGGTGCCTTCCCCTTTCCTTTATAACCGTCCAATAAATGTGATCTTATCATATTCATAACATATAATTAATATCACATATTAATTATAACATTTTCCTCTACTAGATATAAATCATATTTATATTCAATTTTCTCCAAATTAATGTATCTCATACATAAAGTTAATTATATCATACTTAATTAACACGTTCAATTATATCCTATATAATCGAACTCCCTCTTGTCAATTTAAACATTTCAAATTGACCCAAAAATTGACTCTCAACTTCTATCCAAGCTACCAAGGGGACCTTATGGACCTATGGGTCGAAGCTCCAACGGTACGTGAATAGTTTACTAAACTCTTTAGTCACGATATCCACCATCCGTTAACTGCCAGACATTCTACTAAAGATTGACAGTTGAACTCTTCTTGCCATAGATATATTTCTATGTCCATTGGATATAACCAATCATTAGTACGATGACCCTTCACAGATACTCGTAATTACAGTAGGCCAATTTACCATTTTGCCCCTATAATTACATCTTCCTCTTTAAGTACCCATAATCCATCTAATGAACAATACAACATAGCCTTACTATGTGTGAACATCTCTCGGGCCATGAGAATGTGCGTGGCGCCACATCGTACAAGCCCCGGGATCAGCTCTTAAAAGAGTAATCTATCTACTTATCCCTACTTTGGGGAAGGAGTGAACTCCATCTTGTGAAGTTGAGTTCCCAGCTCCCAAATCAGATGTATCTTCAAAATGGTAGGTTTGAGTCAGCGTTCTGGCCACTCGCACCCATGCAAATCAAAGGACCACCCTCAATGGCAAGAGTTCCCAACTCACTCAGGATTGAGTTCATGTTACCAATGATCATCCTAGTGAAGTGAAGTCTCAGTCATGAACGGTGCTATATAACGAGACGTTAACACTTCGTGGTCAGGTCTTATACAAACTCTTTGTGTAGAATATCCCCGCTTGCATGTCCCCTACACGAATGATCAGGATTAAACCATCTGTGACAAGTCACAACACTTGTGACCATTCCACAAAGCGGGCCGCATCCGTAGCGTTACCAGGATAAGGTTTCCCTCCTATATCCATATACTACAGACCATTTTGGTTACCAGTCAAGACATGATCCACTTGTATGTCACCACAGACATGCTTAAGTTACATACAGATAACCAGGGGTATTAAGTTTATTGGTTTGTGGTAAAATGAAAAACATCTAAATGTGCAAAGTCAAGTAGTGAAGTAAATATCATTTATATTATACATCACAAGTATTCGTACAAAGTTGTTTACAAACTATTGGACACGAGACTTTAGGGCACAAACCCCACACAATGTCCAATGCATTCAACGATGCACTCGAACGCAACGAACGGAACAGCCAACAACACGAACAATTGGATACACCTCGAACCCAATCGAGTCCAATTCAATCCACGAATGAATTTAGAACACCACCACAATGGTTACGTTGGTATTCTCGGTGTGAGAATTCAGGAGTTGTGGGCTCTATATGAACTTGGATTGAGGAAAACAGGAGGTAGACGATCGAATAAGTGGGAGATGAAGGCAGTTTATCGTATAGACGATGTACTCAATCGTTTAGAAGATGAAGCCTATCATATAGACTTTGTTACTCAATCGTGTAGCAACGATCAAACGAGTAACTATCATATAGTTAACTCATAGCTCGATCGTGTGTGTTCTCAACGCTATCGCTTAGTAAAAATACATTTTACTTGATAGCTTTTTTGTGAGATTTTTCTGAATGAATCAACTACTAATTTTGGAAAACAATATTCCTTTTTCTCTCATGGTTACCATAAATTCTAATAACCCCCCACTCAATTCAGTTATTAGAGAAAAAGAATTAATTATCATATAATTATATATTATAAATGTATATGATAACCGACTTATCATAATATATTTATAACCTATAGTTTTAATATGTCATCATATGAAACATATAAACCATAGTTCTTTTTCTATTTTGTGGTATTTAATATAAATCATATTTATTTGATTTATATTAATTCCTCCAATTAATGTATCTAATACATCATATCAATTATATCACATATAATTTAATTTCCTCTTGTTAATTTGAACACTTCAAATCAACCTAAAATCTGATTCTCAACTTGAACCCATTGAGCTACTAAGGGGACCTCATGGACCTGTAGCTTGAAGCTCCAACAGTACGTGAATAACTTACTAAACTCTTTAGTCACGAGATCCACCATCCATTAACTGTTGGTCACTCCACTAAAGATCGACAGCAGCACTCTTCGCACTACAGATATATTTTTGTGTCCATATGACTAATCAATAGCACTATGACTCTTCACAAATCGTTCGTAAGTACAATTGGGCCAATTTACCGTTTTTCCCTTGTAGTTACATTTAACTCCTTATGTACCAATGATTCCTCTGATGAACAATAAGTCATAGTCTTATTATGACTGAGTCATCTCTTCCAAAGAGGGTGTTACCACTATGTTCAAGACCTGAAATCGGCCCTTAAGGGAGCACTACTTACCCCTGCTTCGGGGAAGGAGTGATTTTCGTCTTGTGTAGTTGAGTTCCCAGCTCTCTAATCAGACGAATCCCCAAAAAGGTAGGCTTGTTGAGTTGGCAATCTGGTCACTCTCACCCATACTAATCAAAGGACCACCCTCATGAGCAGAAGTTCCCAACTCACTCAGGATAGATGTAAGTCTCAATTATCAACGATATTATATAAAGAGACTAATCATCTCGTGGTCCGATCTTATACAAACTTTTTTTATAGGATACCCTCGCTCACATGTCTCCACATGAATGGTCAGGATCGTATTCGTAGTGTCACCAGGATAAGGTATCTCTTCTTTATCCTTATACTACAGACCATTTAGGTTATTACTTAAGGCATGATCCATTTGGATGTCTCACATACATGCTTAAGTTACATGAAATAACTACGAATCTTAGTTTATTGGATTTGAGTAAATGCTTATAAAATAACATTTACTTTATTATTAATAATGTGTGTACATAATGTTTACAAACTACGAGACCACCAGAGAATAAGAACACCAATCCCAACAATCTCCCACTTGTTCTAATGCCTCGGGAGACTAATGTACAATACATAAAACAGTACAATATACAATAAACTAGGGCATACTCTATACCCCAGTATCATCTCCCACTTGCCCTAAACAAGGTGTCGCATGTTCTATAGACCCAGACTCTCCAGATGACCCTCGAACACTTTAGTCGTGAGAGCCTTTGTAAACGAATCAGCAACATTGTGCTCCGACACGATCTTTGTGACTATCACATCACCCGATGCACAATCTCCCTGATCAAATGATACTTTCGTTCAATATGCTTGCCTCTTCAGTGACTCCGAGGTTCCTTAGAATTTTCCATAGCCCCGCTATTATCATAATAGAGAGTGATCGACAAAGACATATTTGGAACAACTTCCAAATCTGTAAGGAACTTCCTTAGCCAAACAGCCTCTTTACTAGCTTCACAAGCGGCTATGTATTTGGCTTCCATAATGGAGTCCGCGATGCATCCTTGCTTGATGCTTTGCCAAACTACAACCCCTTCATTTAGAGTGAACACTGACTTTGATGTTGATTTTTGAGAATCTCTATCAGTCTGAAAGTTAGAGTTTATGTATCCTGTAAGGATCAAATCCTTATCTCCATACACGAGCATATAGTCTCTTGTTCTCCGAAGATACTTGAGAATCATTTTGACCGCCATCCAGTGATCTAATCCTGGATTGGACTGATATCGACTTACAATCCCTACCACATAGAAAATGTTAGGTCTAGTACATAACATTGCATACATGAGGCTTTCAATAGCTGAAGCATAGGGAATCTGTCTCATTCCCTCAACCTCTTGAGGTGTCTTAGGACAGTGCTCCTTAGACAAAATAATTCCATGTTTGAAGGGTAATAAACCCCTCTTGGAATTCTACATCGAGTACCTGATCAACATCTTATCAATGTACGCCTGAGACAAGGCCAACCTTTTATTCTTACGATCCCGAATGATCTGGATCCCTAGTACAAATTGCGGCTCTCTCAAATCTTTCATTTGGAATTAGGCAGCTAACCACTTCTTAATGTCAATCGAAAAACCTACATCAGTCCCAATAAGTAGGATATCATCCACATACAGCACCAGGAAAGCTACTGAGTTGTTGATGATTTTCTTGTAAACACAAGGCCCATCAACATTCTAATAGACTTAATGGCACTATCAAATCTAATGTTCCACGATCTAGATACTTGTTTCAATCCATAAATGGACCTATTAAGCTTGCAAACCTTTTGCTCTTGATCTGGAACAATGAATCCCTCTGGTTGAGCCATGTAGATGGTATCCTCAATATTACCATTCAGAAAGGCAGTCTTGATGTCAATTTTCCATATCTCATAATCATAAAATGTGGCTATGGACAGAAGAATCCTAATAGACTTCAACACGACAACAGGTGAAAAAGTTTCCTCATAGTTCATTCCATCGACCTGGGTATAACCCTTTGCCACGAGTCTGGCTTTAAAGGTCTGCACCTTTCCATCTCCACCTCGTTTTCTCTTGTACATCCACTTACACCCTATAGGTTTTACCCCATCAGGCTGATCCACAAGTTCCCATAAGGAATTGAAGTACATAGACTCCATTTCCTGATTCATGGCTTTAATCCACTTATCTTTGTCAACATCCTCCATTGCTTGCTTATAAGACAATGGATCCTCAACTCCATTATCAGACATGATGTTCTGGGATTCAGTCAAACCCATGTAGTGTTCCGGTGGGTTCGAAACCCTCTCACTACGTCGAGGCAGTCTCAACTCTTGAGATGGTTGACTAGATGAACCGACATCAACAACTCTTGTTGAACTCTCATAGTCTCATTATAAATCTCATCTAAAACAAGCTTAGTTCGTGGGCAAATCAGCAACTAGCTAATGGTGCACAGAATCCAATCCTGATGGCGAATAGCAGCACGCGTCCCATGAGGGAGTACGTGTCCCCTGTACTGTATGATTTCTCTCCAAGAATCATATACCCAACGCCAAATGGAACCAGGTTTGAGATTAAATCTGTTATGCTCCAAATGCTCAAGTCTTCTGGACAATTTGGGGGTGGTCGTGGTGAAGATCCTCACGCCCACATGAAGCGTTTCCTAGAAACGTGTAATTCATTTGTGATTCCTGGAATCACCCCAGAGGCGATTAGGCTGTCCTTATTTCCCTATTCTTTGCATGATGACGCAAAACAATAGGTGAGCTCACTGAAGCCTGGTGAAATCATCACCTGGGTGAAGTTGGAGGAAAAATTTATGCAAAAATACTTCCCACCTACCACCAACGCGATGAGGCATCGAGAGATTATAAACTTTGAACAAGAAGATGTTGAGACCTTAAGCGCCGCATGGGAGCGTTTTAAGGGCTTGGTCAAGAATTGCTCGAACCATGGACTACCTCTAACTATCCAAATGGAGACATTTTATAGAGGACTGAATAGAGCATCGCAGATGGCAGCAGACGTAGCAGCAGCTGGTGGACTTATGGACAAATCTTACACTGATGCTAAAAAGATACTATACCGCGTTGCTAAACACAATATGGAATGGGTGGATGATACGTATGATGGAAGAGCTGACAGAAAGAAGAGATCTCAGAACGTTAATTCTATCGATTCCAACGCAATAGCCACACTTTCTGCTCAAGTGGCTACGATGACTAGCCTTCTACAGAACATAACGCTAGGAAACGCATCAAATCAGTAGAAGGTGAATCAGGTAGAGGCATTTGGGCAGCCCATGGTTAGCTGTGTGGGCTGTAGAGATCCTCACTCCTATGTTGAATGTCCATAAAACTCTCAATCAGTATGCTTCATCAAAAACAACCCATTCTCTAATACATATAACCCTGGATGGAGAAACCATCCGAATTTTTCTTAGATAGGAGGAAATCATCAAGAGCACCACCCGGGGGCGAACCATCAGCAAAGGAATGGACCACTGCCTGCATTTCAACAAGCGCATCAGCAACATCAACAGCCCTTTAATAAAGGAGGACAGACGTCGAGCTCAGGATCTCCGCTTGAGAACCTATTGAAGAAGTACATAGCCCAGAATGATGCGTTGCTAAAAAGTCAAGCGTCATTTATCAGAAACCTGGAATCTAGATAGGGCAGATAGCGAGCGAGTTGAAAAACAGGCAGTCTAGAGTTCTACCTAGCAATACTAAAACACCTGGGAACAATAATGGGAAGGAGCAATGTCACGCGGTGACGCTGCGAAGTCGAAGAGCTCATGAAGAAAGAAGAATGAATTCAAGAAATAGCAATCCTTTGAAAGAACACATCACACGCTCAATGGATTAGGAAGAAAGAACGCCCGAGACTACAAGCCATTCAGATCCCAGTACGTCTAACGTGGGAAAGCCTGAAGTGACTTTGAACACACCATTTCCTATGCGTCGGATGAAAAAGAACGATGAACAACAATTCAAGCGCTTTCCTGAGCTCCTAAAGCAGTTGCATATCAACATTCCACTGATAGAGGCTTTGGAGCAGATGCCAATATATGTCAAATTTTTTAAGGACATTTTGACAAAGAAGAGAAGAGTCAGCGAAAAGGAAGTAATAGCGCTAATGCAGGAGTGTAACGCGTTAGTAAGCAACAGTCTACCAAAGAAGCAGAAGGACCCTGGGAGCTTCACAGTTCCTTGTTCGATAGGAGGATTGGATGTGGGTCATGCGTGTGCAATCTAGGAGTCAGCATTAATCTCATGCCACTTTCAATTTTTAAGAAATTGGGGATTGGCGAAGCACAACCCACTTCTGTTACTATTCAGCTCGCTGAAAGAACAATTAAGTACCCAGAAGGGAAGAGTGAAGATGTTCTGGTGAAGGTTGACAATCTCATATTCCCAGCAGACTTTATTATCTTAGACTATGAAGCAGATAGGAAGTTACCAATTATCCTTGGACGCCCCTTCTTAGCTACTGGAAAAGTTTTAATTGACGTGTATAAAGGCGAATTAACTATGCGCGTGGACAATGAGGATGTGAAGTTTAATATGCTCAACGCATTAAAATTCCCAGATAATGAAGATTGTCAACTAAACAGTATTGAGTTACCTGAAGAAGAGACTCATGTATGTGAGGTCCTCGCGTTGGAGGAGAACCTGAAAGAATCAGAGCCGCCAAGTCTGAGTGAGCAGCGGACAAAACCAGCGCGTCCATCACTTGAAGAACCACTAGAACTCGAGTTGAAATAGTTACCTGGACATTTGAAATATGCGTTCCTTGGAACCGACAACACTTTACCTATGATCATTTCCACAAATCTCACAGATCCTAATGAGCAATCTCTCTTACAGATGCTGAAAAAGCACAAGCGTGCAATAAGCTAGACGCTTGCGGATATCCATGGCCTTAGTTCATCTTATTGCATGCATAAGATTAGGCTGGAAGAAAGGAAGTCGAGCTCAATCGAGCCTCATAGAAGGTTGAACCCCATAATGAAAGAAGTGGTTAAGAAAGAAATTCTAAAATGGTTGGATGCGGGAGTTATTTATCCTATATCCAACAGTAGCTAGGTAAGTCCAGTCCAATGCATTCCCAAGAAAGGAGGAACGACCGTGGTAGTCAACAACAATAATGAACTCATACCCTTGAGGACTGTCACAGGCTAACGTATTTGTATGGATTACAGGAAACTCAATGCAGCAACTAAGAAAGACCACTTCCCCCTTCCTTTCATTGATCAAATGCTTGACAGACTTGCAAGCAAAGAATTTTATTGCTTTCTCGATGGATACTCTGGTTACAACCAGATTCTGATATATTCGGAAGATCAGAAGAAGACTACATTTACTTGTCCCTTTGGAACATTTGCATTCAGACGCATACCCTTTGGGCTGTATAACGCACCTGGGACATTTCAAAGATGTATGATGGCTATCTTCTTTGACTTCCTAGAAAAGACCGTTGAAGTCTTCATGGACAACTTTTCAATACTTGGAGACTCATTCCAGTCATGCTTAGATAATTTGGAGGTCGTCCTCGCACGATGCGAGGAAACAAACTTGGTGCTGAATTGGGAGAAATGTCACTTCATGGTGACTGGAGGAATTGTCTTAGGTCATAAAGTATCTGAAGCTGGCTTGGAAGTAAATGAAGCCAAAATAGATGTCATAGCAAAACTTCCACCACCATCAAATGTTAAAACTTTATGAAGTTTTCTAGGGCATGTTGGCTTCTATAGACGGTTCGTTAGAGGATTCTCTCAGATTGCGTGACCTCTAAGCGCATTACTAGAGGTGAACCGGTCCTATGACTTTAATGAAGACTGCACTAACGCATTTGAAACCGTATGCGTTGACGACAGCCCCAGTACTGATAGCACCAGACTGGACGTAGCACTTTATTCTCATGTGCAACGCGAGTGATGCGCCAGTAGGAACAATGTTAGGGCAGAAGAAGGGTAACTTGATACACCCCATCTCCTACGTGTCCAAAACACTAAATGACTCTTAGGAACACTAAACAACTACTGCAAAAGAAATGTTGGTTGTAGTGTTTGGCATTAGAAAGTTTCGATCTTACTTAGTTGATGCGTCAGCCACCATATACATCGACCATTCAGCCATAAAATTCCTGATGAGGAAAAAGGATGCGAAGCCAAAGTTGATAAGATGGGTGCTGCTGCTACAGGAGTTTGATATTGATATCCAGGACAAAAAGGGAACAGAAAATCAGGTGGCTGACCACCTGTCTAGGCTAGAGAATCAAGAAATGCAAGCCCAAGAAGGTGAAATCAAGGACGCATTTCCTGATAAAAGCCTGTTTAGAGTTGAAGGCAGGGAACCTTGGTATGCGAACATAGTCAATTATTTAACCACCAAGAAATTCCCTAGGAACTTCAACTCTCAGAAAAAGAAGCGGTTAATTCATGATAGCAAGTTTTATTTTTAGGAAGAACCGTTTCTATACAAACAAGACCCTGACTCCATAATGCGTTGATGCGTTCTGGAGGAGGAGACACAACACATATTAACTGAGTGTCATGACTCTCCATATAGAGGGCATTTTCGTGGACAAAGAACCGCAGCGAAGGTTCTTCAAAGCGGATACTTTTGGCCCACCCTCTTTACAGATGCGAGGGAGTTTGTTCGAAAATGTGACCCCTGTCAACGCACCGAGAATATTTCTTCAAGGCACGCAATGCCCTTGAACAATATTCTCAAAGTTGAGTTGTTTGATATTTGGGGTATAGATTTTATGGGACCTTTTTCCCTGTCCTGTGGCTAACAGTACATCCTGCTTGCAGTAGATTATGTATCTAAGTGGGTAGAAGCAGTAGCCTATGTTAGGAATGAGGCATCCACTGTATCTAAGTTTCTTACCAGGAAAATCTTTACACGCTATGGAACGCCAAGAGCCCTGATAAGCAACGAAGGTATGCATTTCATTAATCGCATCATTTCCAAATTACTTGCAAAATATAATGTCAGGCACAAAATCGCCACTTCTTACCACCCACAAACAAACGGTCAAGTGGAAGTATCAAATCAAGAAATCAAGTCTATCCTAGAGAAAGAACTTGTTGTTGGCTGAAAAGTTCTATTGTTCAATTCACGTCTGCGTTTGTTTCCAGGAAAACTAAAATCCAGGTGGTCATGACCCTTTATCATTAAGACGATCTTTCCATATGGAGCTGTGGAAATAACGCAAGAAGATGGCACCAACGCATTCAAAATAAACGACCAGAGAGTGAAGCCTTACTTTAAAGATGGACTGGAACGCCAAAAGTCATCTCTTGCACTACGTGAAGCCAATTGAGGCCCGCGTCGAAGTATCCCTGCGTTTGCATCGCCATATATTCCAGGGACACTTCTTCTATCCTTATATTTTTGCATTCTGTATTTTACGATGCGTTTGAGTTTTTTGATTTATTTGTTTGGTTGTTTTAAGATTGTTCTTTGTTTTTGCTTTTATAAAAGTTGGAAACTTGTTTGTTTTTCTTTAAAAGTTGTGTATAATCGAGTTAGGAATAACAGACGTGTTAGACGCAAGTCTAATGCATGGCCCAGTTGAAGGGACGCGTCTCGAGAACACAAAAACACTCGAGTATTTAGATAACCGAGACGTCCCTTTAGCTTTACATTTATTACAAACGTCAGACGCCGCCTGACATCAGCCACTAACCCTCTCTCAGTCTATAAAAGGACCCAACGATTCAAAGTTTTCTTCTTCTTCATTTTCACTCTCGAGCTCTTTGAAACAAAAGAAAGAAAAAAAAAACTTCTCTGTCTCCCTCGCTTCCGATTCGCTCGAGCTTCTCCGACCACAATGTCGTCCGCCTGAGATAGCCAAAACCAAACCATGAGCTTTGGGAACGACTCACCGATAGGTTCTTTTTCCTCATCCTCTGTGTCGATTTCACCTCTCCCGAGCCCTAGAAAAACCACCAAAACCCTCACCCAAACCAAACCCACACAAGGCGGAGCCACCTCTTCCCAGCAGCCACCTATTTCGAAACCTTCCACAGTCCCCACGAAACTCCCTTACAAAGCCTCCAAATCCATCGTTACCCCTCCGGCCAAGATCCCTCAACCTAAACCTAAAACCCTTCAACCAAAACCCAAAACTACCCCCAAGCCAAGGGCCAAAACACCTGCAAAACCAAGGACGCGTCCATCATCTATGGACGCCTCCAAACCCTACACCAAGCCTGCCCCACCACCAGTCATCCCTAACATCACTATAGTAGGTGCAACGCATAATCCACTCCCAGCCTACATCTACAACGCACCGTCACCAGCTGTGCGTCCACCACTTCCACTTTCTATTGAGCCCTTGGCCACCATTTATCCAGTAGAATCAGATGCGTCGAGCCAACCACCTCATTCGCCCATCCTCATATCTTCCTCTGGGATGCCTCATACCCAGTGGGTACCCCTCCATTTACTCCACCCATACCACCCTCTGACAGTCCTGCGTCAGAGCGCAATCTTGAAGAGTTTGTAGCATTGGCTCGACTGGACGAGCAAGAGGTTTTTGGTGCGATCTTGGCGTCCCTCAATCAAAGTCAAGAGGAAGAGCAGGTGATGTGTTTAAACCCACCTAACGCATCACTTGAGTTAGAAAAAGCGGAGTGGTATGCTATGATGCTTGAAAAGGAATTAAAAGAAGAAGAAAGGGAAGAAGAAAATAGAGAAGGGAGAATTGGCCCTAACGCGTCTCAACCACACCCATCCGACACGAATGAAGGGCCTTTAAAATCAAAAAGAGTAACAAGAAAAAGAAAATTGATGTTAGAGGAAGAAGAAGATGAGAAATCTGCATCCGGACCTGAGGGTGCAACACATGAAAACAGCTCAAGCACAACGTACTAGAGCAGGAATTGAGAGACTACCAGCCCGCAAGGCAAGGGCAAAGCAAGACGGATCTCAAAAGGAATTAGAGAATGAACTGAAAGAACTGACAAGGGAAGCAAAAGAGCATTGCGGCAGGAAAACGCAAGGTAACCGACGCGTTACCTAAGAAGACCTAGCGGAAGAAAGCGTCAATTTAGTGACATACTCGTAGAAAAGGGCTTCTTTCCCAAACGCCACCCACTGCCATTTTACATAACTGAAACAATAAACGCATTATGGTGGAATCATTTTGCGTTGGGCACACTCGTATTTGGCCCAACCTCATCCGTATGTTCTATAATAGTGAGTTTGATATGGAGAAGAACACAGCTTTTGTTGATGAGGTATTAGTACGTTTCTCAGCTGAAAAAATAAATGAAGTGTTCCACATTGACAGTAATCCGGACGCGAAAGAAAATCACATCTTAGAGCCGCCTACGCCAAGCCAATTAGAATATGCGTTAAGGACGATAGCCAAACCTGGAAGTAAATGGCAAACATCGAGAAACGGGGCAAAAATGTTAGCTTCCAAGAATTTAACTCCAGACGCGAATTTGTGGTATTACTTAATCAAACAGAGCATCATGCCTACAACGCATGATGAGACATTATCAAAGGAACGCGTCCTGACTACCTATTGCATCATGCAGTGCATCCCTTTGGACGTTGGAAGAATTATAAGGGATCAGATCAAAGCCATCAAGACTAAGCCACGAGGGCAACTCTACTTTCCATGACTGATCTGGGCACTATGCGAATGCGGGGGCATCCCTCTGGGGGATGATCATGAAGATATCGATGGCTTGATAGACATAAAGTTAGTGAGGCGTCTACATCGCGGTTTGTCGCATCAACCTACCTTACCTGCCAAGGAAGTGGCAATCAAGCCTCGATCATCCAAACACGCCCTCAAAAGAAGACGCGTCCAAATTGTTGAACACAACGATGAAACTTTAGAGCATGAAGAACATGAAGCTGAGCTTGAACTTCCGGTTGAAGAAACACAACCACCCCTCAATCTTACTTTCCATAACTCACCATTGGCCCCACTATAAGGGAGTCCTAATCAAACGCACCAAGAACCAACTCATATAGATCAGGTCATCCCTTACTTCCTTCCTTCTCCCCAACCAAGTCCAATTCCCAACTTTGTGCCTCCTCCAATAATTTTTTAGCCAACTGGGTAGGGTCGAACACCGCAGCAAATTTTGAAAAACCAATTGGAAGAAATGAAGAACCAACACCACCTCAACGCAATGCAGACTTAGAAGAGTTGAAAACTTTTATCAGTGATCAGCTCAGACCACTGGCCCCGTCTATCGAAGATCTTCAGCAACAGAATTGGGTTCTAAGGGATTATCTAAGGCAGCAAACAAGATGGATGCAAAACCAATTTGTTTATACAACGCAATACATCAACCAGGTATTGGTTGGAATGTTTGCTCTGCCTCCACTGCCTGCCCATCTTAGAAACCCCTTGCATTTTATGGATGAAGACACTGAGGAAGAATACAGAGATGACGCGCCAGCACAATAGAGTTTTGGGGTTATTTTTGTATTTTGATTTAATTGTTCTTTTGTATCTGCTTTGACTTGCTTGTTTACTTCATGTGAAATTATGAAAATGAATGAGAAATTCCTATCATTTTGTTCCTCGCGTTTGACCTTGGCATACTTGATTTTTTTTCTTTAGATATTTTCTAAGTCTTGTGCTCTGCCTGACCTCAATGATATCAACTATATGAAATCTATAAGTTTAAAGTAGGCATTAGGAAAATCAACAAGGCCTGAACTTCTCTAAAAAGGTTATGTTTACCTTCTAACGCGTGCAAGCTTTAAGTCTTAAACTCCTTTCAGAATCTCAAAGCCTTTTTGAAATTTTTTTTCTCTTTTAGCAATGAGAATTTAGCTCGTCTCCAAATTTGGGGATGAGAAAAATCCGAGTTAAGACGCATCAAACGAATACATCATAAAGAAAAGGGGACAAAATAAGAAAAATTTTAAACGCGACTCCTCTGTCCTTATTTCAAAATAAAAACCTTAAAATGGCATGAATTTAGCTGGAACAGGTACTTAGTCGTAGTTGGATGCTCGCATGACACCCATGGGGGCAAGCCAAAACGAAGATAAGTCTCCTAAACCAACGCGTCCCATATAACTCCTCTATCTATTCTGGAAAAAAAAAATTATATCTTCAAAAGCATGAATATTAGATATGAGTTTAATTGTGAAGGGTTCTCACCCGTAGTTAGATGCTCACATGACACCCGTGGGGGCAAGCCAAAACAAAAGTGGGATACCTGGAACAACGCATGAGTAAAATAAAAATTCATAATTGTTTTTTTCTTTTTATCCGACATTTATCTTAAAAAATGCATCCAACGCATTGCTGGTTTAGAAAAAACGAGAATGTTTTTAGAAATGAAAGGAGTTGTGATAAAAGACCTGTTGCACCTGAAACTAAACATTAGCCCTTGATTTGAACTTAATAGCCAAGAAATGCTTTTTCCGTCACGAATCTCTCATCAATAGAAGTTTACTGACTGCATTTGTTCCTATCCGACTAGTAGGAATGACAAGAACAAGAACTATTAGCTACCCAGCTCTTGGCTTGGTAATGCATTCGGTTCCAGCAGTTAAACACTTTCTTTGGCAGATGAGTTCCTCTCGATTCCAGCCCGTGGGGCAGTCTCTTTTGTTGCCCTTCCAATCAAAATAGTAGGAGGGCCCTCACACCCCGTTCCAACAAGCTAGGGGAAATTATTCGATCAGTTAAGATAGTTGTCAAGTTAGCTTTACGCAAGCCAGTGACACCATTTCAAAGAAGGAATCTTTTTCTATATAGGATATGGTTACCAGTGATCCAGTTTCGGGTATGTTTTCCTTATAGCATAGCCGGTTTAAGTTGGACTTTCTTCTGCCAGCGCTGGAATTGTCTGTTTCGGTATTCACTCTTGTAAATGATCGCAAACGCTCATCTGTCTACGACCCTTCTTTCTTTTATTCATATTCAATATCCCAGTTATCTTTTTAGCGAATATCTCCCGTGCTTGGTTAATCGATTGAAGTGCAGGTGCTTCAGCTGGCGGGCGGATGGGGAATGTTCGAGATACTTCGATCCAGCAACTTTTTAGGAGTTGGTTTTGGCTTGCCCCTTTCTCTAATAAGAAGGTATCTTTATGCCAAAGCCTTTCCTTTCACTTGTTATAATGTCGTGCGCAGGAGCACACTCTGTTTTCCCCAACCCTCGAAGGAAAGGAAAGAGCGAGATGGTTGTTTTGTTGTTCCAGCGAATCGGGAGTGATTGTGTCTAAGGGAAATGTGAGGACTGATCTCAAGAATTTCTCAGTCCCTCTAGTCGGGTGGCACCGGCAGTTAAAAGAACTTGCTCGATAAGCTTGACGAACAAGCGAAAAAAGAAAGCCTAACTATTTTATTTGAGAAAAGAGTCAAACTGAGTTATATTTCCAAACTCTTATCTCAAGCTTATGACTGAATATGATGAGAGGGCAACTCTGCACACTTTTAAGACAAAGGAGATAACGAAGAATTATTTTGGGATATGTCTTGAGACAAAAGCATGTGTTCAAATTTGGGGGAGTAGTGTATAAACTTGTAGAAATACAAGTTATTTTTGCTCTTAAGATTGGAAAACTAAGGTTTTTAAGATTCTCCTCATTTTCGGAAAGAAACGATGGATTTATTTCAAACTATAGCAAACTCATGCAAGAGAAGTTTTATTACTTAAATATCGCAGCACTAACGCATTGTATTGCAGGATTTCAATGCAAGGATTAACACTAACGCATTAGACAAAATGCCGCAGGAAAAAAGCTTTAACGCATGGGCCATGCATCGGAGGGAGTTCAACGCAGAGAAGATTCATTACTCCAGGCTGATTGTCACATCACCACTTGCAAGTATGGGCACCTGTAGCAGGCAATGTTTGAAAAGCTTCCACGCAGCAGGTGGCGTCTGAAAAGCTTCCACGCAACAAGCGGCGTCTGAAAAGCTTCCGAGAGTCAGGCAGCTAATCAGAGCATGGATTTTAATGCTGACCAGGACATGGGCTTTAATGCTGCCCATTCACCAAGTGGACGTGACCAACTTCTATAAATAGATGAAGTCCCTCTAGAGTTAAGAAGTTCAAAAATTATAAAAATCCTTACTCTCTGTATATTGTAGTAATAATTCTAGTTCTATAGAGGCTGTGCTGTAGTACTAGATGATCAGAAGGGTTGAGAACCGCCACCACCACTGGTCAAGGAGCGGAGGAAGCTAATCTTGAGAAAGACACTTCATCCAATTCCTAAACAAGTGATTGTACACAACGAGATTTTGTATTCTTTGGCTTGACTCAGTTTCCTTCTTCTCATTTATCACTTTCATTCCATTTGATTAAATATTGCTTTTATAAAGACTCTCTGTATCTTTATAAAATTCATATGTTTGATCCATCATACTTGCCATTGTTTATTTCTTGTTTATGTTGAATGCATTAATACTTTATGCACAACTTCATTCTAAAGCTCAAGCCAACTTGACAAATTGGTAAAAGCATCTTTAACTTAGATTGTTCGAAAGAATAACTAAGTTGCATCAAGTAGGACGCCTAGTACAACTAGAGATAGACTTACTGGTGTTTATTGCATTTTGTCTTAGACGCATGCATCCTAGAGATAGGCTTTGTATGTTGTTCGCATTGAGAAATGTTGAATGAAGTCTGACGCATAAACAAAAGATAAGCAAACCATCCCATCTCATTCATATCACATCCTAGTTATGTACACTCGTCTTAGACCGATGCATCCATTTACATTAAATTCCATTCTCACATGATCCATCACTAACTACTCAACTCTTTTTCATCTCTTGCACAGGCACAGCAATTTAGTGTAAATAACACATTTCTCACATTTATTTAGAAAAACCCCTACATCAGATACAACGCAAGGTCTGCGTTTGGTTAATTGAATCCCTGAGTTCGACCTTGGACTTACCAGGAACCTAAATTAGATTTATACTTGGGTCCGGTTTAGGAAAACTTGAACGTCATTAGAAGAAGTTGTGTGTGTTCTGTGCATATATCTAATGCTCAACGTGTTACAATTATTTAAACGCATCGAAGTATAAACGCATCACTTATACTTGGAACTTATTTCTCCAATTTATTTTATACAATATACTCCTAGAGCAAATCACGATAGCAACGAACAGTTACACTTACAAGAAATGTTAAGCGAGTTTAACAATTTCTGGGTCGAACAATGGTGGCTGATAGTTACAGTAAAAAGGAGTTGTTCTATCTGTTGCTTGAGATTGTCTCAATCCAGTGAAGGGAACACCTGATCATCCTACGGTGGCTTTTGTCCTGTCTCACTGAAACATCATTGCATAGTAGATGTTTCTTAGGGTGCATTAGATTATTTTTCTAAAATTGATTGCTTTTTCTAATTGGTTTAATGTAAATAGACTAACATATATAATTTGTAAGGTTTCAGCAAACTTATTCATAATGACTTCCGCAATACATAATTTACTCATTGCTGATAAATTAACGTGCGAAATTTACACGTCTCGGAAAAATACGATCAACACAATCCTATAAAAGAGTACTATAACATGCGACGGAATAAATCAGAATCAATAAGCACTCTAACTACTCTTAATTTAAGTTTTAAACCTGTTATTCAAGTGATATTCATAAAGGGTTTGAAGCAAACATTACCTTTGAAGATTAATCCACGAATTCAGGAGCAATACTCCAAGATTGAACTTGAAACTTCAATAAGACCACCACCAAAATCTTCTCTACAAAGTCCAAGAAGGAATATGTGATAGAAACACTCAAATCTAGCTGAGTTGGAGAGGAACTTTGGTGGGTTTGTGAGGGTTTTCAAAATTCCAGCACTTCAATCAATTTTTCCAACCTATCTCTCTCAAATCTATGCATGAAGACTCATTATATAACATATTTTCATACAATGAGAGTGACTTGCATGGAGGACAACTCCTACTTGGAGCTAATTAGAATTTGGAGGTGGAATTGGGTGACAAACCACTCAAGAAATGGTTAGTGGATTTTTCCCAAAAATTGGAAAAATCCACTAACCCTAAAATCAATTTCAATTTTAAAACTAAAATTGATTTTATGATTAAATAAAACTATTTTATTTAATAATTAGTTTTATATAATTCATTCAAAATTAATAATTGATAAAACTAATTTCAATTTTTTTAATTAAACCTATTTAATTAAAAAATTTTAATTTAATATCTTAATATTAAAATAATAAAATACTAATTCCACCAATATGATTCATTTTCATATTTAAATCATAATTTAAATATTAATTGATTCTCTAATTTCATTTAATTTCAACTAGATTAAACGTTTCTAATTGTATCAAATACAGTCAATTGAAAACCATAAAAATTGAATTTGAACATTTCAAATTCATAACCAAAATTCCAAAATTCATCCAATTAATACTCAATTTTCTATTCCAATTTATGAGTCAGTAGAGAGACCTAATGAACCTACAGATCATGAGCTCCAAAGATTTGTAATTTAGTCAATTAAACTCTTTAAACCGAATTAATTACTATTTGTTAACTATCAAGACATACCATTATAGCTCAATAGTTGTATTCTCCTCACTGTAGATATATTTCTGTCCATTTCGACCATAATCAGTAAATCGATCCTTCACAGATTGTTCGAATTTATAGCTAGGTCAAAATTACCGTTTTACCCCTGTAAATACATCTTGTACCTTTAGCTCCCACTGACCCTCTATTGAACAATTGATTTGTAATATTTTTTATAAATCATATCTCTCTCTACTAATAGAGGGCCGGGCCCCGTTGTTCAAGACTAGGCATCAATACTTAAAAGAACAACCTATATGCTAACCTTAAGTCGGGTAGGAGTAAATTTCATCTTGCATAGCTATGTTCCCAACTATCTACCTGATCTTATCCCTAAAATGGAAGGCTTATTGAGCTGTTTTGTTGGACCACTCTCACCTATGCAGATCAAAGGATAATCCTAAAATAAACAGGAGTTTATAGTTAGATCAGGATTAAGAGCATGTTACCTAGATCATTTTAGTTTCATATAGTTAGTTTTAACAGTAAACGGTCTGTATAAAGAATAGTGACTATTTCGAGGTCCAGTCTTATGCAAACTCATTGCATAGGATGCCCCCACTCACATGTCTCTACATGAATGATTTGTGGATCACATCATTTGTATCAATATACAAAATGGGCCGCATCCAATAGTGTTACCAGGATGAAATACCCAACCTCATCCATATACTTATAGACCATTTAGGCTATATACTATAACTTCATCCTGTTTATCTCACCACATAAAGTTAAAGTGTTCATACTATAGCCATGGATTTGTTTATTGGATTTTCATTATAGAATGCAATATCAATGACTTTATTGAATAAAATACTCAATAATATTTTATTGATAAATAGAATGTTTAACACAATTTACGAATTGCGAGTTCTAGGATATTCCTAACATCCTAATCATCAATGACCCCGTTTTGTCCTAATAGAGGACTGTCCTTCCATTCCAACTCCAAATGCTACTCGAAATGTTCAAAAAACTTACGAGGGCAAATGAGAAGGCCCGAGCATATATCTTGGCAAGTCTTTCTGAAGTCTTGGCCAAGAAGCATGAGCCCATACTCACGGCCCGTGAGATTATGGATTCCCTGAGGGGAATTTTTGAACAACCGTCCACACAGCTCAGGCATGACGCTGTCAAACACCTCTTCAATGCTCATATGCAAGAAGGGGCATCTGTTAGAGAACATGTTCTCAACAAGATGGATCACTTCAACGTAGCGGAGATGAATAGATCCATCATTGATGAAGCCAATTAGGTTAACTTTATTCTGGAATCTTTACCTAAAAGTTTCCTATAGTTCCGTAGCAATGTTGTTATGAACAGGATTGACTACAACCTGACCACCTTACTCAACAAGCTACAGACCTTCTTGTTCTTGATGAAAATCAAGGAACAGAAGGGTGAAGCAAATGTTGCTTCATCCTCTAAGTAGTTCTTCAGAGGTTCGACCTCTAGAACAAAGTCTGTAACTTCTTCTTCCAGCACCAAAAAGTGGAAGAAGAAAAAAGGTGAAAAGGGAAAAGCTAACCCATCATCACCAAAAGGGCAAGAATGCCAAGGTTGCAAAGAGAATTTATTTCCATTGCTACCAAGAGGGACATAGGAAGGGGAACTGTTCTAAATACTTGGTAGAAAAGAAGAAAGTCAAGCAAGGTAAATATGATTTACTTGACTTGGAAACCTGTTTAGTAGAGAATGATGATTTGGCCTGGATAATTGATTCAGACGTTATTAACCACGTTTGTTCTTCATTTCAAGGAATTAGTTCTTGGCGGCAACTGGAAGCTGGGGAAATGACGTGTAGGTTGGAACTGGGCACATCGTCTCAACTATGGTAGTGGGAAATCTCCAACTGACTTTACAAAATAAATATATTTTACTAGATAATGTATATGTAGTTCCTGGTTAGAAGAGGAACTTAATTTCTGTAAAGTGTTCGTTAGAAAAATTATATTGTATTCATTTCTCGATAAATAAAGTGTTTATTTCAAGGAATGGTGTTAATATTTGTTTTGCAAAGTTGGAAAATAATATTTATGTGCTACGACTGTTAGCAACTACAGCCCTCTTACACTAAAATATTTAAAACTGTGGTAACTCAAAATAAAAGACTTAGAATTTCTCCTAAAGAAAATGCTCAACTTTTGCACCTAAGATTAGGACACATCAATCCCAATAGGATTGAGAGATTGGTGAAGAATGGACTTCTAAGCGAGTTAGAAGAAAATTCTTTACCGATGTGTGAGTCATGCTTTAAAGGTAAAATGACTAAAAGATCTTTTACTAGAAAAGATCACAGGGCCAAAGACCCTTAAAGCTAGTACATTCAGATCTCTATGGTCCAATAAATGTAAAAGCAAGAGGAGAGTTTGAATATTTCATCACCTTTACTGATGATTATTCAAGATATGAGTACGTTTGTTAATACAACATAAGTCTAAATCCTTTGAAAAGTTCAAAGAATTTAAGGTAGAAGTTGAAAATTCATTAAATAGAACAATTAAGACATTTCGATCTGATCGAGGTGGAGAGTTTTTTAATCTTATATTCCAGAACTATTTGATAGAGCATGAAGTTGTATCCCAACTCTCAGTACCTGGTACACCTTAGCAGAATGGTGTATCAGAAAGGAGAAGTCAAACCCTGTTGGACATGGTTTGGTCCATGATAAGATACACTTCCTTACCTGGTTTGTTTTGGGGTTTTGTAGTATAGACTATAGCGTATATTTTGAATTTTGTTTCGTCCAAGTGTGTTATTAGAACACCTTTGGATTTATGGAATGGCCATAAAGCTAGTTTACATCATTTTAGAATCTGAGGTTACCCAACACATGTGTTTAAGGCAAATCCTAAGAAACTCGAACCTCATTCAAAACTGTGCCTATTTGTATGCTACACCAAAGAAACAAGAGGTCGTTACTTCTTCGACCCTAAGAAAAATAAAGTGTTTGTGTCGACAAACAATATTTTTCTGAATAAGACCATATAAGGGAGTACATGCCCCGCAGTAAAATTGTGTTGAGTGAAATTTCCAAAGAAACTACTAAAACTTCAACAAGAGTTGTTGAAGAACCCAACACCTCAACAAGAGTTGTTAAAGTTGGATCATCTAGTAGGTCAAACCCACCTCAAGTGTTAAGGGACCCTTGACGTAGTGGGAGTGTTACAAACTCGCCTGTCCATTATATGGGTTTAATAGAAATCATAGCTATGGTAGCTGATGGAGATGTTGAGGATCATTGTCTTACAATAAGGCAATGGAGGATGTTGACAAAGATGAGTGGATCAAAGCTATGGATCTCGAAATGAAGTCGATGTACTTCAATTCAATTTGGGATCTTGTAGATTAACCTAATGGGGTTAAACCTATAGGTTGCAAATGCATCTACAAGAGAAAATGATGTGTTGATGGGAAGATGCAAACTTTAAAGGCTAGATTAGTGGCAAAAGGTTATACCCAAGTTGTGGAAGTCGACTATGAGGAGAATTTCTTACATGTTGCCATGTTAAAGTCTATCCGGATCCTCCTATCCATTGTCTCATATTATGACTATGAGATTTAGAAAATGGACGTTGATAACTTGTAAAAATACAAGTTATTTTGCCTTTTTTATCTTAAAAAAAATAAGAAAAAGCTTTGAAAATGCGAAAATTTGCTAAGAAAATTCATAGAAATAATTACAGTTTGTGATCACACACACTCGATGCCTAATTCGTCTATTTTAAAGCTAAAATCACTTTGTTTAAGTATAGAATGTCTGCTGAAGCGATCAAATGAGAATTCTCAATGCTTACACATGATCGCATAGCTACATGAGTCGGTGACTCCAAGCGATGAGACATGACGTGACACTTGGGCAGTGAAGGTCAAATCAAAGATTGAGTTGGTGGCTGATAAGAAAGTTTTGTTGCTGAGCCAATGAACTTCTAACGCACAGTAGACGGCGTATCAGGGTATGAAATTTAATGCACCTTATCAACACAATCATAAGCAAGAGAATAAAATCAATCCTTGTCATCTATAAATAGTCATGAAATCGCCATGCAAGAGGAGAACTTTTGGAAGAAGAATCAAGAATAGAAAATTTTCTGTCAAAGAAGCCCTTTCTCTTACATCCATTCAAAAATCTTAGTGAGAGCTTCAGTTTCATGTGGAAGTAGAAGAGGTACTTCATCTTTCAATACTTGCAGTGAAGCAGTCATTGAGGAAGCCAGGGGAAATAAGAAATTGTGCACCACGGCTTGACTCTCTATCCTTATTCTTTATCTTAAGTGTATTTATATTGTTTAAGCATTGCAAGGACTTATTTCTTTAATATGAATACATACATATTCATTTCAATTTTCGTCCATACTTTCTTTATTCATTATGAGCAGCTAAATCGTTCATGGGTTGAGAAGTATCTAGCTAACATGAACCAAGAAATATTTAAATCGTGCATTTTACTTGTTTTATGTATACCTTATGAAACACTTGGATAACTCGAAAGATTACCCTAAGTAGATTAAATCTCATTTTGAGAGGATTAGAGATTTAGAACTCATAAAACAAGAAGAGAGTTTCCTTAGAAATAAGTAACATCTTTTTCATTACACACTCATCGCCTGCATCCTAGAAATAGAATAGTGTAGTCATGACACTGAGAAATGTAAGTTCTAATCTTGAGTGCATCGCTTGAACGTATGATTTATATATTTACTTAGGAATTGTTAGCGAATATTCTTCTCAAACTTGTCATCACATATCTACATTTCACACTCATTGCATATACTGTTTCACTCAAAGTATAAACCCCATCGCACATAACTTAGTGTTTGAGTAATATCAAAAATCAATCTGATGTGTCAAGATCAAAGCATTAGACTTCATTGCATACTTGTAAAGCAATCCCTGAGTTTGACCCTGGGCTCACCAGATCTCTAGTTAAGCTTGCACTTGGGTTTAGTTTGATAAAATAGTGTATTATAGCCTCACAATTAATATTCATTTCATCGTATGGTATGATTGCATCAGACGTCAAGACTGCCCTTTTGAATGGCAATCTTGAGAAGCCCATTTATATGGAGCAGTCTGAGAGATTCATAACCCAAGGTCAAAAGCAAAAGGTTTGTAGGCTTATTCGGTCTATTTATGGACTAAAGCAGGCTTCTCGGTCTTGGAACATAAGATTTGATACTTCGGTCAAATCTTATGCCTTTGATCAGAATACTGATGAACCTTATGTATACAAAAGGATCATCAACAGTTCAGTAGCTTTCCTAGTGTTATATGTAGACGATATCCTACTCATTGGGAATGATGTAGGTCTACTAACTAAAGTTAAGAACTAGCTAGCGATCCAATTCCAAATGAAAGACTTGGGAGAGACTCAATATTTTCTGGGAATTCAAATCTAACGAAATGCTAGCAATATCTCAAGCATCGTATATTAAAAAAATGCTTGTCAAGTATTCGATGCAGAACTCTAGGAGAGGTTTACTACCTTTCAGGCATAGAGTTATATTGTCTAAGGAACCGTGTCCTGAGACACCTCAAGAGTTTGAGGAAATGAGACGGATCCCCTATGCATTGGTTGTTAGCAACTTGATGTATGCGATGTTATGTACTAGACTTGACATCTGCTATGCAGTAAGGATAGTCAATAGATATCAGTCAAATATAGGAAATTATCATGGGATCACTGTAAAGAATGTCCTCAAATATCTAAGGATAACGAGGGGCCACATGCTCATCTATGGTTCTAAGGATCTAATCCTTACAAGATACACAGACTCTGATTTCCAAACTGATAAGGATTCTAGGAAATCTATATCAGGATCAGTGTTCACCCTTAACGGCAGGGGCAATAATCTGGAGGAGCACTAAGCAAGGGTGCATTGCTGACTCCACCATGGAGGCTGAGTATGTAGCGGCTTATGAAGCAGCTAAGGAAGCTGTTTGGCTTAAGAAATTCTTGACTGATCTGGAAGTCGCTCCAAACATGTCAAAGCCCATCACACGTTATTATGATAATAGTGGTGTTGTGGCTAATTTCCGAGAGTCTAGGAGTCACAAGCGCAGGAAGCACATAGAGCAAAAGTATCATCTCATCCAAGATATTGTGCATCGAAGGGACGTGATCATCATGCAGATAGCTTCGGAGCACAACATTGCTTATCCATTTACAAAGGCCCTACGACTAAGGTATCTGAGGGTCACCTGTAGAGTATAGGTCTATGGGACAGACCACTTTTAGACTAGGGCAAGTAGGAGATTTGTATTTGGTGTGTTATGCCCTAGTTTATTGTTTGTGTACTTTGTTTATTAGTTTACTTATACATTGAACACCTCATTAGCTTTAGGTCAAGTGGGAGATTGTTAAGGTTGATGCCCTAAATCTCGTAGGGTCCTATAGTTTGTAATTGTAATGTACAAACATCTTATTTATTTAATAAAATATATTATGCTTTATTTAAATTTTAGTTGCATTAACCATAAACCAATAAACTAAGATCCAAAGTTATCTTGTAGCTTAAACATGTATGTAGAGACATACGGGTGGATCATGTTTAACTGATAACCCAAATGGTCTGTAGTAGATAGATAAGGTTGGATACCTTATCCTAGTGACACAACGAGTATGGCATGCTTTGTAGATGATACTGTTGTTGTAAAGTACTACAAATAATCTGATCCTGATTATTCATGTGGAGATATGTGGGTGGGGATATTCCATACAAAGGAGTTTGTATAAAACCGGACCACGAAATGACTAGTCTCATTATATAAACGTCATTCATGATAGAGACTTACGTTTCACCAGGATGACCATAGGTGACATGACCTAAATCCTGAGTGAGTTGTGAATTCCTGCTTATAAAGGCGGTCCTTTGATTTGTATGGGTGAAATGGGCAGATCTCCGACTCAACAAGCCCACCATTTTGGGGATTCGTCTGATTGGGGAGCTGGGAACATAACTACACAAGATGGAATTCACTTCTTCCTCAAGGTAGGAGAAAGTAGATAAAATGCTCCCTTAAGGGCTGATTCCGGGGCTTGAATAATGGCACCACACCCTCTCCTGATCTGAGAGGAGTCTAGTCATAGTTAGACTATGATTTATTGTTCATTAAAGGGATCGGTGGAACTTAAGGAGTTAAATGTAACTATAGGGGCAAAACGATAATTTTGGCCCAACTGTACTTACGAGCAATTTGTGAAGGGGTATCGCACTGTTGACTGGTTATATCCAATGGACATAGAAATATATCTATAATGTGAAGAGTGCAGTTGTCAGTCTTTAGTGGATTGCCTGATAGTTAATGAATGTTAAATAATTTAATTAAAGAGTTTAATTAATTATTCAAGTACCATTGGAGCTTCAATCTACAGGTCCATGAAGTCCCCTCTGTAGCTCAACAGGGATTAAATGAGAATCAATTTTGGATTAATTTGAATTGTTCAAATTAATTGATATAATTAATTCTACTTAAATATATATGATATAATTACTATAATGTATTTGATACATTATTTGAGAGGAAATAAATATTTGAATTTGATTCAAATACTAATTATGTGAATTGGATTCATATAATTAAGTTTAATATTAATAGGATTTATATTAAATATCATGCATTATTGAGAGAATGAAAACTATAGGTTACATTGTATTTGATACAATATTAAACTATAGGTTATGTGTTATATTAGATAAAACATATAGTTTAATATATATTATATGATAAGGCAGTTATCATATATTTATATGTTAAATTATTTTAATTTATTTTGAAAATAGTTTTGGGAGGGGGTTGTAACTCCCTTTCCTTTATTTCTCTCTATAGACTTACACAATTCCAAAAAGAGAGAGAAGTTTTTTCTCTAGAAAAACAGTTTTTCCTCTCAATCACTTCCTCTCTTCTAAAAACCTAAGAGCCATAAGTACTTAGTGATTCTCATCCCATTAGAGAATACAGGAGGCTCTTTTCATGGTGGTGACCATTTGGATCGAATTTGTTTGTGACAAATCCAAAGAAAGGAAATGCATGAAGAAGGGTTCTTCAAACGTAAGTTTTTTCTCATTCTAATTCTCTCATTTCCTTTTTGTTTGCATGCTGTAATTTATTATTATGCATAACATTTTTACTCTATAATTTTGATTCTATGAAAATAAATTCTAGATCGATCTCCACACTTCTGCACAAGGACCTTTAAAGGTTCCTTCACATGTGATCCACATGATTAGGATTAACAACCACCTCTCATATATATATATCCTCCACATCAATGTCGACATTAGAATCCATTGACATGTTTACATCATATACAGACCCATCATTAACAGTCACGTCATATATATCCACATATTCCCTATTCAACAAACTATCCATATCGTCATCCAATTCTAATGGGCATACATTATCATTTTGGACTTAACGACCGGACATCATTCAAACCCATATTGTATTCTGAAATAAAATCAATATGAGGCAGAAATAAGGTAATATTTTGTGCCATTTGAACTGGAAATATCGGTATCGTACTTCTAGATTTATGGATTACTACTGGTTACGACACTAAAAAAGCCATTTGAGACATATCATCATCGTTTAAGAAAAAATGAAGCTTTTCTTGATTACTGATCACAAGCAGATACATGCAGCCTAATATTGTACAAAGAAACATCTTATAACCAAATCAAACTTAACAAAATTTATCCCACTAAATCTATACATTTTCTATAAAAACTCCCCATACGTTATTCCAACATTTATAATCAAATCTTTCAACTAACCCTCTACATATTCTTTCTCATTCTCTTTCTATTTGCCCCCAAAACAAACAAATATATGAGGCATCTCAAAAAAATTCATACATATGTACAAAAAAATAACTAAAATCATATAAAATCTCGGGAGATAATACGTAATCTCGATGAACAAATATCAATATCTCACCCGAGAGTTTAAGCCCTCGTGTAAATCTCAGGGTAAATATAATAAATCTTGACCGAGATGATTGAACTGCCACCGAGAGATTACATAAACGACCACGTAAACTATAATTATTGGGCTCAATAGCATGTAATTAACAATCCAAAACATATTTATAAAAGACAATATCTATACTCTGTTTTCTTTATTTTTTATTAAGAGATGGGTTGTGAGAGCTGTGTGAGTTTCAAGAATTCCAAAAACTTGTGAAAAAAATTTTAGACCTAATACTTATAGAGCACACCAAACGTTGGATTTCTCAAACAATAATATTATAATAACATAATATTGTTATTACATAGGACATATTCGTAAAATTAATTTTCGATTAATGATTATGTACACATGGACAATTGTTTACTATCAAAATTTAACTAAATCTCAAGGCCAGTCTCATCAAAAATGGCCCGAAATATACTCTTTTAATAAGTTTTCAAAAATAGTGCTAAATTTGTGATGTAAAAATTAAGAAGGGTTATTTTATACAATTTCTAGTGAAATTTGTACTGATGACCCATTTTTTGGGCCCAAAATGTCAAATGACCCATTTTTAAAAAATAATGTCAATTGACCCTCTGTTGATATTATCGTCATACCAAATTATGTAAATTGCCCTCACCTCTTTGTCTTCTTACCCTTTTACTGAAAACCAACTAAAACTAAAAACTCTTCAAGCGTAATGGCTTCGTATCGCTCAGGAGTCCAGACGGTTTCGTTGCATTTTAAAATCCATCATTTCGGCTTGCAAAATATTCCACTGCCGCCGAAAAATTGAATCTGATCGATAAGTGATTTCAATCTATGCCTGAAAATGTCTTAAACTGATCGGTAATGGGAAAAGGGTGGGTCGTTCTCGGTTTAGAAATACTACGAACCTATGCTCTTTTGTTTTTTTATTTTGGTTTTTTGTTTTCGATGTGTTCTTAGGTATAAGACAAGTAAAAAGAGAGAATGTGAGCGAGATAAGTAAGAGTGAAATCGGTGAGAGCGACACCAAAAATGGTGGGTCGTTCTAGGGTTTTGAAATACAGTGAAACTATGGTTTTTTTTTTGTTCTTTTTTTTTGTTTTCAATGTGTTCTGAGGTTGAAGACGAGTAAAAAGAGAGAATTTGAGTGAGATAAGTGAGAGTGAATTTGGCGAAAGCCATACTAGAAAGAGCGACACTAGTGAGAGCGATACCAACGAGAGCGATACCAAAGAGAGTGACATTAGAGAGAGTGATACTAGCAAGAACGATATCAGAGAGAGAGAGACACCAGAGAGAATGAGACTAGAGGGAGCGATACAAGAGAGAGCAACACTAACGAGACAATGCCCTGCGAGAGTGGTTCTAGCGAGACTTAAACAAAATGTTTTTTTTACAATTTTTTTCTAAAGGAATTTACTTATTGAATCTTTATTTCATGCAGGAATGATTTAAGATGTCAACACGTTTCAGAATACTTGTAGTCGACCGATTTCCCGGTCAAGTAACGAGCTTGGCCCACATTGCTAATGCGAACAAGACTATGAAGGAGAAGCTTACCCCACGACAGTTAGAGATGTTTAAGAGAATAGTTTTTGGGCGATTTGTAAACATTGACATGGTGCTCAACAACCCAATTATCCATCATATATGGTTGAGAGAAGTGAAAAGCATGAGATCTGACTCAATGAGATTCTCTATTGGTGGAAAGGTTATCACTTTTTCAAAGGATGATTTTTGTTGATGACTAGTTGGTGTCGATCCCCTACGCGAGTTGATCAGAATGAGCAGTCCTCATATGAACTTGCAATCAAGTATTTTGGTAATCGAGTGACGAAGGGTACCTTACATATCAATTTACTAGAAGAAAAATACAAGGAGTTAGAGTTTGATGACGAGGATGATGTGAAGATCACGTTAGTGTACTACACGGAGGTTGCGATGATGGGAAAGAATAAGCAGAAAGGTGTAGTGGACCTTAAACGTTTTAAGGACATTTAGAACATAGAATACTACAACAATATAAACTAGGGTACCATTATTTGGGAGAGGACACTCAATGCCCTAAAGGCTGATTGAATGATAAGAGTGGTTTATACAAGAAGAAGGTGAAAGGAAATAAAAATTATGTCGTGAAATACTCTTTGTCTGGATTTTCACAAGCATTCCAAGTAAATTTGCTTAACATAATAATCGTGTTGTTTGATTTAACATTATTATTATCCTTAATATATGTTAAATTTTATTTAGGTATAGACATACGAGATCCTAGCAGTAACAACAACTGGGAACATTACGAAGCGAAGGAGCAAGGTGTTTTGCCTCGTATATTATGATGATTATGCTCCCACTCAGTGTCCTTCAAAGTACTCGAGAGAGACATATTCGAGTCTAACAATGTAAGTGTACTCTATGCACAATATGTTTATTTAGTTGTTAAATTAACACTAACCATTTTACTAGGATGTTAATGCAATCAAAGGTTAAAGAGGGTCTTGTCATGACCGGCGCTGAGAAGGAGTTTTAGGATATCCTAGTTGACAGACGACCTATATTCTATCTAGGTGCCAATGATGATAGTGTTAAAAGTGGCAGTAGGTCGAGTAGTAAGGGTAGTTCTGAAAGCGACAGTGATGATCATCATGGAGGTAACAATGATGAACACGAGCATTCTGAGCACGAGGATACTGTATGTGGAAAGGTGGAGGGAGGGACATACACTCTTGGTGATGACATGTTCCATGATGTGGTGGAGGGCATATGCGATGAGGATGAGTTGAACCCACCTGATGTCCATCTTGTGGATTCCCATAGAAAGCGATCTACGGATGAAAAGTTTCCTGAGTGTGCCGTAGGGAGGGAGCCAATCCCAACAATTCTATTTATTCATACCTGTGGAGCATTGACGGCTCACTATTGAGGTTAGATGGCCGTTTATCGAGTTTAGATAGTCGTGTATCCAAGATCGAGGAAAACATGACAGACATGAAAGGACAATTGCCGGCCATCCTGTCACTGCTGCAGTCTATGTGCAAGGTTTACATTTACTATCATTTTATGTTTTTACGTGTTTAGTTTTACGTGTTCGTGAACTCATCATTTTAGTTTACTAATTGAAGGGTTTCACGGTGTTGAGGAGACGAAAATGTCACCCATCCCACATACATGTAACGATGCCACGATGTTGCTCATCCCATCTTGGGATCCCGATACCACTAATGCGACTGCCTCTCATACTCTCATTCTCCCTGTAGAGCCTCAAAATACCACCACTGCACCTACTTCCATTCCATCTCTAGAGCTCGATACCACAACATCACCCACTGACATCCAACCTATAGAGGCTGACGTCCTACATACATAGTCTGACGTGTCTACCTCACCCACTGACATCCCACATCCAAAGGCCAACACGTCTGACTTACTCACCATGCCACATACAGAGGCAGACATGTTTGACATCCCAGAGGCGGACACTTCTAATATTGTTACTACCACGGAAGGATTTACATTGGTGAGTAATTTATTGATCAGTAATCTTTATTTATATTTCATGATTTGAAATTATATTTCTTTATATTTCATGATGAGTAATTTTTTGTTATCTGTTTATATAGGAATCTCGAAGAGCTATTCATAAGAGAAGGTTGATAAATATACACCTCCAGCTCAACTAAAGAAGAAAAGTGTGGATTTTAGGGTACACCTTCCATTTGAAAAGGTTAAGTATCCTCTCTCGGGTGTGCCTACGTCACTATTCAGAGCAATTATCGGGTACAACGTAGCACATGACGTTCCACTTAATAACTTTACAGAAATGATGGGCTGGATCAGAGATGAGAATATCGATAACAAGGTTCGAGAGAATTCCTTTAAGCCACTATTGAAGAATTTTTTCAAGGAATTGATTTAACCAAGTTTGTGGGTTGAGTGTGATGTAAGTTTCCTATTCTTGACTTTTTAACAATTAGATATCTTGTACTTGGACTGACATGCAATTTTGTTGTGCAGACCATAAATACTTTATTTCATTTTATGAAAGAAAAGTTCTATACCCGACCTGACATGTGCATGCACAAGTTCACTATCTTGCCAATTGGAGTAACGGTAAACTTTGATATATTTGATTGTGCAAAGTCATTTTACTATGATATAATACATTGCTTAAGTTCTCATTTTATTTTGCAGAGTCACCTTAATGCTTTAAGAGGTGTATTTAAATGAATAAAGAATAAGTCGAGACTGGAGGCTGCCCTAGTATAGGAGGATGAAGACACGTACAAGGACTATGTCACCGATAAATTCGATGTCAAATGGGCAGATGTGGATTTCATGTATACGGTAATGAACATCAATGAGCACTAGATGGTCTTTGCAATGGAAATTAACAGAGGTCATATATTCGTGTTCAATGCACTTTCGTCATACACACCAATGACGAAGCTGGGGACTTGGCTGGAGCCCTTGACTGTCACAGTACCATCCCTACTTCATTACTATGATGTAGATCGTTCAAAGCTACACCTATCCACATCCCATTGGAAAATCACCCGACCTATGAATGCCAACATACAGCACGGGTTGCTTGATTGTGGTATCTTTGCAATAAAATTACTAGAACATTTGGTGACTGGTGTTGATCCTTCCATAATCACTCAAGAGAAAATGAGTGAATATATGATGCAGTTAGCATGTCAATTGTGGGCGAACACTCCGTATTTTTTATGTGTATAAAACATGTATTTTTTATTGCATTTTTTATGTATGTAAAACATGTATTTTTTTATGTATGTAAAACATGTATAAAACAATTTTATCAAAGTTCAAAGTTCAAAGTTCAAAGTTCAGTATTATACATTTTATCAAAACATGTATAATTGAGTTATTGCTCTTTTCATTATATCAATGTATATAAAACATTATATCAAAGTTCAAACATTGAGAGAGCTAGATTTTGAGAGAGAGCAAGATTTTGAGAGCGGGCGAGCTTGAGAGAGCGAGATTTCACATTCTGATGGTATTCATGAGTGACATTCTAAGAGTCTATACATAAATTTGTACGGATGAGTGACATTGTGAGAGATTGAGACATACAGAGTGAGTACATAATTGGGTCTATATTTAGACAATCAACCTCGACCAATATTTGAGTCATTTCTACCATTTTCAGTACGTCGCACAGTTATGAGCAGTTTGCTACAGTTTTGGCGGTTATGCCTATAATTCCCACATCTACCACATTTATTTGTTTGCAAAATTCTCCTCTGATGGTATACTTCTCACTCTCCGTCGCCCGACTTGTGCCATAAACTTTAGAGGAATGATAGTCTTTTCTACATATCCAGGAGCTCTCTTCCATTCAAATATGTGCCCGAGTGGATTTATTGGCTCTGCATACGCAGTCATTAGAGAGTCCAGTGTATAAAATCGACTGCAAAGAATCTGAATGGGTATGTTTTATTCCTTGGCGGCCACAATTGCTTGCGAACATGGGATACCAAGTGAGTCGAATTTCTTACACGTGCATTTCTTCGTATGAAGATTCACAATACTGTTCAATTGATTATCTTGCACATGGACCCGATAACAATCAATAGGCTCAACCCGATATCGTCTGCCCTTATCGGTCTCACTTGCCAATCGAGTTTCATAGTAGTCAAAGTGCAATGTCGTTCGAGATGCTCAGTAATTCCTCCGTTCCTAGAACCACGATTGGAGTATTCGTCTAACATGTTTAATAAAGCATACTATGGGCAATAATCGATACTCTTTAGTTAACAAATTGAAACACTCTGCACTTTTGAATGTCATGTTATCATATCTTCATTCTATTTGGTAAACCCCTGCCCACCTTTGAAGACCGATGTCTTTTAGATATTTCGTGACAGCACGTCTCGAAAACTACGAAGTTCGTCCTATTTTGTCTGCAACTCTGTCATGCGAAATACCCTTGTTGCATCTCTGAATATCCCAACAACCATATTGTCCTTAAAGATGTAATAAGATTCTGTTCTATGTGCTACATGCACAATCCATGAAATGTCGTGGAAAAAAATGCACGAATAGCATTGCTGATAGATACCATTCGATCAAACACAAACACCAGATTATCGGGTTCTCAGATACTGCATTTCAAATTCGACATAAACTATTTCCATGATCTATTGGTTTCATTATCCACTATTGCATGTGTTAGTGGGTATAATTGATTATTCTCGTCCATAGAAACTACAACCAACATGTTCCCTTTGTACTTTCCTTTCAAGTGTGACCCATCAACAATTATCACAGGCCGACAACTTGCAAAACCTCTAATATAGAACTCTAATGCCATAAACATATACTTGAAATGCACATCATCTTCAAGTTCAATCTCAAACACGGTACCCGGTTTCTCTATTTTTAACGCTTCCCCGTAAGCATGTAGTATGGAGTATGAGTATTCTGAAGTACCTTTAGTGAGATCAGATGTGGTTTTCCTTGCACGCTACACTTTATCATAACTTATGTTCACGCCATAATCTCTCCCCATATCCTCAACGATATGACAAGGTTCATAAATATGTCCTATGCATGTAAACTTATCTTTAATCAACTGACCAACAGTTGCTTGTCTATGGTCGTGATTCAGAATTCTGATGGAACATGTGTGCGAACGTGAGTACTTTGTGATCTTGAATATACCAAACCCTTCCATTTGCACTATACGAAGGCTCTACTTACAAGTCTCCCCAATACATTTGACAGTGAATAAATATTTGGTTGACTTTCTGACCCTAAATTCAAAATTTTTGTTGATAGACAAAATAGATAATTGCATTTTCAAGTCCTTTTTACTCAAAAATAGTTTACCAACTTCAATGTATGTCCCAGATGAAGAGGTACCAGGCATAATCAATTCTTCACTATGACTTGAAGACACAAATGGTGGAACCACTGAAGCTAGTAGAACAAGGAACCACTGAAGCTACTGTAGAACAACACACATCTTTATGATCACGATCCATTTCCTTCAATCCTTTTGGTTGCTCATTACCATCCACTGAAGGACCACAACATTACTCTAGATGACCACAAGCTATATAATCAAGTCTAGATGATTACCCAATTTTGTATCACCATAATTCATTGAATTCAATCCTGCTGGATTAATGCGGTCGTTGTCTAGTGATAATGTTGATGGTACAGTGTTGGTAGACAATGGAATATCATCATCTTCATTACAGATAACTAAAGTCTACTAAGCTCTTCTCGGAAAAGAAGGAAGCGAACATCATCATCATTCCTTATGTATTGTGGAGGGATTTCATATTCAAGCTTATATTTAACTCTCATTATAAGATCAAACTCTGAAGAACTCTCATTATAGCATTCCTGTCAACTCACCCCCAATATACGAACTTTCATTCTCATCTCAATCACCTCCATATCAAATAAGTAGACATTTTTTTGTCATCCTACAAAGCAAGAGAACATTTGTCATTAAGTCGCTCTCTCTAGATCTCGCTCTCTCTTACTCTTACTCTCTCTCACTGTTGTTCTATCTCTCGCTCTCTCTCTTCCAATACAAAATTTCATAATGAAACAGACTCAAAATAATGAAACACCATTCTAAAAACCTGTTCCGTTCTGAAAAAGTCTCGTCTTGGAAATCCCCGTTTGAAAAAATCATCATTGTATCACCGTTGAAATGGAGTTTAGAGTTTATTTTTAGGTATTATTTATGCAATTTACGTAATTTGATATGTATCAGCAGAGAGCCAATTGACATTATTTTTTAAAAATGGGTCATTTGACATTTCGGACTCAACAAAAAATGAGACATCTATACAAATTTTCTCAATTTCTACCTATTTTTCTATCACACTATGAAGATAGTTGAGATTTGAGAATATCCTCCGTTCCAGTTTGATTAAATAAAATTATGTGCTAATATACCCTAATACGATTAGGACAACAGCCTCTGGTTTATTTTTTCTTTCTTTTTGCAAATTTTTAATTAATTAATTAATTAATTAATATGAAAAAAAAAAAAAAAAAAAAAAACCAGCTTAGACGTCAAATGAATTCAAATTTTCATAATGCGTATTTAACCTTATTTTTCTTAAATTCCACAGAAAATATTGTTGAGACTTTTTTATGTGTAGAAGATAAAGTTACCTTGGTTGGTTATTATTAAATCAAAATAATAATAATAATAACGACAACAAATACAATAAAGCAAACTTAGGGGACCATTACCTAAAATTTTTAGATTTTCAGATTTTCTTAAGAAGGAGAAGATTTTTCAATGCCACAAACTTTTAACGGCCAATATAAAATAGATTCGTCTGATTTTTCGTATAAATATTTGTTTTAGAAACCAAAAAAGAAAAAAGAAAAAACGCCGATATGAATAAAAATAAGATGAACATATATGTTTTTTCCCTTTTCTTAGTTCAACAAACCAACTTTTATATAATTTTAAAATTAAAATAGAGAAACAAATTTCATTTCCCTTCCAAGATAGATGATCTTAGAAATTCATATTCTCCACAGGAATAATCATCAAATATTTTATGAACAATCTCGCAGCAATATTATCAAAAAAAAAAAAAAACAAAGAAAGTAATTAATATACAAAATCCAAAAATCTCTCTATTTAAAAATTTGAAATATATTTACAAAAAAAAAAAAGGGTACATAACTAGGGCTATCTGAATCTTTAGAAAAAGAGAAGAGAAAATAAGCCCTAAAGTCTCTCTACCGGCAATAATTTCCCTCTACGATTCCCCTACCGAAATCGGGCGGCCGGAAATTCCGAGTGGCGAGCGAGAGATCTGGCGAAAGACGGTGGTCGGCGGTCTGATCTCCGGCTGTCCAGGTCGCCAATCGATGATCGTCTCTGATTCCTCCTTGATCTTCCTCACCTGGCTATGAACAGGAAACGGAGCTCCGATCTTCTCCATACTATTGCTCTCTGTGTTCTCGGAATTGCTCTGCTTCCAATTGATCTCCATCTCCAGAAACATTAAAAGAAAAACCCTATATCGAAGAATCGTTTGAAATGATGTTCGGCGGAGAAAGGTTTCAGCGGCTGAGGGGATTATATAAGAGAGAGAGAGGGGAAGAGAATTAGGAGTATGAGACGTAAGAAGGGAGGGAAGATGGAAATTGGGTGGGGAAATGGGAAAAGCGCAATCCGATTTTGAATCAGGCGACTGCTTTTGACCGATACGATACGAAACCAAACGGAACGGAACCGGCCCAACCGTTTTTCTTTTTTCTTTTTCTTTTTTTTTAAAAAAATTCCCTGCGACGCATCGCACTCGATTAATGTCTCTCGATTTCTCGAGGCCGTTGTTGTGGACCCCATGGCTTTATGGGCTTACACGTGTCGTCGTGGGTTGATTTGTTAGTATTATGGTAGCACCTGATTTATTAATTTAACTCCCTCTTCCAAATTTGACCCTTTCTTTCCTCCAAGATTACATTTTAAAATGGGAAAAAAATATCTATTTATATCTCTAAATTTTAGAAATTATCAATTAAAATCATTAATTAATAATTGTATCAATCTAAATTATAAATTTTTGTGAATGTATCGATTTATACTCTATTTTGTGAAATTAATAGTTGTATCAATTAACCTCCTACACTTTGTAAAACCGATATTTTAAGAAATCTATAAGTTTGAGAATCACTATAATGATGATTTCCAAAAGTGATAAAAAAGTCTAAATTAATTGGCTTATAAAAATTTGAGAATTTAATTTCACGCTGAACGAAATTTGAAAAAAAAATACACTTACAAAAGTTTAATTAATACAATTATTAGTTTAAGGTTTTAGTTCATATAACCTCCAAAGTTAAGAGGTATAAATTATTATTATTACATACTCATGATTTTGGGATAGTAAGAATTGAGTCATCGTAGTTTCATAATTCTTTCTAAATAGTAATCAAATTCTAATCTTTTTCAAATCATAAGAATCAAATTTGTAATTTCACCAATTTTCAATCTCTTCTCTTTTTCCCTAATGTATTACAAGTTTTCAAGTCATTTAAATAAAAACATTTAGATGGTTATCAAACGAGATCTTAAGGTTTTTTACATTTGAATATATGATAAATATCATACACATGTTATTTGGCATGTGCAATATAACTCGTTGATTAATAAAATTTTATCCATCTATCAATAAAAATCTATTTGGTCAAATTGAAAGAGAATCTACAACTTTAAAATTTGCTAATCTTTATTTTTAAACTTTTAAAGATGTTTATAGATTCATGTGCTTTCGGTTATAACTTTCAATTTCAATCTAATAGCTCGTTAACAAATTTGATTTTTATATCTAATAAAAATCTTAAGAACTTTGAATTTTTTGAATTTTATGTTTGGTAGATGTGTAAATTTTAAAAATATTAAAGTGCAGATACAAAATAGACACCACCCTCAAGATTGAGTAAACTTATAATGTATTAACTAATTTATTTCTTTCAATTAAGATGTCTAAATGACATGGAAACTCATTATGGTACTAAAATAATAGTTTCACCCACAATTATTTTATATTAAAATTTAAACATGTTTTTGTGGAATAACCTAATTGGGATTTTTTTAATATTTCACCAAACCAATTAAAAATCAAATTAAAGATTTTTAAAATATTAGACACTACTTGATATATTTTACCTTAGGTGGGGAATAAAAATAGGGCTACACAACCAATTTAATTATGTGTTTTTTAAATACAAAAAATAGGGTATAGGAATTTTTGTTAGTATAATAATTACCTCCAACATTTTAGATTGTAATGCATACCAAATCAAGTGTAAGAAATTGACAATTTTGTGTCTAAAGATATATATAGTTCCTATACTTTTAATTTTGTAACAATTTAGTTCATGAATTTTACTATATAACAATCTAGCCCTGAAACTTTTAAATTGTAACAATTTAATCTTTATTGTAGAAATTAATATTGAGGTTTAAAGAGATTTCATGCATAAATAAACCGTTAAACTAACTAGAGATTTAATATCTTTACAAAATACAAAATTGACATCATAAACTATTAAAATTGACATCTAATTTTGATAAATTTTTTACATTAGAGAATAAAACGTTACAATGTCGAAAGTAAAAATGATTAAATTATTACATACTAAAGTTAGGGACTAAAATATTATAGAATGAAAGTATAGGGATTAAATTCTTACAAATCAAAGTTTAATGACTAAATTGTTACTTTTTTAATTGTCAGTGATCAGAATTTCTTTTTTAACCCATTAATAATATTAATTAGATTTTTTTTTTTCCTTATTTTGACTCATTTTTAGGAAATGCGGTCAAGCTGACTATAAAGATCGTTGGGGAAGAATGGAACTAAAAGATGAGGAAAAAGAATTTGATTTATATTATATTGAATATTATTTACTCTTTATTAGAAAAAAAAAATTAAAAAGGATTAAGGTTGAAGTAGTCGTTATTGATAATTCCACGTGTACAATGAAATAAGGTGTGAAGGGATGAAATTTTCTGGGCGAATAAGAATATTTGAAGGTCAAAAAGTCAAAGTCTAGCGAAGAGGTTTACCCAAAAAAATCCCCACAGTGTGTTGCTCTGTTTGTCCCAACGAATACATTGAAAAATCCTTACTTCAAATACGATTGTATTATAATGGATTTTAATATTATATTTTCATTTACCGTTTTAATCCTAAGGTTTGAGTTTTTTCTTTCTAGATGCTATGACTCATTACAATTATATCAATTTAAATTATAAACTTTTAATTTCATCAATTTTGACTTTGAACTTATATACATGTTACAATTTTGACTCTCATTTTAATTTCAATTAACTTTTCTATAAATTTTTAATAATTAAAATAACGTTAATTCTAGTAAATTTGACCGACGTACTAATTAACTATTAAATAATATTCTCCAATTTCATAAATTTCAAAAAAAAAAAAAAAAAAAACAGCTTTAAGGTTGTTCTCTTTTTCTTTAAAAAAACATTATCAAATTGATATTTCATATATATTCTATAAGAGTTTTTTTTTTTTTAAGATATGCATTGAGTAAGAATTTATTAGATGGTCAAAATTATTAACACTTTTTAGAGTTTGAGTTTAAAATTGCAGCACTCGTTTAAACTTAGAATTAAGATTAATATAATTGAAAGTTTAAGGTTTAAATAAATATAACGTAATAAGTTCATAGTCAAAATTAATCTTTTCCACCCAAAAAAAAATTAAGAACTCAAATTTGTATCTCTATAAGCTCAAAGATAAACCAATGATGGAAAACTCAAATTTAGGGTTTAAGCTTTATGGTTGCATCTTGTTAATTGTCCTTTGAGGAATAAATGTTGTTTACGGACCTTCATTATACTGCCAGATCCTCCATCACTCTTCCACGATACTATCATTAATAGGACATCTATAGTACTACTAAGTCGTCTACAGAGTTCCTCTATGATACTACTAAGTCACCTACGGGATCTTTACTTACTACTCTATGTGTCCTATTTGGGTTATCCATGAATTTTCTTAGCTTCCTCATGAGCCTTACTACAGTTTTTCATGCATTTTTTGGGCTATCCCGTGAGTTCTCTCTGAGCTTTAACATGAGTCATCTTAGCTTTCTTCTAAATTTTCTTATTGCAAGTCTTTTCTTATAGGTTCTATTGAGAATCTTCATAAGTTGTCTACGCTTTTTAAGATATGATATAATACCATTAGGTATGTATATGGGCTCGGTTGGGTTGGATTAGGGATACCTTTTGGACCAACTCGAAAATTTGGGTTGGTTGAGTTGGCAACCTAAAAGACCCGCACAAAATCTAGATCGGGTTGGATTTTCGGGTTATAATTTACTTTTTTCTTATTAATTGAAAAGACGTAAAATTATCTACAACACATGACTAATAACTAAAATCTCATACCATGAAAATGTTAAAAATCAAATATCTATAATATTTATTTCAAATTTTAAACAAATACAAACATTATGACAGTTTTAAAAGAAAAATATTAAAAATTCACAAAATTCATTAACTCAAAGTAGTCAAATTTTAAACAAATAGAAAAATATATGTGTGTAATCGGGTTGAGTTAAATGAATTCCAATTTTTACTTAACAACCTGAGACTCAACCCAACCCAACCCAACCCAACCCAACTAAAATAGAAAAAGTTTAACTCAACCTAATCCAAGAACAAAATTAATTCAATCTAATCCTTATAATTTAGATTGGATAGTTCGAGTTATTCGGATTATCTGATTTTTTGAACATCAAAACACCACACTAAAAGATCATAGAGGAACTAAAATAGTTTCCCTAAAAGAAAAACTAAAACCGTGAAAACAAATTTAAAACGAAACTCAAAAAGGGAAAAACTAAAATTACAAAAAGAGTCGCTTTTTGGTGTGTGACGAAGACGTTGACGTAGCACAGACAGAGATTTGCGAGGCGGCTAAGTTTTCATAAGTAATAAATAAATAAACACTAATTAGAACACGTGGCAATATCCAACGGCGTCGTTTCAATTGCGTGCAGTTTCAGCACAAAGATTTGGTGTGGGATGAAAAGTAGTGGACACGTGGCGTTTTGGAATTGGTTAAAAATGCTTGGTATTTACACATTTGATTGTGTGACGTGTCTTAATCATATTAATTACATGGAGTGGTTAGTAAGCATTGCCATTTGACAAAATTTCTCATGCATTATTGTTTAATTAATAAATAATTCTCCATTTGGTAATGCAATACTCACATGTTAATCATTGTGTTCATTTTCATAAATAATTAAAATTGACTCTAATCCATTTTTAGAAAGAATAGAAGATGTCGAATTACTTAAAAAGTGTCAGCAATTTTAACATATACTTGAGTGTTTCACCTGAGCAAGTAATTTGATGAACTGAATAAATCATTTGTTTGGTAGTTGAGATAATGTATGAATTGAAATCTAAACGTTAAGAAATCAAAAAGTCATTTATTATATTGAAATCAATAAAACTATGCAATAATAAGTCCACTAATTTCTATTTGAAGTTTACCAATTATGAAGAAAATATTAAACTATTTACATTCTGAAAGATGTATCTTATCTAGTAAAAAAATGCTTAATTAGCTTACATTTCATTGATTTCATATATATATAGTTTAACACAATTTTTTAAAATGGTGAATTAAAACTTTGATAATACATGTCATAATCGTTTAAATTGACAACTATGTACATTTTATATGTTTTTTTGGTGTATCTATGAGTGGCTAATCCAGCTTACGTGCATCTTAACTAGTCTCATGAGACAACTTGTCTCATCTTACAACATTTGAGTGTCAAAAAAATTTGTAGGATATTAAATTTTAGATAAGTGACCATCGTGAATTGAACTCATAATCTCTTGGCCTTTTTTTTATGATAATATGATAATAACATGGGCAAAATTAAGATTTAAAACTAACATGGACAAAATTAAGATTTCAAAATATCTAGAATAACTCATTCAAAATTTATGTACGTATGCGGTATACATTTTTCCAAAAAAAAAATCTCAAAAATAAAACTCGATAGCCCGAGCTATGAATGAGTCACTCTCCAAATTGGCTCGTTCAAAATTTTCCCTGAGCTACACAAAACCTAGGATACAAAATCGCACATGGTACCAAACTATTTTACGAACATCACCTCATAAATGAATCTCTATGGCTACATGAACATAGCTCAACTGACATTAAATATGTACTCTCGACTATAAGTTCGGAGTTCCCATTCCATAGATTGCTGAATTCCACAAATATAATATTATATATGATGGATGGAACTAAAACTAAAAGTTAGTTGAGCTAGTATCTTACAAATTGTCTTTCATCCTCCACATTCTTCCTCCCATAAGGATTGCTCTCACTGAATCTATTCCTGCTCCCTTCTACCTTACGCGTTTTCTTCCTGAATTTTGAGGCACTGCTTTCAATGTTAAGGTTGACCTTCGGAGGATTGGAAAAGCAAAACGAAGCAGCAATACCCTGTTCACATATACAAAATTAAGTGCAAATATAGAAAATTTCCCCAATCGAGGTACACAAATTCTTGCACAGAAAACTTTGAGATGCGACAATAAACTCATTTCCAGCTAAAACATATATCCAACCAAATTTTAGTTAGTGAACCTCCTCATTAAGATTTTAGAAGAAAATGGATGATCAGTACCTGCAGATCAAGGCGGTGGACATTGAAAATGTCTTTCATAGAGTGTGAATTGTAGGCTAATAAATAGGATCTGTAAGCATCTTTAGCCGCCTTGTTCAAATGGTAATTACTGCCAACCAGCTTCTCCTGCATCATTCAGTATTTCAAATTTAAGTGCCTGTGCTTGAGTGTTATACTGCTGAGAACACGAACAAAAGGGGAATGAGTTTACCAGGTGAGACTGCACATTGGCCAGTTTTTTATCACTGAACTCATACTCTTTAACGGGAACTTTTGCGGCCTGATAATAGAATATGAACCACAAACAACATATTAAAAGGGCAAAACAGTAAGTGGAACTATTTCAATCCCTCCTATGAGAACAAGCTCCTACAGACATTCAAGTTCAGTGAAGAGCAGAAGTTCGTGCTAATAGACTTCTAATGGACTTAACCCTATGAAGATACCCCGACAGTCTGACACCAACATTGCATACAAATTCAATATAAGTTTTTAGGGAAAATACCAGACCTTTAGATAGCGAAGAAATTGAAGCTCTTCAGGAATCAAGAATAGTAGTGCATTTCCTTTGCTACCTTCTCCTCGAGCTGTCCGACCAACTCTATGAATATATTCCTAAATCCAACAATTTCAAACAACACTAAACTCAGTTAGTATAGGAATTCCAAGCATACTAAATGGGTCATTGACGGAATTAAGTAGCAACAAACACCTTAGGTTCATCTGGAGGATCATACTGCACAATCCAATCCTGAGATGTACGAAATGAGACATAGTTAAATGGTTTTAATAAAACATGTATTCCAGATGCCAGCTATGAATTAAATACAAATGTCATCAGTTACAAAGTAATTGAATAAACAAAGTTAGTTTGCTCGTCATCCTTCCTGGGTTATACTAGCAGAATTGATCTCATTTGATGAAACCAGACGATGGCATATGTGGACACCACACTGCATCTCTCAAAAAACCCCAGAGATAAGGAGACGCACATACCAAAACAAACACTATAAGAAGTACACCCACACACATAATACAGCAAAGAAATGAAAGAAATCAGAGAGAACATGCCACCGTGTGTATGTTGTCAAGAAGTAAGTTGATTGATGATTGACCTTAAAAGGGCGAGAAAATAAAAGCTTATGAGAGAACTTTCCATACCTTTACTATTTTTATGGATTACATTCTTTTTCATGCTATGTCGTAGTGTAAATATGGACACCCTTTTCTAGATTATAGCCTCTCCTTCATGTAAATTGCCTATAGGTGCTGCGAGTTTTAACCCAACCTATTTCATTGTCTCTTCTTTAAAATTAAGAGGGGAAGAAAAAGGATTGCATCCAACCATGTATAAAAAAATATTATTGTGTTTTGTTATAAGAAAATATGACCACCAAGGCAATACAACATTGATTGTTTTTATTGGGTAAATGCATTGACATAGCTAAAAAAGAGGATAACTTACAACAGCGGGGATGTCAAGTCCACGTGCAGCAACATCAGTACATAGTAGGATCCCTGTCTCAGCCTTATTGAAGGCAAAGAAGGTAGAAGTTCTCTTCTGCTGTTTTTGCTTTCCATGAATATCCATGCAATCAATCTTAATGTGTCTAAGAAGGTCCGCGTGAAATGTGACAGAGTTGCAAGATGAGAAGAAGACCATAACTTTCTTAGATAAACTTCTCTTCAAAAAGGAATACAGAACAATGAATCTTTTAGCACTGGGCACAACACAATAACCTTGTTGCAACCCTTCGTTGGTGACCTACAATAACAAATATGTCAAACAACAAATCAGAGGAAAGGACTAAAATTTGAAATCAACATATAAATATCAGCAGATCAGGTTACCTTTGTTCTCCCATCATCAACATCAATATAAATAGGAGTTGACTGAAAAGACAAGCGGACAAGATCTTCAACCTGTTATTTTGAGGATCAGTGGGTAGGAGAGAAGCAAAACCAATCCAAATGAACAAAAGGATTAGAAATTCTTAAAGTGATAACAGTATAAACATCAATGGTAGAAGAGAAAAACCCACAAGGAGAGAAAAAGTATAAGAATTGAATGCAATACACAAACCTTTTGCGTTTGGGTTGCTGAGAACAAAGCAGTCTGCCTATTCTGCAAACAGAAATACAATCAGATTGCAGTGCTGCATGAGAAAAATATTGACCACCACCATAAAAAAATAACGCACCCCCACCCCCAAACAAACATTAACCCCATTTGCTAAGGCAAACCAGGTGATGTGGCAACTTTTATTGAGTATAATTTCTTTATAGGAAACAAAAAAATTCATTGATAAGAAAATCTTGAAAAATCACAATTATTATATCGTAAATGACATACAGCAAAAGTCAATTACCTTTGGTAGGAGCTTTATAATTTGTTTCATTTCTTCCTCAAAATTAGTTTCCAATATCCTGTCGGCTTCATCAATTATGAGACACTGCAAAACAAGTTCAGAGAAAAAATTGTCACGACAAATTTATAAGATTCACGATAACATACAAGTAAATTACCATCATGATTTGATGAGTTGCACAATGCAAATCAGAATAGAAAATGAAAATTGAAATTCTTTAGAGGTGATAAAAACCAACTTGATTGATATTTGATAATATAGTCTATATTATCAACGGAGTAGTTTCTTATCCAAGAAAAACTAAAGCTGAAAAAAAAAAAAGAAATAAACAGAGCACATGAGGAGCAGACCACATGTTGGCAGCAACAACATCATAATGCTTAGCAACAAATTCTCAAGAATCCATTCTTTACTTGGTACAGATGAAAATATTTTCCAATAAAATACATAAATAATGCCCAGAAAATGATAAAACAGGCTATCATTACCTTCAAATTCTTAAACACAAAATTTTTAGTATGCTGAAGATGGTCAAGAAGTCGACCAGGGGTTGCTACTAATAGATTGACCCCCTTAGTGATATGACTAGCCTCCGCTTGTCTGCTAGAACCACCGGTAACAATGCCAAGCGTCTGTGAATGATATTTGAGAAGCTCGTTCGCCACTTCATGTGTCTGGATTATCAAACAATGGTCAGTCGGTAATAATATCGAAAGGTATAATATGGAAGGAAGGTCGAAGTAAAATAACAAGAAAAAGGTTTTGATCGAGCTTCTTCTTGAGAGGTTTTTTTTTCCTTTTAACGAAAGGAACTTTTCATTGAATTAATGAAAAGAGGCTAATGCTCATAATACAAAGAGGCTTATAAAGAGCTTTAATTCAAAACAAGTATAACTAAGGATCAGCGGACGCACTAGGCCATCTCAACTAGGCTGACACTGCCTAAGCACCCTCATCATATCCCCAAAACCAAAGAAATATCTCTAACATGCTATATGTTGGAAATAAGGGGCTTTGTTGATCGTTTATAGCCCCGAGGATATTTTAATATTTTACTTTACCCTAGGTTCATTTCCTTTTTTGTATTAGGGCTTGCTAAAGCCTATAAATACGACTTCTCTTTTAACTTTCATTTTATGCTAAAATAATAAAAAGATACTCTATCTTGGTTTTTTCTTCCTGATCTAGGGTTTTCCACGTAAACCTAGTGTTCTCTATTTTCTATCTTTTAACATGGTATCAAAGCATGGTGACGAAACCCTAGCCGCCATCGGTGAAAAACGACCGATGCAAGATAACCTTAGTTTTGCACTAGCCTCACTTCTGCCACAGTTGTTGATGGGGCCTCTGACCACCGCTACTACTGCAGCTGCCGCTACTTCTGTCCAAGCCGCCGTTGATCGGTATCATCAGTCCTTGCATATCCGACCAACTCTAGCGCCACCACAACCCTTTGATGGAATCCCTAGTGCCACCGCCCTTTTTCACAATGTCGGTGGCACTCCTCCCTTGTTACCGAGTGTTGCGCTGCCTATCCCTCCAACCTTGCTACCAATAGCCGAAACATACACCTTGAAGCTGAGATTGGTGAGTCGCCCACCTACCACAGAGGTAAATCCCCTACCACGGCAACAAGCCCTTTGCAGCCGCCAGGAATCCCCAGCTCCTTTCCCTCGAAGCCACAACAACCTACCTACCGTCGCCGGGTCTTTTCCTCATCATGCACCACCTATTACGAACATCAAGGTTCGATTGGTTTCATGCAAAGTTTTCAGCAACAAATCGCTGCTCTTGGCGGCAAAACCCTAGGTTGTTTCCACATATGGATGATCATTAAAACGCCAAAAACCGACACCGTTTTCTAAAAACCGAACCGAACCGAAAACTCAGTGAAAACCGAAAAATGCAGTTCGATCCGGGTTGGAAAGAAATTTTGAAACCGAAATTAATTCAGTTCGGTTTCAGTTTCAACCTTTCAAGAAACCAAATTTGAAACGAACCCAATCGTTTTTAAGTTAATATATATATATTTATTTATTTAATATTATCATTTTTGAAAAAAAAGCAAGTAAAACCGAACCGCCCTTTTAATTTAAAAACAAAACTAACCGAACTGAACCGTTTTTTAATTAAAAAAGAATATAACATGAATTTTTTAAAAATGCCAAAACCGAATTTGAAACCGAACCGAACCGAACCGCATATATGTGGTTCAGTTCGGTTCGGTTTGGTTTCACATTTTAAAAAATTCGGTTCGGTTCAATTTGACCACCGAACCAAACCCTTTCCACCCCTACTTCCACAAACTTAAATTCTAGAACAGTGAATTCTGACATTCCTTCTAATCTACCGATGTATCCAAAGACTCCGGTAACCACTTTCCTGCTTTAACTATTACAAACTATTTGTCTGGATCTATGGGAAATTTCACAAGGTTAATTGCAGGAGAAAAGTTGAATGGTCAGAATTATTTCTCCTAGTCTCAATCCATTAAAATGGCTCTTAAAGGGCGTCACAAGTTTGGGTATCTAATTGGTGAAATACTAAAGCCTAGGCCAAAGGATCCTCAGGAGCATATTTGGAAAGGAGAAGACTCCCTGCTTCGATCATTACTAATTAATAGTATGGAGCCTCAGATAGGGAAACCATTGTTGTATGCTGCGACTGCTCGAGATATCTGGGATGCAATTCAGAAATTATATTCTAAGAGGCAAAATGCGTCTTGTCTTTACACTCTGCGTAAACGGGCTCACGAGTGCAAACAGGAGATGATGGATGTCACTTCATACTTTAATAAATTGTCCCTAATCTGGCAAAAGATGGACTTGTGTCGTGAAATTATCTGCGAGTCCTTGTGGAGGTGTCCAATATTCCAAGATTGAGGAAGTCGATCGCGTTTATGATTTCCTAACTGGTTTGAACTCCAAGTTCAATGTAGTGCGAGGCTATATACTGGGACAAAGGTCTATACATTCTCTTATGGAAGTGTGCTCTAAGGTTCGTTTAGAGGAAGACAGAGCCAGTGCTATGAGCATCACGACTGTATCTGCTACTGATTCTGCTGTTTTCCGTGCGAAATTATCTGGTTCTGATAGTGACAAACAAAATGGGAAACAGACCCCAGTGTGTAAACGTTGCAAGAAACCCTGACATACGAAAGATTAGTGCTGGAAGTTACATGGTAGACCACTGAATGGTAGAAGACATCCTCCAAATGACAAGCCCAATCTTGGTCGGGCTCTTATGAGTGAATCTGTGAGTGCCTCCCAATCACAACCTCGAGTGAATTGCCAACGTGACTCTGGTGTCTCTTCCCTTGGGGCCGTTGCTCAATCAGGTACTTCTTAATCCTTAAGTCTCCTCAACATAAATGGTAAGAAACCATGTATACTTGATTCAGAGGCCACAGATCATTTGACTAGATCTTCTGATAATTTTCTATCATACCTTCCAAGTGCTGGTAATGAAAAGATTCATATTGCAAATGGGTCATTTGCTCCTATTGCGAGCAAGGGACATATTTCTCCTTTTGATGGTTTAGCTTTACAGAATGTGTTGCATGTACCAAAAATATTTTACAATTTACTATCTATTAGTAAGATAACTAGAGATCTAAATTGTCAAGTTGCCTTCTCACCTGATAATGTTTTCTTTCAGGATTTGAGCTCGAGGAAGACTATTAGCACTGCCCGACACAATAAACACAATAGAGGATTCTATTTCCTTTTTTATGATACTTGATTCAGAGGCCACAGATCATTTGACTAGATCTTCTGATAATTTTCTATCATACCTTCCAAATGCTGGTAATGAAAAGATTCATATTGCAAATAGGTCATTTGCTCCTATTGCGAGCAAGGGACATATTTCTCCTTTTGATGGTTTAGCTTTACAGAATGTGTTGCATGTACCTAAAATATTTTACAATTTACTATCTATTAGTAAGATAACTAGAGATCTAAATTGTCAAGTTGCCTTCTCACCTGATAATGTTTTCTTTCAGGATTTGAGCTCGAGGAAGACTATTAGCACTACCCGACACAATAAACACAATAGAGGATTCTATTTCCTTTTTGATGATGTTTCCTCTAGGAACAGTTATAAGGACGAGTTTATTGTCTTCTTATTTTTCAACTTCAGAAAAAGATTGTATGTTGTGGCATTTTTGCCTTGGTCACCGAAATTTCCAATATATGAAATATTTATTTCCTCATTTATTCAATAAAGTTGATCTCTCTTCTCAATCTTGTAATGTGTGCATTCGTGCAAAATAGCATAGAATCACCTTTCCGTCTCAACCTTACAAACCTTCTCAGTCCTTCACCCTTATTCATAGTGATGTTTGGGGTCCCTTGAGTATTACCACCTCTTTAGTGAAACGTTGGTTTGTGACCTTTGTTGATGATCATACCCGTCTTACATGGGTTTTTCTCCTCACTGATAAACCTGAGGTTTCAACAATTTTACACTTTTGTTGAGACTCAGTTCAACACCAAAATTGCTATTCTTCCTAGTGATAAAGGTCATGAGTTCCTTAATAATACCTTTCGTGATTTTATGTCTTCTAAAGGCATTGTCTAGCAAAGCTCGTGTGTCTATACCCCTCAATAGAATAGGGTGCTAAAAGGAAAAATTGTCACCTCCTCGAGGTTGCACGCTCTCTCATGTTGTCTACTTCACTTCATCTTATTTATAGGAGGATGCAGTTCTGACTGCAGCTCATCTTATTAATCAAATGTCTTCCCATGTCCTTCAACTCCAAACCCCTCTTGAATGCCTCAAAGGAGTCATACCCTACCACGCGGCTTATTCCTGATGTCCCTCTCCGGGTTTTTGGGTGTACTGCCTTTGTTCATAGTCATAGCCTTAACCAAACTAAGTTTACCCTTCGTGCTCAGAAATGTGTCTTCATTGGGTATCCCCTTCACCAGCAAGGCTATAAATGCTTCCACCCTTCTTCCCGAAAATACTTCATCTCCAAGGATGTAACGTTTCTTGAGACCTTTCTTTCCCATTAGTCATCTTCAGGGGGAGAGTATTAGTGAAGAGACTAACCGGTCCACATCTTCAGTCCCTACTGACCTTCCTGAACTCCTTCCTGAACCCATCTTGAGTGCCCATGACACCGTTCTACCCACTAAATAAGTCCCTTGGATAACTTACAAGAAGAATCTCATAAAGGAAATGGTGTCCCCTACTGCTCTGCCGACTCCGGTCCATGAATTTGAACCAACGCAAGCTCAAGGTAATACTGGCCCTGATAATACTAGTGTGTTAAGGATGATATTGTTGATTTGGCTGAGAATGACATGACTGATATGTTAGTTCAAGAGAATAACAGGGTTGCAAGCACTGATGAGACTTCGACAAAAACACAAGAGGGTGAGACTCTTCCTCAAATTAAAAAATGTAATAAAAATCCCATAACAAATGAGGAACCAGACAAACCAGGGGATTATGATATCTCTATTGACATTGCCCATTGCATTGAGAAAGGGCATCAAGTCCTGCACCAAGTACCTCCATGTATAGTTGTCTGTCTTACAATAATCTATCTTCCGAGTTCAAGGCGTTCACTGTCAACCTTGATACAGCAACAATACGGAAAAACATACATATGGCTATGGAAATTCTTGAGTGGAAGACTGTCATCATGGAAGAAATGAGAGCTCTTGAAAAGAATAATACGTGGGACCTTGTTGCTCTTTCTAAAGGGCATAAAACAGTTGNGTCATCATGGAAGAAATGAGAGCTCTTGAAAAGAATAATACGTGGGACCTTGTTGCTCTTTCTAAAGGGCATAAAACAGTTGAGTGCAAGTGGGTGTTTACTCTGAAGTATATATCAGATGGAACTCTAGACAGGTACAAGGCCAAACTTGTAGTAAAAGAGTTTACTCAAACTTATAGGATAGATTATTCTGAGACTTTCTCTCCTGTAGCGAAGTTAAACACAATCCGGGTCCTTCTTTCTGTTGCAATTCGTAAAGACTGGCCTCTCCATCAACTTGATGTAAAAAATGCATTTATGAATGGTGAATTAGAAGAGGTTTATATGAGATCAAAGATCTAGGGAATCCGAAGTATTTCCTTGGAATGGAGGTAGCAAGATCAAGAGAAGGGATATCTGTCTCACAATGGAAATACACTCTTGACCTGTTAAAAGAAATAGGTATGACTGGATGTAGACCTGCTGACACTCCTATTGAATTCAATGCAAAACTGGGAGATCCTGTTGACAAAGTTCCTATTGATAAAGAGAGATGTCAGCATCTAGTGGAAAAACTGATTTATTTATCTCGCACTAAACCAGAGATTTCCTATGTTGTCAGTTTATGCAGGCACCCTACAAAGAACATATGGAAACTATGAATCCGATTCTGAGATATTTAAAAAGCTCTCCGGATAAAGGTCTGATGTTCAGGAAAACTAATAGGAAATGCATTGAGGCGTATACCGACTCTGATTAGGCAGGATCAGTAATTAACAAAAAGTCTACCTCTAGGTACTGTACTTTTGTGTGGGGTAACCTAGTTACTTGGAGAAGTAAGAAGCAAAGTGATGTTGCTAGAAGCAGCGCTGAAGCTAAATACAGAGCAATAAGTTTGGGAATCTGTGAAGAAATCTGGTTGAAGAAAGTTCTATCTGATCTTCACCAAGACAGTGTTTTACCAATGAAACCCTATTGTGATAATAAAGCGGCTATAAGCATAGCCAATAATCTTGTACAACATAATAGAACGAAACATGTGGAGATTGACAGACACTTTATAAAAGAGAAACTGGACAACGGCAGTATCTGTATTCTGTATATTCCATCTAGTCAACAAGTCACTAATGTTCTCACCAAAGGGTTACTCAGGCAAAGTTTTGACTCACGCGTTAGCAAGTTGGGTTTGATTGACATCTACGCCTCAACTTGAGGGAAAGTGTTGGAAATAAGGAGCTTTGTTGATAGTTTATAGCCCCAAGGGTATTTTAGTATTTTACTTTATCCTAGGTTTATTTCCTTTTTGGTATTTGGGCTTGCTAGAGCCTATAATATGACTTCTCTTGTAACTTTCATTTTATGTTAAAATAATAAAAAGAGACTCTATCGTGGTTTTTTTCTCCCTGTTCTAAGGTTTTCCACGTAAACCTAGTATTCTCTATTTTCTATCTTTTAACACTATATAAACTCAAATCAGTACAACAAAAGACTTAGGACTTAATACAAGAAAACACACTTAAGATATAGAGATAAAAGCATTCCAGTTAAGACAAATACCTTGGATGGAGTAATCTTCGAATAACTTGGATTGTGAACACCAAGAGGATGCAAAGAGCTAGATTGAATTGAATTGATCTAACCAAACTACAGCTTTGTTGTGAAAAACTCTTTAGTTACGCTCGAACCAGATTTCCAACAACGTAGCCTTGACTGCATTTGACCAAAGTAGTTGGGCTTTAGATGAAAGAAATGGTCCTCTTAATACTTGAGAGACATTAATGCCAACCAAACGCCCAAAGACCCACGACACACTAAAGTACGAGAAAATGTTCCACCAACACATACTGAAGTAAGGACAATCAAAAAACAGGTGTTGTAATTCTTCACTGTTTACTTGATAGAGAAGACAAATTGTGGATGATAAATAATGGTCTTGGAGCTTATGTTGCAACACTAATGAGCAATTAAGGGTTCCATAAATCATAATCCAAATCAAAATGTTGATTCTCTTTGGGCTTTTGGACTTCTAAAGAGCTTGGAAAAGACTTTGACAATGATTTAACTAGAGTATTTACCTAAAGATTCCAATGATCAAATTCTTGCATCTAGGAGATAAGAGGGCCTTTTACCTTCCAAAGCACACATTAGTTGCTGAAATTCAATTATTTCCTCTTCCTTCAGCTGTCGTTGGAAAGAAAAATTCCAAGAGAGGGTTGTTGAATCTCAGTGATCTTCTATACAGCCATTCGATGATGTGGCAAGGCAGGAGATAGGGGAAAAAGTGTTTTAAAAGGTTGATCCATCCACCATTTATCATTCCAGAAGAAAATATTCCTTCCGATACCTAGCTTAAAGTTAAAAAGAAATTCAAACCTGCTCCACGTTTTCGAAATATTGATCCATGGACTGCGCAAACTCAAACCAAAATTCTCGGATGTGTGCCATTTATGAGGATCAGTTCCATGAATACTCTTCATAATTCTACACCAAAAAGCGTCGGGCTCCTTCAAAAATCTCCAATTCTATTTGCATAACAAAGCCAAGTTTCTGTTTCCAGGCTACCTATGTTGAGACCTCCCATCTTGCTGTACTTTTAAGGTTAAATCCCATTCACCAAGTGGTTCAGCTTAAATCCTGATTAACCTTCCAAGAAAAAGTTGCACATAATTCTTTCAAGCTCCATTGTTACAGATTTTGGCATCTGAAAGATAGACATGTAATAAGTTGGTAGGTTTGCCTAGACTGCATTGCAAAGGGTTAATCTTCCTCCTCTTGACAGATTATATCTCTTCCATCTATCCACCTTTGAGTGCACCTTGTCAATTATGGGTTGCCAAAAAGAGTGCTGCTTTGGGTAACCACCTAAAGGGAGACCCAAAAAGATGAAAGGAAAGGAACCAGTTGTAAAATTCAATCTGGCTGCTGTAGAATACAGGACATCTTCTTCAATATTAACTCCATAGATAGCTGATTTCTCCCCGTTTACTTTCTGACGAGTACACCATTCGAAGAATCCGAAAGTTTGTACAAGGACATCCAACATTGCTTCATCATATTTGCAAAATGACAAGGTGTCATTTGCAAATTGTAGTATGGATAGGTAGGTTTTGTCCTTCCCAACCGAAAAACCTTCAAAAAACCCATTCTCATGAATTTGAGAGATGAACGAATTTAAGATTTCACTAATTATGAGAAATAAAAACGATGAAAGTGGGTTGCCTCGAAGAATTCCCCTCGATGCTAGGATTCGCCCTCTAGGTCTTCTATTTATATAGACAGAGAATTTCGGATTTCTGACGCATCCATTAATCCATTCAATCCACTTTGAGTGAAAGCCCATTAATGAGAGTGTTCTTTCAAGAACATCCCAATCTACTCAATCAAATGCCTTTTCCATATCAATTTTAAGAATCCAGCCCTTTTTTCCTTTGCTCGGTAATCTTCTACAGCTTCCTTTGCTATAAGAATCGGGTCTAAAATCTGTCTTCCTCCAATGGAGGCACTTTGAGTGTCCGAGATTAAGGATGGCATCACCTTTTTCAGCTCTCAACTAGGACTTTGGTAATTACTTTGTAGGGAGTCGTCGTGGTAAGACTGATGGGTCTAAAGTCTTTGACATAGAGAGTCTCTTCCTTTTTATGGATGAGGCATATAGAATTCTCCTTGATACAAGCATTTAGTTTACCATTTAGATGGAATTCCTCGAACATTTTTTGGAAATTGGGTTGTAAGTTGGGCCAAAATGCCAAGAATAATTAAAACCATTGGGTCTTGAGGCTTTGTTATTTCCAAGTGCTTTTATGGCTTGATGTATTTCCTCACAATGAAAAGGTGCTATTAAGGTGGAATTCTGAGCTACTGAAACTTGCTTCCAATGGCTGTTTGAAGGGATGTATCTTGACCCTGGGATTCTTTTATATAAGGTGGTAAAATATTGCAAGATTTCATCCTCGATTGCCCTGAATGAATGTATAGAAGTTCCTTCACTTGAAAGCAATTCAGTGATCAAATTCCTTCTTTTTCTTTCTGAAAGAAATCTCTGAAAGAAAGAAGTGTTTTTTCATCCCCCAATTTTAACCAATTTAACTTACTTACTTTTTTTAATTAGATTCCTTTCCTCCAGGGAGTATAAGGTCAGCAAATCACTTTTGATTACTAGCCGGAAGTCTTCTTCCAACAAAGGAAGCCCTTCAGTAACATTTGAAGGCTTCCTTTTAACATTTGAACGAAAGAGGACCACCCCTATTAATTCCTTCCAGCTGGAATATGTATATTCCTCCTTCCTCCTACTGAAGTCCACAAGGCGTATTCCACGAACCAACCTTCTCTAGATTTAAATTTTGCTATGCAGTGAACTCCTCTGTCTACTCTATATTTTTCGAAATAAAAATCTAGCAAATTGTCTCCAGGAGATTGTTGAAATTGTCTATCAAATCCTCTGTCATCTCCATCAAACGGGAAACGATCTGCTTCTTTTCAACGCCTTTCATAAGGAACCCATCCTCTTCGAACCACATAGAAATGATGGTTATCAATAACACACCTTTTGACTTCCATAGGAATCAAAGCTCAGGTTTCTTTGCTTTCTGAAATAGTGGTATGAGTTAGGTTTTTGAAGGCTGGAACATTCAAAATTCCGTTGAAATTTGCAGCATATGTCGAAAACTTTGCACTCTCCGAATTCTGATTCTCTCTTTCTTCTTGAGAGGTATTAAAAGAAAGTTTGTATTTGCTATTATGGGGTAACCCTATGGCATAGAACTAAGTTATAAAAGAGGCATTCCCCTGCCAAGCTTCTAGAAATTTTGTTTTGTTGGGTTGCTTTGTGGCTTGTAATAGGTTTAAAGGAAGATTTTCATTTTCTTTCTTGGAACTTCACAATCGTGAAGGAAGTTCTTATTTCATCTTTAAAAATACATTATTGTTAAAAGATAGATTTAGGGAGTGAATCCGAGTTGTGAGACTATACACAATTTTTAGCCTCTATAGCTTCATGATCATTTTGTATATTTATAATCATAATTCATTTTTATAAATACAAACCGAAGCAGATTCTTCCAGTAAAAAATAAAAGATTGTAAGCTCCTATAGCATTGATATGAGGAGACAACAAATTCTAACTCATTAAAAGAGAAAAGCAGAACGGGGGAAATTTTTCCAACCTGTATTGCAAGCTCCCGTGTTGGGCAAATAATGATAACACCAGTTCCATTACGAGGAGTAAAACAGATGCGATGTAGCAGCTCCACAGCAGGTATAAGAAAGGCAAGGGTTTTCCCTGATCCAGTCCTTGCAGCTCCAAGAACATCTTTGCCAGCCAGAAAAGGCGGAATTGCTCTATCTTGAATCTGCATTGGTTATGCCAGGAAAATTTGAGAAAACTCTAACTCCATATTAGTTTTGCTACTAAATTCGAGCTGAAAATTAATATTTCGCATGCATATCAAAAAGAGAAGCCTCACAACCGGTGCACAATTCATTAAAAAGAACTAACCCCATCAAAACCTATTTATAGGAAACATTAAACCACTGATTAACATGAGTTAGGGGCTAAACATTTTTTCAGCATTCTCATTCATGACCTCAAAATAATACTTGTTACTTGCATACTTCGGGTTCTAAATAGCAATCAGCAAAAGTTCTGCCCTCTGAAATTAAAGTTAATCCCCTTTTCATTTTCCTCAACAATGTAAGCAACTAACCAGAAAACTACAAATTCAAGGGAATCCTAGCAAAAATTTATAATAAATTGGCCATGGCCAAGCAAAAATATGACCTGAGTCATATGCTCAAATCCCATGTCCTTAATCGCCCGGAGAGTTTTCTCCGACAATTCAAGGGAATCAAATGAAACGGTGCTCATAATTCCAGAACCACCAGTCTTAACCTTCTTTTTCTGGTTCTTTTTCTCCCCGTCCTTCTCCACTTCTACTTCCACACCATCCTCTCCTTTACCATCACCAGTACTTTCATGTCCCTCCAACTCGCCCTTCTTCGTTTTCGCCTGTCTCTTTTTATTCTTAATCTTCTCCTCTTCTTTCGCTTTCTCCTCCGGTACATTACCTTCACCATCTCCTTTCCCTTCTTCTTCTTCTTCACCTTTCATTGTATTTTGAAGTTCCGATTCTTCCGCACCTGTTGAAGGAAGATTTTTCTTTGGTCTCTTCCTCTTGCGCCTTTTGTTCATTACCTCAACCTCTGATGAGGACGGAACTTTCTCGTCCAGTACCACCATGGCAGTGACTTCCAAGTGATGATTCTCACTTACCCCCTGTTTGGGTGCGGCGGTTTGGTTGAAAAGATGCAGCGTCCGGCGGAAGGGAACAGTGTACGAGGTGCAGTAGCTGGTTGGGGGGCCGTGAAATAGGGTTTAGAGAGAGATTAAGATGGCGTTTGTTTGAGAGAATTGAGAGGGAAATAAGGGTGAAAATGTGTAGAGATATTTATTTTTGTTTGGTACAAATTTTAAAGTTTTAGTATCTATATAAAGAAAAAATTAAAAGGATGTTGTTTTTTTTTAAACTATTTAGGAAAATATCGTTGTTTTCAACTATTTGTAAAAATATTGTTTTTTTTTTTAAAAATAAGTCGAGGGTTCAAAATTCGAACTTTGAACCCTCGACCTTGCCCCAACATTATTATTGAGTCTGTTTAATTATCATTCCGAAGTCCTTCCTCATAATTATTTGTTGTGAAGAGAACGAAAGACCTTCCTCATTCTAGAGATCTTCCTCATAACACTCATAATTATTTGATGTGTTAAAAATAATTTTGTATTGGGAGAGAACGAAAGAGGGAAGAGTAAGAGAGAGAGCGAGATTATGAGAGATAGCGAGATTTGAGATAGCGAGATTTGAGAGAGCGAGA
>NC_052356.1:39873028-39958028 GCF_009727055.1 Benincasa hispida | reverse complement strand
AGTGATCCTCTCGATTGAAGTATTTGAGGATCACCTAGTGAGACTAGGACCACGGGTTGTATAACCTAAGACAAGTGGGAGAAAAATCCATGGGTATATGATACCTAAAAGAAAACTATGGGAATGTGATGCCCTAGTTTATTGTATTTCTCTGTAAAACTCAAAAACTCAATGTATTCATATGTATGTTACTACTGAAATTTTAGTTCAAATGGGAGTTTGTTGGGTTTTATGTCCTAAAACTCATAGTCTGTAAACAATAAACACATTCTGTAAATCGATAAAGTTGTTATCGAATATATGAATTGCTTATTTCATTTTAGAAATAAATCCAATAAACCAAAAGATTCGTGACTATTACATGAGTACTTATTCTTATTAGATAGTCAAAATAATCTATAGTATACGAATAAGGTTGGGTACCCTATTATGGTAACACTATCGAATGCGACCAACTCTGTAGTTGTTATAAGAAGTTGTAAAGTGTTACATACGAAGTGATCCTGATTCGTTTATGCTGTGACATGAGGAGTGGGGGGCATCATGTGCAATGATTTTGCATAAGATCGAACCAAGAAATCAGTCACTCTTACTTTATAACGTTGTTTACTGTTTAAGATTGACTATTTCATAACGATGACCTAGGTAACTTAACCTTAATCATAAGCTAACTATAAGCTCCTATTTATTCGAGATTATCCTTAAATTTGCATAAGTGAGAGTTGGATCGACAGCGCCGGCTCAATAAGCCTCCCATTTCAGGGGTAAGACTGGGTAAATAGTTGAGGACATAGGATGCAAGACGGAATTCACTCATACTCACTTTCAGGGATAGTAGAGAGGTTGTTCCCTTAAGTGCTGATTTTAGGTCTTTAACAAGGGGCCCCACCCTCTCATTGGCCTAAGAGGGACTTAGTTTGATGATCGAATCACAAACTAATTGTTCAGTAGAGGATCAGTGGGACTTAAGGAACAAAAGATAATCTCGGGGGTAATCTTTTGACCCAACCGTTATTATGAACAACATGTGAAGGGTTAATTTACTAATTATGGTTATATTGTGTGGACACAATATATCTATAATGAGGGGAGTGCAACTACAGGGCTTTAGTGGAGTGACCCAATAGTTAATAAATGGGGGTTAATTTGGTGTAAAGAGTTTAGCCAATTAATCTCTAATCGTTGGAGTCCGTGATCTGTAGGTCCATTATGATATAATTAGACTGGTTAATTATACATGATATAATTGACTAAATGTATGAGATACATTCTTTTTGGAGAAAATTAGATATAAATGTGATTTATATCAAGTAGAGGAAAAAATACTATAGTAGATATGTGATATCAAACTATAGGATAGAAATATAATATGATTATATTAATTAATTAATTAGTTGATTAATTATATGATAATTAATCCAAATTTCACGTTTGGACGTGGGTTAGTGGGAAGCGTCGGTTATTGTAACCAATGAGTTAAAATGAAAATTGTTTTCATTTTTGCATCGTTCGTCATTCGCCCAAAAAGTTTTCGGAAGCGCGCATTGGTGAAAGAAGACGATCGCTCGAGAGACTATACGATAGATCTTCTCCACCTAAACAATCGTCCTTCGTGTACCTAAACGATCGCACACTCTTGCCTATACGATCGGATAGCTTTAAACGATCGTATAGTGTGCCGATTTAACTAAACGATCGTACACCTTTTCCTAAACGATCGTTCAGTAAATCCTACACGATCGTGTAGCTTCTCCTAAACGATAAGCACTTATGCTATGCGCTAGCGTTGTTTTCCCTCCCACTTGCTTATCGCCTACACGATTCATGTTTCCTCATTCATCTACCAAATTCAGCAAAGTCCACCCTTTGGGTTTTCACACCGAGAATACCCAGGGTTCTTTAGTGGTGGTGTCGTCCCCTTGCGGTCATAAGTTCACGGTTGTTCGTGTTATTGCAGTCGACGCTTCCACTGGCGTTAGTAGATCACTTGGGGGGTTCTGCTGCATTGGAGTTCTGAAGATTGAAGATTGTCTTCAACTGGTATGGAACTTTGTCCCTTTGTTAATTTGTTGTTCAAAGCATGTCGTTAATTAAAGTTTATTTGCATAACTGTATGTGTTGAATGTATAATGTTGTATTTCGGTCACTGTGAGATCAGAGCACTCCGGACGTGCTCATGGAACTCTTAGATATGAGATCCTTCAATTGGTATTAGAGCTAGGTTCTGATATCCGATTTCATCTGTTGCAACGAACTGAAATTTACATTCATGGTGGGTGCATTTCTACGTTGTTTAATTGTTAAATCTGTTGTAGATCTGCGGGATTAATGGATGTTTTCGGGATGATAAGCCTCGGTTTGATTTAAATCCTTTTACATTTGCGGTTGTTTGTAAAGGCCCCTGCGTTTTTGGGCATTAGTAATCGTTATCGAGTCTGTATTCGAAGTTTGTTTGAAGTTTTGAGTTATTCGTCAAAGTTCTGGGCAAGCGTTGTGGCTCTTCGAGAAATGAGGCGATCTAGGGTTGATCACATCGTGCAGAAAATGTTCTACGCGATCGCTGTTTATCGCATCGTAAAGATGAAGGAGTACGCGATCGCTGGTGAACGCATTGGTTAAACGATGAGGAATGCGATCAAGAGTTGGTCGTATCGAGTTGATGATCGGGTACGCAATCGCTGAGTATCGTTTAATGCACGTGCGTGCTAGATGTATCGTTTAAGTCAGCAAGCTTCATCGCTTAGCAACTGACTAAACGATCGCTTAGTAAACAAGATAAATCGTTTACCTGTCTTCGCACAACACGATCGTGAGGACGAACAGGCTTCGCAGCCTCGTCGTCGTCTACGTCGTTTACTTACGCTTCTATCGTCTAGTACGCGCTGAACGATCGTCTACCTACTGGAGTGAGCTACACGATGAAGAACTCCTGGCAGTTCAAGACTTGATTCGCCTGTGAATCGGTTTTCACGATGAAAAATGTAATAGATAGGATTTTTTCATTCCGATTTTTGTAAAGGCTCATCTCGTTCATTAATCCTTTATATATTACATGTGATGTATGTTTATTATATATCATATGGTATGCACATATAGTAAATCCCACCTTAGGTTATGCAATGATCATGCACCATCTCTTTATTGTAATTGTTATAATTTAGAGAAGCATGATTTAATTATCTAAGAGCATGCTCATGCATCATATAATATAAGAGTTATATTTATGCATGCATAAAAAGCATTGACATGCATCATCTTTATATTATAATTGTTATAGTATAAGGGTGAATGATAGCATGTTGGCTTGGTTGTTACGCATAATATAAAAGTTATATATAGTAATGACCGGACATTGCATGAAGCATGACACATAGGTTACTTTATAAATGTTACAAATGTCTCATTGTGCGCATTGGTTTAGTTGTTTCTTTTTAAAAGTTAAAGAGAAATTAGAACTAAAATAAACAAGAAAGCCATGCATGCTCACTTAGGTTTAATTCATGGTTTTAAAGTGTTTAAAACTTGGATAACATAGACCTAAGATCATGGATCTAATATGATTAGCAACCCTAAGGCTTTAATCTTTTAATTAATTTAATAGGATTAAATTGGCTAATAAAAGGTTAAAGTGTAGCAAATCTATCTATAAGAGACCTTTTGTCTAAGGCAGGTTATGTCTAGGCTGGGGTATTTAAGTTGACGGAAACGTAATAACTCTACCTGGGAACTTACTTGGAAAGGTGAATTAGATAGATTTGATGCATGCATGCAAGTTAAAGACAGTCCATTAAAGTGTTTAAATGTGACTACTTGAACTTGTTCATATTTCATAAACAAATGTTGTTTATGAGCAGAGTTTAAAAAGACGACTTAGACTAAAATCAGTAGCCGGATTGTCTTGGTTAATGAACCCCTAGGTAGAACATTCAGTGGGAGGTACTTGGGGCATAAGATGTTTCACTTAAACCTTTCACGTTTCTCCTACATAGTCCACATCGTGAGATATATCCTCGGCCTCGCGGCACCTTTGGCGTGTCCCCCCAACGGATGGTGTTTGGGTAGGTCAATATCAAGGTAGATGGAGAGAGTGTTCATAGTAAATGGGAGCGAGAAGTGCGACAACATATCCCTCGGTCTCCCTCGTTAGGTTGAATAACGTTACTGCGCATCACCTCGAGGCACCCTGGGAGTGTCCCCTTAAAGGATGGCAGTTTTGCGCGTTTCTTTATTTGATCTCCTGTAAGAGGATAAGGTAACTTAGTCTTTTGTCCTAATCTGCTTCTTCCCTACGGTGGGCTCATTAGGGCGAGACTTTGGCACCGAAAGTGACGGGTTACACTTACGTGGAATAGTTAAAAATTAACCATTCTGGACCAAAAAATGGTAGTTGTTAGGTTCAATTCCAAGAGTTGGTTCCGCCTAATGGTTGAGAATGTCTCATCCCAGCGAAGAGGCAACTGATCACCCCACCGGTGGCGTTTGTCCTGCCTCAATGGGGAATCATTACAAAATAGAAATCTTTCACTTAGGGTACTTGAAACTATTTTGCAAAACTGATTGGTTAAATGTGGTTTAGTAAAACCTAATAAAGTTTTGTTCGTATTTTCAGCAACTTTTTAAAAATCGCCACAGCCATGTTGGCTTTGTTAAGAACTGAAAAACTTACTGATGATAATTTCGCAACATGAAAATACGTGATCATGACGATCTTGATCATCGAGGATCTCATGTTCGCTCTCACAGAGGATTCAGGTGCCACTAATCATGTTTGTTCTTCTTTTCAGGGGATTAGATCTTGGCGACAACTAGAGGCTGGTGAGATGACGATGCGAGTAGGCACTGGGCACGTCGTCTCAGCTGTGGCAGTGGGAGGACTTTAGTTAGCTTTACAGAATAGGTTTCTTATTTTAAATTATGTATATATTGTTCCTGAATTAAAAAGGAACCTTATTTCTATAAAGTATTTATTGCAATGTAAATATACTGTCTCTTTTAATGTGAATAAAGCATTTATTCACAAAGATGGTGTTTTTATTTACACAGTAAATCTGGAATCGAATTTATATATGCTAAGGCCGTTAGCCATTAATTCCCTCCATAATACTAAAATGTTCAGAACTACCGTAACTCAATCAATCAGAACTACCGTTGGCTTGGTTGTTACGCGTAATATAAAAAGAAAATGCCCAACTTTGGCATCTACACTTAGGGCACATATATCTCAATAGGATTGAGAGATTGGTGAATAATGGACTTCTAAGTGAGTTAGAAGAAAATTCTTTATATGTGTACGAATCTTGCCTTAAGGGTAAGATGACTAAACGACCTTTTACTGGAAAAGGTTCTAGAGCCAAGGAGCCTCTTCAGTTAGTACATTCTGACCTTTGTGGTCCTATGAATGTGCGAGCCCGAGGTGACTATGAGTATTTTATCAGTTTCACTGATGATTACTCAAGGTACGGGTATGTTTATCTCATGCAACGGAAGTCTGAATCCTTTGAAAAGTTCAAAGAGTTCAAGGCCAAAGTTGAAAATGCATTAGATAGACGGATTAAAAAACTTCGATCGGATCGAGGTGGAAAGCTTTTAGACTCGGCATTCTAAGACTATTTGATAGAACATGGAATCGTTTTCCAACTTTCAACACCAGGTACACCTTAACAGAATGGTGTAGCGGAGAGGAGAAGTAGGACCTTGTTAGACATGGTTCGGTCGATGATGAGTTATGCTTCCTTACCGGACTCGTTTTGGAGTTTCGCAGTGGAGACTGCAGTATACATACTCAACTGTGTTCCCTCCAAGAGTGTTGCGAGAATACCTCTAGAGTTGTGGAACGGGTGTAAAGCTAGTTTACGTCACTTCCGAATTTGGGGTTGCCCTGCACATGCACTTGAGGAAAATTCCAAGAAGTTGGAACCACGGTCGAGGTTATGTCTCTTTGTAGGCTACCCCAAAAGTATACAAGTGTAACGACCCGAATTCAGGAGAGGTACATGAATGAACCGGTATCACATCCGAATGAGAGGGATCATGGGGACATGAAAGTATGGTTAAGAAAGACTTAAAAGAATTGAAAGTTACTACCTATACCAATAAGGTGCACCTTCCTTTTCGGTGGGTCAATCATAAGAACTCCAAAGTTAAGCGTGCTTAGCTTGGAGCAATCCTATGTTGGGTGACCCCCTGTAAGTTTTCCTAGGATGCATGCTTTGATGACAAAGCATGCTGAAAGGATTATATTCATTAATTATTAAATTGGTTAATTATATGATAATTGGTCGAAAACCTTTCCTCGTTCGTGCGTTAGTGGGAGAATCCAAAGTCAATTATTGTAACTGAAGAATGAAATGAAAATTGGTTTCATTTTGCAAAAAGTTCGAAAATTCGCAATTGGTGTGAAAATGTAATGGTCGCCTAACTTGAGAGTCTATACGATAATTGCTCATCGCCTAAACGATCGCACGCCTGCCCCTAAATGGTCACTTAACTTTTCCAAATGATCACATAATGTACCGCATTTTCTAAACGATCGCTTAATAAAACCTACACAATCGTATAGCTTCTTCTAAACAATAAGCACACAGCTATACGATAGCTCTTTCTCGCCCACTTTCTTATCGTCTACATGATTTTTCTTCTTTCTAACCTCTACCAAATTCACCAAAGACCACACTTCGGATTCTCACTCCGAGATTACCAAAGGCTCCATCTTGGTGGTGTCATCCCCGCTACTGTTCAGTTGTTTGTGACTGTTTGTGTCGCTGCCGTTCGTGTAGACGATTGTGTTGTTGCAGTCGACTGGTTTGCTGGGCGATAGAGTTCGCGTAGAGGTTCTTCCGTTGCTTATGAGTTCAAAGTTTGAAGAGGGTCTTTAATTGGTATGAGAACTATTTCATTTGTATTTTTATCGTTCGAAGCATGCCTTTAATTAGTGTGAATTTGCATAACTATCTGTTAGAATGTATGTGTTGTATATCGGTCATGATGAAATCGGAAAGATTCGAACGCGCTCATAGATGCTCTTCGTAAAGAGTTACTTCACCTATTTTCTTCCGCTGCATGTTTCTATTTTTCAACATTAATTCTTCAAGATGAAATCCACTCCTACACGACTTAGGGTTAGCAGATAGGTTGTGCTCTTAAGCATTGATTCCTGGTATTGAACAATAGGGCCTCGCCTTCTCATGGTTGAGAGAGTTATGGTTTATTAGTTGGACTATAAACCAAATTATTCAAAAGAGGATCAGTGGGAGCTTAAGGAGCAAGATGTATTTACAGGGGTAAAACGATAACTTTGACCTAACTGTAAATACGAACAACCTGTGAAGGATTGACTTACCGATTATGGTTAAAATAGATAGAAATATATCAATAGTGAGGAGAGTGCAACTATCGAGCTATAGTGGTGTGTCTCGATAATTAATGAATATTAATTAATTTTGTCTAAAAGAGTTTAGCCAGTTAATTTTAAATCGTTGGAGCTTATGATCTGTAGATCCATAAGGTCCCTCTATTAGTTCGTAAAATTATATCTTGGATTAGTGAGTTAAGTGGATTCGAAATATTCAAATTCAAAATTAGGGTTGGAAAATTTGTACGAATGACCCATTTTTGGGTCCAAAATGTCAAATGACCCATTTTTAAAAAAATAATGTCAATTGACCATCTATTGACATCATCGCCATACCAAATTACATAAATTGCTGTCACAAGTGCCTCATAAAGTAAGTCTCGCTCTTGTCTGATTAAACACTCTCGCACTAGCTTGAAATTCCCTAGTTTGATGTGATTGCTCGTCAGTGTGCGAATGATTTGACAATTTTTATGACATAGGTCTCAAATCAATAATACCTAAACACAATATAATGGTGATTTTTTTAAACTCTAAACTCCATTTTAGGGGTGATTACTTCTCTGATTTTCGATGGTGTTTTGTTGAACGGGGATTTCCAAGACGAGGCTTTTTCAGAACATAACAAGTTTTTAGAAAGGTGTTTCATTATTTTGAGTATGTTTAATTATTTTTGCTGTGTTATTTATGGAAAGGTAGCATTACGAAATTTTGTATTGGGAGAGAAAGAGCGAGAGAGAGCAAGAGTAAGAGAGAGAGCTAGATTAAGCGAGAGCGGGAGCGATATTAAGAGAAAGCGAGAGTACACTTCAATTGCTTGTCCAACTTAATGACAAATGTTCTCTTGCTTTGTAGGATGACAGAAAAGTGTTTACTTATTCGATATAGAGGTGATTGGGATGAGGATGAAAGTTGACAAAAATCATTGTGCCTGTTTCATTGAAGTATGAAAAACTTAAATCTCACATTTACGAGGTTACAAATATCAGATATTCAGAGTTTGATCTTATACTGAGAGTTAAATATAAGCTTAAATATGAAGCCCCTCCACAATACATAAGGAATGATGATGATGTTCGCTTCCTTCTTTTACGAGAAGACCTTAGTAGACTTCAGTTATCTGTAACGCTGAAATCAAATCAGAACGAAAATATTAGAATGGGGTTTGGAAATGTGAGTTATGATGATATGACTGTGGACAGACAATATGAGGAATCATATCAGTTTCGTTAGGAAGAGGATGATATTCCATTGTCTACCAACACTGTACCATCAACATTATCACTAGACAACGACCACACTAATCCAGCAAGATTGGGTTCAAAATTGGGTGGTACTTCAGTTGTTGATAATAAAAGATCATCTAGATTTTATTATATGGATTGTGGTCATCCAGAGCAAAGTTGTGATCCTTCAGTGGATGTTAACGAGCAACCAACGGGATTGAATGAAATGGATCGTGATCATGGAGATGTGCATCATTTTATAACAGCTTCAATGGTTCCACCATCTGTGTCTTCAAGTCATAGGGCATAGTTGATTATGCCTCGTACCTCTTCATCTGGGACAGAGGACGTTAAAGTTGGTCAACTATTTTTGAGTAAAAAGGACTTGAAAATGCGATTATCTATTTTGTCCATCAACAAAAATTTTGAATTTAAGGTCAGAAAGTCAACTAAATCTTGTTCACTGTCAAATGTATTGGGGAGACTTGTAAGTGGAGCCTTTGTGCAGTGAAAATGGAAGGATCTAATATATTTAAGATCACAAAATACTGCAGTTCGCACACATGTTCCATTAGAATTCTGAATCACGACCATAGACAAGCAACTGCTACAGTTGTTGGTCAGTTGATTAAAGTTAAGTTCACCGGAATAGGATGTATTTATAAACCTTGTCATATCGTTGAGGATATGAGGAGAGATTATGGCATGAACATTAGTCATGATAAAGCGTGGCATGTAAGGGAAGCCGCATATAATCTCACTAGTGATACTTCAAAATACTCATACTTCATACTACATGCTTATAGAGAAGCGTTAAAAATAGAGAATTTGGGTACAGTCTTTGAGATCGAACTTGAAGATGAGGTACATTTCAAGTATATGTTTATGGCATTAAGGCCCTATTATAGGTTTCGCAAGCTGTCGCCCTGTGATAATTATTGATGGGTCGCACTTGAAAGGAAAATACAAAGGCACCATGTTGGTTGTGGTTTCTATGGATGGGAACAATCAATTATACCCACTAGCATATGCAATAGTCGACAATGAAACTGATCGATCATGGAAATGGTTTATGTCGAACTTGAAATGCAGTATCGGAGAATTTGATAATCTGGTGTTTATGTCTGATCGGATAGTATCTATCAACAATGCTATTCGTGCATTTTTTTCCCATGGCATGTCATGGATTATGCATATGGAACATAGAACAAGATCTTGTTACAAACTTTAAGGATAACACGGTTGTTGGGATATTTAAAGATGCAGCAAGGGCATTTCACATGACAGCGTTCCCGACAAAATAGGACGAACTCCGTAGTTTTCGAGATGGTGTTGTCACGAAATATCTGGAAGACGTCAGTCTTCAAAGGTGGGCACGGGTTTACCAAATAGAACGAAGATATGATAACATGACGTTCAACAGTGCAGAGTGTTTCAATACGTTAACTAAAGAGTATCTATTATTACCTATAGTATGCTTGATTGAACATGTTAGAGGAATGCTCAAATTGTGGTTCTACGAACGGAGGAATTACTGGGCATTTCGAACGACATTGCACTCTGACTATTGTGAAACCCGATTGGCAAGTGAGGCCGATAAGGACAAATGATATCAGGTTGAGCCTATTGATTATTAATCGGGTCCATGTGCGAGATAATCGATTGGACGATATTGTCAATCTTCACACGAAGGAATACACGTGTAAGGAATGCGACTCACTTGGTATCCTATGCTCGCATGCAATTGTTGCTGCCAAGGAACTAAATATACCCATTCAGAGTCTTTGTACTCGATTTATACAGTGGACTCTCTAATGACTGCATACGCAGAGCCTATAAATCTACTTGGGCACATATCTGAATGGAAGAGACCTCCTGGATATGTAGAAAAGACTATCCTTTGAAGTTTGTGGCATAAGTCGGGCGACGAAGAGTGAGAAGAATACCATCTAGAAGAGAATTTCGCAGACAAAAGAAATGTGGTCGATGTGGGAATTATGGGCATAATCGCCAAAATTGTAGTAAACCTCTCACAATCGTGCGACGTGCTGAAAATGCTAGAAATCGTGACACAAACACCTCTCATCTAGTTTAGTTTATAACTAACTTGTAACATATGTCATCTTGTAACATACTCTCGTATTATCTTGTAACGGTCTGTTGGTATGTGTTATAAATACCATTGATCAGGCCCCAAATAAGAGTTTTTCATACTTGTAACATACGTCATCTTGTAACATACTTTCTAGTTTTCATACTTGTAACATACTTTATCTCGTAACATACTTTCTATAAATAAAAAACAATAACAAGCTGAAGTATTTCTATAATAACAATCTTCATCTTGTAACATACTTTCTATTTTTTCAAAGTCTCGCTCTCTCTCAAAATCTCGCTCTCTTAATGTTTGAACTTTGAACCTTGAACTTTGATATAATGTTTTATATACCATTGATATAATGAAAAGAACAGTAGCTCAATTATACATGTTTTGATAAAATGTATAATATTGAATTTTGAACTTTGAACTTTGAACTTTGATAAAATTATGTTATACATGTTTTACATACATAAAAAATACGTGTTTTTACATATACAAAAAATACAATAAAAAATACATGTTTTATACACATAAAAAATACAGAGTGTTTGCCCACAATTGACACGCTAACTGCATCCTATATTCACTCATTTTCTCCTGAGTGATTACGGACGGATCAGCATTAGTCACCAGATGTTCTAGTAATTTTATTGCAAAGAGGCTACAATCAAGCGACCCGTGTTGTACGTGGACGTTCATAGGTCGCGAGATTTTCCAATGGGATGTGGATAGGTTCAGCTTTGAATGATCTCGTCAAAGTAGTGAAGTAGGGATGGTATTGTGACAGTTGATGGCTTCAACCAATTCACCAGCTTTGTCATTGGTGTGTATGATGGAAGTGAATCGAACACGAATATATGGACTCTGCTAATGTCCATTGCAAGGAGCATCTAATGCTCATTGATACTCATTTTCGTATAAACGAAATCCACATATGCCCATTTGACATCGAATTTATCGTGACGTAGTCCTTGTACATGTCTTCATCCTCCCATGCTAGGGCAGCCTCCATGCAAGATGGTGAACTTACATCACACTCGACCCACAAACTCGGGGAAATCAATTCCTTGAAAAATTGTTTGGCAAGTGGTATAAAGGAATTCTCTCGAACCTCGTTATTGATATTCTTATCTGAGATCTAGCCTATCATTTTTGTAAAGATATTGTGTGGAACGTCATGTGCTATGTTGTATGTGACAATCGCTCTAAATAGTGACGTAGCGACACCTGGGAAAGGATGCTTAACCACACTTTTCTGCTTTACTTGAGCTGGAGGTGTATATTTATCAACAACTTTCCTTTTACAAGTAGTTATTCGAGATTCCTACATAAACAGATAACAAAAAATTATTCATCAAGAAATATAAAATTATAAAAATATAAACAAAGATTACTAATCAATAAATTATTCACCAATGTAACTCCTTCTGTGATCGTAACAATACCAGAAGTGTCTGCCTCTAGGATGTTAGACATGTCAGCCTCTGTATGTGGCATAATGAGTAAGTCAGACATGTCGGCCTCTGTTTGTGGGGCATCAGCCTCTATAGGTTCGACGTCAGTGAGTGGTGTTGTGGTGGTATCGGGCTCTAGAGAGGGGATGAGAGTAAGTGAAGTGGTGGTATTTTGAGGCTTTACAAGGGGGATGAGAGTATCAGAGGTAGTTGTATAAGTGGTATCAGGATCCCGAGATGGGATGGGTGACCTTGTTGTCTCCTCATTCACCGTAGAACCCTTCAATTAGTAAAGTAAAATGATGAGTTCACGAACACGTAAAAACTAAACACGTAAAGACAAAATGATAGTAAATGCAAACCTTGCAATAGTGACAGGATGGCCGACAATTGTCCTTTCATGTCTGTCATGTTTTCCTTTATATTGGATACACGACTATCTAAACTCAATATACGGCCATCCAACCTCGATAGTGAGCTATCAATGGTTCGTAGGTACGAATAAATAGAATGTGAGATTGGCTCCCTTTCTACGAGCAGCACACTCAGGACACTCATCATCCATAGATCGTTCACTATAGGAGTCTGCAAGATGTTCATTAGGTGGGTTCAACTCGTCCTCAACCGTACGTCCCCTACTACATCATGGAACATATCATCATTAGGTGTGTATGTTTCGCCTTCCACCCTTCCACATTCAGTATCCTCGTGCTCAGAATGCTCGTGTTCATCCCTTCCCTCCATCCTTCCACATTCATCATTGTTAACTCCACGATGATCATCATCATCACTTTTAGAACTACCCCCACCACTCGACCTATTGCCACTTTCAACCCTATCATCATGGGCACCTAGATCAAATATAGGTCGTTTGTCCACTGGGATATCCTGAAACTCCCTCTCAACATTTGTCATGAAAATACCCTCTTTAATCTTTATCTGCATTAATAACTCAGTAAACTGGTTAGTGTCAATTTAACAACCAAATAAACATATTATGCATAGAGTAAACATATATTGTTAGACTTAAATATCTCTCTCGAGTACTTTGAAGGACACTGAGTGGGAGCATGACCATCGTAATATGCAAGGCAAAACCACCTTGCTCCTTCGTTCCGCAATATTCCCAGCTATTGATGCAACTAGGATCTCGTACGCCCATACCTAAATAAAATTTACATATAGTAAGAACAATAGTAATGTTAAATCAAACAACACGATTATTATGTTAAACAAATTTACTTGAAATGCTTGTGAAAATCCATGCAAAGAGTACTTCACGACGTAATTTTTATTTACTTTCTCCTTCATCTTGTATAGACTACTCTTATCATTCAATGCAGTCTTTAGGGCATCGAGTGTCCTCTCCCAAATAATGGTACCCCAATCAAGACTGTTGTAGTACTCTATGTTTTGAACGTCCTTAAAAAGTTTAAGGTCCACTGCATTTTTCTGTTTGTTCTTTCTCATCATTGCAACCTATAGTAGACTAATGTGATCTTCACAGCATCCTCATCATTTTCAAACTCCAACTCCTTGTATTTTTCTTCTAGTAGACGAACATGTAAGGTGTCCTTCGTCATTCGATTATCAAAATACTTGATTGTAAGTTCATACGAGGACTGCTCATTCTGATCAACTCGCATTGGGGATCGCCACAAACCAGTCATCAACAAAAAACCATCCTTCGAAAAAGTGACAACCTTTCTACAAACAGAGAATGACATTGAGTTAGATCTCGTCCTCTTCACTTCTCTGAACAATATATGATGGATAATTGGGCTGTTAAACACCATGTCAACATTTACAAATCGCCCAAAAACTGTTCTTTTGAACATCTCTAACTACCTTGGGGTAAACTTCTCCTTTATAATCTTGTTTGCATTAACAATGTGGGCCAAGCTCGTTACTTGACCGAAAAATTGGTCGACTACGGGTATTCTGAAACGTGTTGCCATCTTAAATCACTCATGCATGAAATAAATATTCAATCAGTAAACTCCTTCAGAAAAAATTGTAAAAAAACATTCTGTTTAAATCTCGTTGGTATCGCTCTCTTTGGTGTCGCTCTCTCTGGTATCGCTCTCGCTGGTGTCGCTCTCTCTCGTGTCGCTCTTTCTGGTATCGCTCTCTCTAGTAACTCTCATTTATCTCGCTCACATTCTCTCTTTTTACTCATTTTCAACCACATAACACATGGGGGGGAAAAACCATTGGTTCACAGTATTTCTAAAACCCAGAATGACCCACCATTTCTGGTGTCGCTCTCTCTAGTATCGCTTTCGCCGATTTCACTCTCACTTATCTCGCTCACAAACTCTTTTTACTCGTCTTCAACCACAGAACACATCGGAAAAAAAAAACCGTTCACAATATTTCTAAACCTAGAACGACCCACAAAGCTCCATTACCGATTGGTTTAAGGCCTTTTAGGCACAGATTGAAAGATTTACCAATCAGATTCGATTTTTTGGCGGCAGTGGAATTGTTTGCAAGCCCAAATGATGGATTTTAAAGAGTTTTTAGTTTATGAGCGATATGAAGCCATTACGCTTGGGAAATTTGAATGAAGAGTCTTTTAGTTTTGGTTGGTTTTCAATAAAAAGGTAAGAAGATGAAGAGGTAAGGGCAATTTACGTAATTTGGTATGACGATGATGTCAGCAGAGATCAATCGACATTATTTTTTAAAAATGAGTCATTTGACATTTTGGACCCAAAAAAATGGGTCATCCGTACAAATTTCCCATTAGGGTTTTGAATTTGAAGTGTTCAAATTCAATTAAGGTTTTAATTAATTATATTTGATGCAATTAAAACGTTTAATTTTGTGAAAATTGTACAAAATTGGAGAGTTTAAAACATATAAATTTTGATTTAAATATTAAAATTACATGAGTAGGATTCATGTCTAATTAGATGATTGATTAATTTAATATTTGATATTAAATTAATTATTTAAATAAACAAAACATTATTTCATTTATTGAAATTCAAATTCAGATTTTCCAAGTTAAATAGAAATTAAAAATTGGAAAAATTGGAAAAATGAATTTCCAAGTTTTTCATTCATTTGGAGTGGCTTCACCCAAATCAACCATATTTTCCACTTGCTTAGTACTAATTGAAGTGTCAACTAGCAGTTAAGTAAGTGTTTGCATGAATAGAGTTGATAAATAAGTTGAATTTCAATTTTAATTGATTTTCATGCGGTTTGAAAATCTGAAACCCTTTCTTCATCTCTCAAACCCTCTCCAACCCTTCACATAATTGGCTCCAGTTATGAGTTTCACTTCTTAAATCTAAGGTAGAGGATAGTAGAGACACTCTTTGTGGTGGTCCATTCAAGTTTTTGAGTTCAAATTCACGGAGAGGAGCAAGAATCGAGTTTTTCATCAAAGGTAATTATATTCTTGAAACCTACTTTAACAGAAAACTGTTTTGCATGCTTTTAGAACTCAAACTAAATATAATTAGAATGCTTATTGATTATGATTTCTTCCACTGCATGTTAGTTTACTCTATCAAAAAGGTATTTAATATAAAAAATTTGTAAATGATGACATGGAATAAAAAAATATTTTTTAATATTTTCCTTTCTTCCTCTGTGGTTTCCTCCTTTCCATACTCTCTCGCATTCTCTTCTCTTTATCCCTTTTCGGTCTTTTTCACTGAATAACCAAACCATACACAAAGGAAGGATTGAAAACAGAGATTGTTTTATTTCTTTTTTTATGAAGGGTTTGGAGATCGAATATTAGATATAGTGGGGTTTGGATATGTACCCATCGAAACCATGAAAATAGTAAGGTCTAAGTTGAATGAGATCAATAAGACCCTTAAATTCCTCTTCCAAGCTGATTGGAACTTACACAACAGCACGTCGAAAACAGAGAATTTGACAGAGGATGATGATAAAGAGGGAAAGGAGTGGGATTAGGGGGAAGAGAGAGAGTGGGAATTCGAACTGAGAGAAACAATCTTTATTTTTCAATATTTATTTCTTATCATCCTTCGTTTCTCAGGAGAGAAAGAGCTGGAAAACGTGGACTGAGAAAGGGGAGAGATGAGAGGATGGAGAGAATGAAACGAGGAGAAAGAATGGAAAAGATCAAAAAATATTTTTTATTCCACGTCATCTTGCTATGTCACCATTTATAAATTTTTTATATTCAATTAAATTTTTTTAAGGAATGGATCCTTTAAACCTATTCTTAACAAGTTAGGGGACCAAAATCAGTAATTTGAAACTTTATTAACTAAAAGTTCTTATTCTTCAAACTCATTGACCATATATATATATATATATAAAATTTAAGGATATTATCTAAACTTTTGAAAGTAAATACAAAATTCATGAGGTATTTTCTACAATATAGTCATTTAAAATTATAGTCACTTTAAAATATAATAACTTATATGTTGATATAACGTTGTCAAGCTTAAATTTAAAAAATGAAATGTCTATTGAAGTAAGCATATGTTCAAAGTTTATGTAGTGTTTGGGGCAAAGATTATCATAAGATTATAATAACCACCTCTTACTACAGTAAATACTATTTCAAAACCTCCAATTAGCTATACTAAACACTATTCCAAATCCTTATTTGCTATCGTATTTACTATTTGCTACAATTTTTACTATTTTACATTCATCATTTTTTTTAATATTTGCTACAATGTTTACTATTTCCTTCTCAAACTAAAATAGTTTACACATCGAACACATACTATTATAACCCAAACTAAAATAATCTACATCCCAAACACAAACTATTAAAACCCAACGATAATAACCTAGAAGTATAGTAACCAACTCCTTGCCTCCAAACGCCACCTAATAGGTTTGTGAACTTTAAAAAATGTTTAATAGGTTGTCAAATTTTTAATTTCGTATATAATAGATATTTGAAATCCACACATCAATTAAATACAAAACTTTATTGTTCTTGTTAATGAATTCATTAATTCCAAAGAATGTCTAATACATTAAAGAGATTGTTTTAATAAAAGAAACCATGTTAAAATATTATTTTAGTCCTTATACTTTGATATTAGTTCTATTTTAGTCTCGTAGTTTCAACTTTTTCATTTAAGTCTATCTACAATTGGGTTATGTTGCTAAATTGTGGTTGACAACCTGCTTAGTTGGCAAATAATACAATAAAGAAATGCCAAATATGATAGAGAAATGCAATGTGGATCGGTTAAAAACAAGAAAATCACGATGGGTAGCAAATCCAAAATTTATAATTGCAAGCGTGCCTTCCATGTTTAGAAACTGAGATCTACCATTTGCCAATATGAGCATAGCTCAACTGTCATAGTATTTGTACTATCGACCTCGAGGTCAGAGGTTTGATTCTCTCACCCACACTTTAATTACAATACCTTTGCAAAAAAAAAAAAAAAAAGAAACATGTTTTTCTTTTTATTATTTTTTTACCTATTCTAAAAAAAAAAAAAGAAGAAATGGTCAGATGTGGCAAAACAAAATTAAATTAAGAATGTTCATTACTTTTCATCAACTGTGTCTTCAAAACGTTTAATGATATATCCCAATTTTGACCTTTTGACAAAAACTCACACTTTTATTCCTAATTTTTCTCCTCTGTCGCAATTTTTTTCTTCTTTTCGCATTTGTTGGGTCTTCTTCTCTCCCTATTCTCCTTAATCCTAAAAGCGACATTAAAGAGTTTTTCCTCTCTTCAAAATCTTCTTCTCCAATATCTTTTTTTTTTTTTTTTGTTTATGTGACTTTTAGGTCCCCCCGATTGAAGAGAATAATCAAGAGAGTGAGTAAGAGATTGTACTTAGCTTAGTTATTCTCCTAAATAAGATTTTGATATTGCCTTCATAAAGGATGTAGGTCATAATTGATCAAACCACTCTATTTGTTCATCTTCTTCTCCCTTTGCTTTTCTTCAATTGCATCATCTTTGCTTCTACTCCGTTTGCTCAAGAATGTGTATGGTTTCCTTTTCTTTCATTGTATGTAAGTGTGTGTGTCTTTGTACTTAAGAAACACTTGCCAACAAGTTTTAAACCCTTCATAATATATATATATATATATTAATGTTTCAAACTTAATATTTTAGATCCCGTTTGATAACCTTTAGACTCAGTTTCATAATTAGTTGGATTTTTTTGCACGAGTCGAATGGTTTTGGGGGTAAGATTGAGTGTGTTTAGGCTAATAGACCTACATCAAGTCGTTTGAGTTCTGTCATGGAGTCATTTCTCATCGTTAACGCCATTCTGATTACTCTGTTCAACGACGTTACTCTGAATCAGGATCAGGCCGTCGACATCGTCCAGTTGTCGATCCCAACATCTTGTATCAAGTGTATTAAATATACATCAGTAGTGTATCAAGTGTGTATCAGTAGTGTATCGAGTGTATCAGATGTATATTAGTAGTGTATCAAGTGTATCAAAGATGTAAGTGCGAGTGTATCAAAGGTACATCAGTGTATCAAGTAGATCAAAGGGTATCAAGTATATCAAGTGTATCAAGTATATTAGGTATATCAAATGTATCAAGTGCATATCAAGTATATCAGGTACATCAAGTGTATAGACTTGTTTTTACCATTTTTGTAAAAGTAATAAATTTGGACAACGTGCTTAATTTTTTAAACTTCATTTATCAAATCTGTAATAAGCCCTAAAAAAAATGGGTCTGAGTTGGGGTTAAAAAAAAATAATCAAATCTCAAGCACCAACAGTGAAACAGGGGCTGAGGGTATTTATCCTCTGATTTGCATTTATGAAGGTTCTTCGTCGGTTTGAAAGCATTGATTGAGAAGATAAAGATTTTGTAAAGTTTCGCCGAGTCAAGAAATGAGGGTTGAAGTTTTGTGGTATGTTGACAAAGAGGCTAAAGTGAAAGAACCTTTAACGAAAAGCATCCATGAGTGTGTTCGGATCTTTCCGATTTCATCATGACCGAAATACAACACATGCATTCTAACAGATAGTTATACAAATTAACACTAATTAACGGCATGCTTTGAGAAATAAACTACACATGATTGAGTTCACATACCAATTGAAGACTTTCTTCAAACTCGAACTCAAGGCAGCGGAAGAACCTCTACGAACTCTATCGCCCAGCAAATCAGTCGGCTACGGCAGCACGATTGTCTACACAAATAGCAGCAACACGAACAAGCACAAACAAGTAAGAAGCAGGGACAACATCACCAGTTGGAGCCCTTGGTATTCTCGGAGTGAGAATCCAAAGTGTGGTCTTTGGTGAATTTGGTAGAGGTCTGAGGATAGGCTGATCGTATAGATGATAAGCAAGTAGGAGATAATGTTATCGTATAGCGGAGTGCTTATCATTTAGACAAAGCTACACGATCGTGTAAGTTTTACTAAGCGATCGTCTAGTAATAGGTATATAATCGTTTAGAAAACGAGCATGCTAGGTGATTGTTTAAGAAAACTAAGCGATCTTTTAGAGAAAGACATGTGATCGTTTAGACGATGAGACTCTATCATATAGGCTCTCAGCTAGGCGACCGATACTTTTCCACACCGATTGCGATTTTTTCGAAGTCCTTGCCAAATGAAACAAATTTCCATTTTATTCATTGGTTACCATAATCGAATACGGCTTCTCTCATTAACGCACGATTAAGGAGAATATTTCGGCCAATTATCTCATAATTAACCAATTTAATTAATAAATGAATATAATCATATTATATTCTTACCTTATAGTTTGAAATCATATATCTACTATAGTATTTTCTCCTCCACTTGATATAAATCATATTTATATCTAATTTCTTCCAAAAATAATGTATCTCATACATTTAGCCAATTATATCAAATATAATTAACCAGTTCTATTATATCATATATAATCGAACTCCCTCTTGTCAATTTGAACATTTCAAACTGACCTAAACACTGATTCTCGACTTTATCCAAGCTACCTAGGGAACCTTATGGACCTGTGGCTCGAAGTGTTGGGGTTGATGCCCTAAAGTCTCGTCTCCTGTAGTTTGTAAACTGTTTGTACGAACGTTTGTGTTGTATAATATATGATATTTACTTCACATCTTGTATTTTGCTTAGCTACTTGTTTTATTTGCTTTACCACAAACACATAAACATAAAATCCCTGGCTATCTGTATGTGACTCAAGCATGTATGTGGTGATATACAAGTGGATCATGTCTTGAGTGATAACAAAAATGATCTGTAGTATATGGATATAGGAGGGAAGCCTTATCCTAGTAATGCTACGGATACGATCCGCTTTGTGGAATGGTCACAAGTGTTGTGATTTGTCACAGATGGTTTGATCCCAATCATTTGTGTTGGGAACATACGAGCGGGGGTGTCCTATACAAAGAGTTTGTATAAGATCTGACCACGAAGTGTTAACGTCTCGTTATATAACATCGTTCATGATAGAGACTTCACTTCACTAGTATGACCATAGGTAACATGACCTCAATCCTGAGCGAGTTGGAAACTCCTGCCATTGAGGGTGGTCCTTTGATTTGTATGGGTGCGAGTGGCAAGGTCACCGATTCAAACCTACCATTTTGGGGATTCGTCTTATTTGGGAGTTGGGAACTCAAATACATAAGATGGAATTCACTCCTTCCCCGAAGCAGGGGTAAGTAGATAGATAACTCCCTTAAGGGCTGATTCCGGGACTTGAATGATGTGGCGCCACACACCTTTTTTTGGCCTGAGAGGTGTTCACATATAGTTGGACTATGTTGTATTATTCATTAGAGGAATTAGTGGTACTTAAGGAGTAAGATGTAACTACAGAGGCAAAACTGTAATTTGGCCTAGCTGTACTTATGAGCATCTGTGAAGGGTCATCGTACTCATGATTGGTTATATCTGATGGACACAAAAATATATCTGTGGTAAGAAAAGTTCAACTGTTGGTCTTTAGTGGAATGCTTGGCAATTAACGGATGATGGATCTCGTGGCTAAAGAGTTTAGTCAGCTATTCACATACCATTGGAGCTTCGAGCCACAGGTCTATTAGGTCCCCTGGGTAGCTTGGATAAAGTCGAGAATTAGTGTTTGAGTTAATTTGAAATGTTCAAATTGACAAGAGGAAGTTCGATCATATATTTGATATAATTGGACTAGTTAATTATATATAATATAATTGGCTAAATATATGAGATATATTATTTTGGAGGAAATTAGATATAAATATGATTTATATCAAATAGAGGTGAAAATGCTATAGTAGATATGTGATATCAAACTATAGGTTAAAAATATAATATGATTATATTTATTAATATTTTAGTTGGTTGATAATTAACCCAAAAATCACATTCGGACCTGGGTTAGTGGGAATGCGTCGGTTATTGTAATCGATGAATTAAAAATAAAATTGGTTTCATTTTTGAATGGTTCGTAAGTCGTCCGAAAAAAGATAGAGGCGCACGTTGGTGATATCATAAACGATCGCTTAAAAGAATCGAAAGCCTATACGATAATCACTCTGCATCTAAACGACCGTCTACCTTGCGCCTAAACGATCGCACACTAGTTCCTATACGATCGGATAGCTTCCCTAAAGATCGTATTATGTGCCGATTTTGCTAAACGATCATGTACCATTTCCTAAACAATCGTTTAGTAAAACCTACACGATTGTGTAGTTTCTCCTAAACGATAAGCATCGTGCTATACGATAACGCCTTTTTCCCTCCCACTTGCTTATCGCCTATACGATCTGGTCTTCCTCTTTCCTCTACCAAATTCACCAAAGACCATGCTTTGGGTTCTCACTCCGAGAATACCTGGGGCTCTTTTCTGGTGGTGTCGTCCACACGGCGTTCGTGTTCGTGCGGTTGTTCGGGTGTTAGTTGATCGAGTAGAGATTTTCGCTGCATTGAGTTTTGAAGTTTGAAGAACGTCTTCAACTGGTATGACAATTCTCTCCTTCATTTATTTCTAGCCTGCCATTAATCATGATTTGTCTGTATAACTATGCGTTTGAATGTATATTGTTGTATTTCGGTCACAGTGAAATTGGAACATCCGAACACACTCATGGAACTCTTCGGTAAGAGATCATTCAATTGGTATCAGAGCCAGGTTCTGATACTCCGATTTCATATGTTGCAATGAATTGATATTTACATTCTTGGTGGGTGCATTTCTACACTGTTTAATGGTTAAATTTGCTGTGGATGTGTGGGATTAATGGATGTTTTTCGTGGATGGTAGCCTCGGTTTAATTTACATCCTTTTACATTTGCGGTTGTTTGTGAAGGCCTCTGCATTTTTGGGCATTAATAATCATTATTGAGCCTGTATTCAAAGTTTGTTTGAAGTTTTGAGTCGTTCAAAGAAGAAGATCAGAGCAAGCATTGCGGTTCTTCGAGGAAGAAGGCGATCTAGTGTTGATCGTAGAGTATCAAGTCGTGTAGACGATGAGATGCCCGCGTATCGTTTAACGCGCATGCACTGGACGATCGTTTAGGTCAACAAGCTTCATCGCTTAGTAACTGACTAAAAGGTTGCTTAGTAACGCACGGTAAATCGTTTACCTGCCGTCGTGCTAAGCGATTGTATAGACAATTAGGCTTTGCAACCTCGTCGTCGTCTACGCAATCATTTAATTTTCTTCCTATCATCTAGTGTGCGTTGGACGATCGTTTACCTACGACGTTTACTACACGATGGAGTCCTCCTGGCTGTTCAAGACTCGTTTTGCCTGTTAACCGGTTTGCTCGATGAAAAATATAATAGATAGGGTTATTTCCTTCTGGTTTTTGTAAAGGCTCATCCCAGTCTATTAATCCTTTATTGATTACATGCGATGTATGTTTTTTGTATGTCATATGGTATGCACATATAGTAAATCTCACCTTAGGTTATGCAATGGTCATGCATCATCTCTTTGTTGTAATTGTTATAATTTAGAGAAGCATGATTTAATTATGTAAGAGCATGCTCATGCATCATATAATATAAGAGTTATATTTATGCATGCATAAAAAACGTTGGCATGCATCATCTTTATATTATAATTGTTATAGTATAAGAGTGAATGATAGTATGTTTGCTTGGTTGTTAGCGTTATATAAAAGTGATATATAGTAATGACCGAACATTGCATGAAGCATGACACAAAGATTTCGTTATAATTGTTATAAGCACCCCATTGTGCGCAATGATTTTAGTTGTTTCTTTTTAAAAGTTATAGAGAAATTAGAACAAAAAGAAATAAGAAAGACGTGCATGCTCACTTAGGTTTAATTCATGGTTTTAAAGTGTTTAAAACTTGGATCACATAGACCTAAGATCGCGGTTCTAATACGATTAACAACCCTAAGGCTTTAATCTTTAATAAGTTTAATAGGAATAAATTGGCTATTAAAAGGTTAAAGTATAGCAAATCTATCTATAAGGGACTTTTTGTCCAAGGCGGGTTATGTCTAGGCTGGGGTATTTAAGTTGACGGAAACGTAACATTCCTACCTGGGAACTTACCTGGAAAGGTAAATTAGATAGATTGGATGCATGCATGCAAGTTAAGGGCAGTCCATTAAAGTGTTTAAATGTGACTAATTGAACTTGTTCATATTTCATAGACAAACGTTGTTTATGAGTAGAGTTTAAAAGTATGACTAAGACTAAAATCAGTAACCGAATTGTCTAGGTTAATGAACCCCTAGGTAGAACATTTAGTGGGAGGTACTTGGGGCATAAGATGCTTCACTTAAACCTTGCATGTTTCTTTTAAATAGTCCACACCGTGAGATCTACCCTCGACCTCGAGGCACCTTTGGCGTGTCCTCCTAACGGATGGTGTTTGGGTAGGTCAATATCAAGGTGGATGGAGAGAGTGTTCATAGTAAATGAGAGCGGGAAGTGCGATAGCATATCCCTCGGTCTCCCTCGTTAGGTTGAATAAAGTTACTGCGCATCGCCTCGAGGCACCCTGGGAGTGTCCTTCTAAAGGATGGCAGTTTTGCGCGTTTCTTTATTTGATCTCCTGTAAGAGGATAAGATAACTTAGTTTCTTTTACTAATCTGCTTCTTCCCTACAGTAGGCTGATTAGGCTGGGACTCTGGCACCGAAAGCGAGAGGTCACACTTACACGAAATTGTTAAAGGTTAACAGCTCTGGACCGAAAAATGGTGGTTGTTAGGTACAATTCCAAGAATTGGTTCTGCCTAATGGTTGAGGATGTCTCATCCCAGCGAAGGGGCAACTAATCACCCCATCGGTGACGTTTGTCCTGCCTCACTAGGACATCATTGCAAAATAGAAGTCTATATCTTAGGGTACTTGAAACTGTTTTGCAAAACTGATTGGTTTAAAAGTGGTTCGGCAAAATCTAATAAGGTTATATTTCACTTTGTTAAGAATCACATTACTAACAAAGTTCAGGAAGCTCTCCGGCAAAGAATGCAGAATTATGCTAACCTAGCTGCCCTCATTGATGGTAGACCCATTCAACTCCGTCACATTGAAGTGGTCCATCATGTTAAGCACATGTTCACGAACAGAGGTGCCTTCTTCCATTTTGGAGTTGAATATGTACTTGAGAGCTTTATGCATAAACTGTTCAGACGGTTGTCCAAACATCCCCCGTAGGGACTTCGTGATCTCACATGCTGAGACCATGGGCTCATGTTTCTTGGCCAAGACTTCAAAAAGACTTGCCAAGATGTAAGCTCGAGCCTTCTCATTCACTCGTGTCCATCACTCGTATGCCTCCCGAACATTTCAAGCGCTATTTGGAGCTGGAATTGGAGGATAGACCTCCGTAAGAGCGAACATGAGATCCTCGATGATAAGAATCATCGTGATCATATGTTTTCATGTAGAAAAATTATCGCCAGTTAATTTTTTAGTGCTAAGCAAAGATAACGTGGCTGTGGCCATTTTGAAAAGTTGTTGTTGAAAATACGAACAAAACTTTATTAGATTTTGCTAAACCACATCTAACTAATTAGTTTTGCAAAACAGTTTCAAGTACCCTAAGTGAAAGACTTTTATTTTGCAATGATGCCCTAGTGAGGTAGGACAAACGTCACCGGTGGGAGTGATCAGATGCTCCTTCGCTGGGATGAGACATTCTCAACTATTAGGTAGAACCAACTCTTGGAACTGAACCTAACAACCATAATTTATTTGGTCTAGAACTTTTAACCTTTAATAATTCCGCGTAAGTGTGACCCCTCGCTTTCGGTGCCAGAGTCCCACCTTAATGAGCCCACCGTAGGGAAGAAGCAGATTAGGACAAGAGACTAAGTTACTTTATCCTCTTACAGGAGATCAAATAAAGAAACGCACAAAACTGCCATTCTTTAGGGGGACACTCCCAGGGTGCCTCGAGGAGATGCACAATAACTTTATCCAATCTAACGAGGGAGACCGAGGGATATGTTGTCACACTTCCCACTCCATTTACTATGAACACCCTCTCTATCCACCTTGATATTGACCTACCCAAACACCATCCGTTAGGGGGAGACGCTAAAGGTGCCTCGAGGCTTAGGGTAGATCTTACGGTGTGGACTATTTAGGAGAAACATGAAAGGTTTAAGTGAAGCATTTTATGCCCCAAGTACGTCCCACTGAATGTTCTACCTAGAGGTTCATTAACCTAGACAATTCAACTATTGATTTTAGTCTAAGTCATTTTTTTTAAAGTCTGCTCATAAACAACTTTTGTTTATGAAATATGAACAAGTTCAAGTAGTCACATTTAAATATTTTAATGGACTGTCCTTAACTTGTATGTATGCATCAAATCTATCTAATTCACCTTTCCAAATAAGTTCTCAGGTAGGGGTGTTACGTTTCCGTCAACTTAAATACCCCAGCCTAGACAGAACCCGCCTTAGACAAAAGGTCCCTTATAGATAAATTTTCTACACTTTAACCTTTTATTAGTCAATTTAATCCTATCAAACTGATTAAAAGAAACTAAAGCCTTAAAGTTGTTAATCATATTAGAACCGTGATCTTAGGTCTATGTTATCCAAGTTTTAAACATTTTAAAACCATGAATTAAACCTAAGTGAGCATGCAACTCTTTCTTATTTCTTTTAGTTCTAGTTTCTCTTTAACTCTTAAAAAGAAACAACTAAAATTACACCGCGCACAACTAGGTGTTTATAACACTTATGAAGTAACCTATGTGTCATGCTTCATGCAATGTTTGATCATTACTATACATAACTTTTATATATACGCGTAATAACCAAGCAAAACATGCTTTCCATTCACCCTTATACTATAACAATTATGATATAAAGATGATGCATGTCAATGCTTCTTATGCATGCATAAATATAACTCTTATATTATATGATGCATGAGCATGCACTTACATAATTAAATCATGCTTCTCTAAATTATAACATTTACAATAAATATATGATGCATGACTAATGCATAACCTAAGGGGGATTTTCTATATGTGCATACTAGATGACACATAAAAACCATACATCGCATGTATTAAATTATGGATTAATGGATCGGGATGAGCCTTTACAAAAAACTGAAATGAAATAACCCTATCTATTACATTTTTCATTGAACAAACCGGTTCACAGGCAAACCGGGTCTTGAACCGCCAGAAGAAGTCCATCGTTTAGTAAACGCTGAAGGTAAATGATCGCCCAGCGCACACTAGACGATAGGCACAAAAGCTAAACGATCACTTAGATGACAATGAGGCTGTGAAGCCTGATCGTCTAGATGCTGTCTCTTATACACATCTAGATGTGTATAAGAGACACGTCTAGGCGATCGCTTAATGAGGCGAAAGTTAAATGATCGTTTAGTCAGTTACTAAGTGATGGAGCTTGCTGAGCTAAACGATAGACGAGCATCCTATCGTCTACATGACCCGATACTCAGCGATCGCTTACCCCATCGTCTAACGACCCGATCAACCCTTGATCGTCTCCTTCCTCGAAGAATTGCAACTCTTGCTCCGATCTTCTTCACGAACGACTCAAGACTCAAACTGAGTTTGAATTACAAACTCGATAATGATTAATAATGCCCAAAAATGCATGAACTTTTACAATCAACCGAAAATGTAAAAGAATTAAATCAAATCAAGGCTAACATCCTAGAAAACTTAATTAACCCGCATATCCACAACAATTTAACACTTAAACATAGCTGATATGCACCCACCAAGAATGTATATACAATTCGTTGCATCAATGAAATTGGAATATTAAAACTTGGCTCTAATACCAATTGAAGGAACTCTTAACGAAGAGCAACCATTAGCGCGTTCAGAACTTTTCGATTTCATCGTGACCGAAATACAACACATACATTCTAACAGATAGTTTTGTAAATTAACACTAATTAACGCCATACTTTGAGAAATAAACTACAAGGGATTGAGTTCACATACCAATTGAAGACCCTCTTTAAACTCGAACTCAACGCAGCGGAAGAACCTCTACAAACTCTATCGCCCAACAAATCAATCGGCTACGGCAGCACGATTGTCTACACGAATGGCAGCAACACGAACAAGCACGAACAAGTAAGAAACGGGGACGACACCACCAGTTGAAGCCTTGGTATTCTCAGAGTGAGAATCCAAAGTGTGGTCTTTGGTGAATTTGGTAAAGGTCGGAGAATAGGTTGATCGTGTAGACGATAAACAAATAGGAGAGAATTCTATCGTATAGCGGAATGCTTATCCTTTAGACAAAGCTACACGATTGTGTAGGTTTTACTAAGCGATCGTCTAGTAATAGGTATACGATCGTTTAGAAAATGCGACACGCTAGGTGATCGTTTAGGAAAGCTAAGCGATCGTTTAGAGAAAGGCGTGCGATCGTTTAGACGATGAGACTCTATCGTATAGGCTCTCAACTAGGTGACCGATACTTTTCCACACCAGTTGCGATTTTTTCGAACTCCTTGCCAAGTGAAACAAATTTTCATTTTATTCATCGGTTACCATAACCGAATACCACTTCTCCCACTAACGCACAATTGAGGAGAATATTTCAGCCAATTATCTCATAATTAACCAATTTAATTAATAAATGAATATAATCATATTATATCCTTACTCTATAATTTGATATCATATATCTACTCTAGTAATTTCTCCTACACTTGATATAAATCATATTTATATCTAATTTCCTCCAAAAATAATGTATCTCATACATTTAGCCAATTATATCATATATAATTAACCAGTTCAATTGTATCATATATAATTGAACTCCCTTTTGTCAATTTGAACATTTCAAACTGACCAAACACTGATTCTCGACTTTATCCAAACTACCTAGGGGACCTTATGGACCTGTGGCTCGAAGCTTCAACAGTATGTGAATAGCTGACTAAACTCTTTAGCCACGAGATCCATCATCCGTTAATTGCCAAGCATTCCACTAAAGAACAACAGTTGAACTCTTCTTACCACAGATATATTTTTGTGTCCATCGGATAAAACCAATCATGAGTACGATGACCCTTCATAGATGCTCGTAAGTACAGTTGGACCAATTTTACCATTTTTCCCATGTAGTTACATCTCACTTCTTAAATACCACTGATTCCTCTAATGAACAATACAACATAGTCCAACTATGTGTGAACACCTCTTGGTCCAAGAGAAGGCCAAAAGAAGGTGTGTGGCGCCACATCGTTCAAGCCCTGGAATCAGCCCTTAAGGGAGCTATCTATCTACTTGCCCCTGCCTCGGGGAATGAGTGAATTCCATCTCGTGTAGCTGCGTTCTCAACTCCCAAATTAGACGAATCTCCAAAATGGTAGGTTTAATCGGTGACCTGGCCACTCATACCTATACAAATCAAAGAACCGCCCTCAGTGGTAGGAGTTCCCAATTCACTCAGGATTGAGATTATGTTATCTATGGTCATCCTAGTGAAGTGAAGTCTTTGTCATGAACAGTATTATATAATGTGACGTTAACACTTCGTGGTCAGGTCTTATACAAACTCTTTGTATAGGACGTCCCGCTCGCATGTCCCCTATACGAATGATCAGGATTAGACCATCTGTGACAAGTCACAACACTTGTGACCATTCCACAAAGCGGGCCGCATCCGTAGCGTTACCAGGATAAGGTTTCCCTCCTATATCCATATACTACAAACCATTTTGGTTATCACCTTAAGACATGATCTACTTGTATGTCACCACGTACATGCTTAAGTTACATACAGATAACTAGGGATTTTATGTTTATTGGTTTGTGGTAAAACAAATAAAACATACAACTGAGCAAAATGAAGATGTGAAGTAAATATCATATATTATACAACACAAGCATTCGTACAAACAGTTTACAAACTACAGGACACGAGACTTTAGGGCATCAACCCTAACAAGAGCTTCAAAACTGAAACTAATGGTTGAAGTTTCATGGTTGATTAATGAAGAGTGTGGAGTACTTTGAAATTGAAAGTAGCTAAAGGTTTAATGTGGGTTAATAAACAGGTTGGAGTTGTCCCCTTCTTCGTTGTCGTCAATGAAGGATATAATCCCCCTGCCATGGGCTTTGCAAAACTTGAAATTAAGTTCTTTTGTATACCGTTAAATTGCACATTGTATTTTCTAACTATTTAAAGAAACAAATTTCCTACTATCCTCCTAAAATAGTAGACAAACAAAAGATATATGGTTGATTATGGGTGTTCATGGATCGACTTGAATTGGATTAAAAAACTTTTTAGGCCCAAACTAATTATTCAGAATGTAAATTTCTTCAATCCAAATAACCCATATTAAAAAATGAATCTATCCAACACAATCATGAAATATCTGGGTTGGGTTGGATTACTCCACCCATTTATTTAAAACTTTGTTCTAAAAAGTAGTAAAATGTAAATACGTAAAAATCTAATTTAATTATTTTTATGTATTGAATTAAGATTAACAACACAATTTCAATTTATATAATGAAACTATCTTTCAAAAGTGCTAAGAAACTATTTTTAAGAGTTGTTTGAGAATAAATTATTCAAAAAATAATGAAACTAAATAAATCTAAAATCAATATATGTATGAATAATTGTATTATAAGTAACAAAAAAATATATTTTAAAGTTAATAATAAGTTCGGGTTAGTTTGTATATATTAAGTGAATCTATGAACTAACCCAACTCATAAAGTTTTCATTTATTTGAAATCAACCCGACCCAAATGAGTTGATAACCCAACAAAAACTGTACTGGTTGGATTGGGTTGATTAATTTTTTTAGGTCATTGGGTTTTTTAACACCCCTATTGCTGACTCTGCATTTTCCCTATCATATTTGGCATTTCTTTTATTTTTTTTAAAAAATTGCAACCTAAACTAATTGCTAGTCATAACTTAACATTATGGACCATTTTAAAGCTTTGTTCAAAGTAGAGGGATTTAAATTGATCAATTAAAACAATAGGGACTAAAATAGAACTAATATCAAAGTACAATGACTAAAATGATATTTTAATTAAAAAAAAAAACAAATGTGAAAGACATCTTTAAATCATCAATCAATTTAAAAGCTTAAGTTGATAACATATGCCACCCAAATCCTACATGCAAACACCAAAAAAAACAAAAATAATAATAATAATAATAAGAGAAGAGAGAAAAGGAAAGCAAAAACTTTTTTTTAATACTTTTCTAAAGGAGGGGAAAAAAAGGCTTATTCTATCTTTAGAAGAAAAAAGAATAAATTCTTATTACCAAATTCAAACGTATTCATTTTCGAAATTAAAAAAAGCGGATATTTGCGCACACAAAATATGACCGTTGGAGTTCAAATGTTAAAGTTACAGTTCCGTCACACAAATTGAATGACCGCACAAAACACAATAGGCAGTAGCATTAACGACGTTAGTAGGTCCCACTAGCGAGATCTCAACGTTCCCCATGTGCACACGGTGACAATCTCTGAGCGACAATCATGTTATTTTATCATCTCCTCAACTTTCCAATCGCTCTCTTAAGGATTGATCAGTAAGCAGTAGCAGCAAAGAAGACTCGGAGCAGAAACAAACAAACAAACGCCATGGGAAGACTCAGAGCTAAAAGCGACTACGAAGATCTCAGAAACGCTCGCATTTTAGAGAATAAGGTATCTCTATCAATCCTTCTTCTTCTTCTTCTTCTTCTTCTTCTTCTTCTTCTTCTTCTTCTTCATTCTCTGTGAGTTTTGATTTTGATGGAAATTTGCTGGATCAGGAGCGATTGGCGTCGCTAGGGTTGAAAAAGACCGTATCCGAACTTCATTCCATTATTTCCTCTGCAAAGTCGGCAAAGATCCACGCGAGAAAATGTCACAATACGCTCTCCCGGATTTCTCTTCCTCTTCGTCGTTCCGATCGATTGAAGCAGATTTCACCGGTCTCCACTCCGTTGCGTTTCCAGTTCTCCTTCCGGAGGTCCAACAGATTGAAGGGGAAATCAGTTCACAGTCTAAAATTTGAGTGTAATGAAGGTAGATCTAAATCGAGTAATACTGAATGAGTATACTTACTGTATTCACGTTGGTTATGATTTTCTATTTACCGATGTTTGATTTTGCAGTGGGGGAAGAGATTATGAAGAGGCCTGCGAATGCTCCTTCAGTGGAAATCAGTGATTTGGAACATCGGCTTTCGCCGGACGCATCGGCACGGAGGTGTAGTAGTAAGGGACGAGGGAGTGTTTATGATCCTGTTTTTGGAATCTGCTGCCATTTCTGCAGGTACATTCAAATTCAATCTTCTGTTATTCAACATTTCTTCCAATTCTTATGGACGGTGGTTGAAATTTAATTAATGTGTAGGCAGAAGAAACTATGTGGTGAAGAAGATTGCGAGAGATGTGGTAATTTCGATATGGATAAACCATGCATCGGTAAGTGGTCTAAACGAAATCTATCTCAGTGATAATATATCAATAGTAGTTGAAATATACTAGCTGTTCCCCTATAGGAAAAACTGATTGCTCTGTTTGTCATTCCTCCAATGGTGTCTTTTGCCGAGCTTGTCTGAAGGTCAGATATGGCGAAGGTAAACATCTCTCTCTCCAATACAAAATACTGATCAAAATCTTTAGGATATAGAGTTAATGTTAAAATGGGGCTGTGTTGTTTGTTGATTAGAAATGGAAGAAGTGATTGAGAACAAGAAATGGATGTGCCCTCATTGTGTGGAGGAGAAAGGAATCAACCCTTATTGGATATGCAACAGGTTTGTTTGATTATTTTGATGTCTATAGAAACAGAGTATCACAAGTTTTCATTAGGGTTTTTTTTACTCAATGGTCACTCTTTCTTTCTTTTTCTTTCTTTCTTTTTTTTTTTTTTTTTTTTTATGCAGTTCATTGTGTTTGAAGAAGCGCAAGATGGCTCCAACTGGGCTTGCCATTTACAGAGGTTATTGAATTTTCTGTTTGAGTTTGTGAAATTTTTTATGTGCTTTTGGTTTTAATAATTTTTGGGTTGATTTTTGCAGCTCGGGAAATGGGATACGAATCTGTTGCACATTTGTTAATGGATGAGCTTAAGCGAGCAGACTTATGCAACAGATAAGCCATCGTTCTCTCCGTTTTCTTCTGATCGACTGGGGTTTGTAGTGATGTGAAGTGAGACTGGTAACAGTAGGAGCTTTTTCTCTCTACTCTGATAATGTTTTACAATCATCATCAATGCTTAAAGTAATTACATTTCCCCAATTTCAGTTCAACACTGCTCGTCTCGTGTGGCCATGTTTGGATTTACTTTTAATTTTATACATCATAATTTGTAGGTAATACACAACTTTGAAGTGTTAAAAATTAATAAAATGTTTTTTTTTTTTTTAAGAATAAAGTTATGAATGAAACTTTAATAAATAAAAAATTAATAAACACACCAAAACTTAAATAAATATAATTTTCGAGTAAAATTAATAAATAAATACTTGAAATTTTAAAATAAGATTAAATAAGAAATAATTTAATGACTTTTTAGTAAATTTAATTTAGAAAATCTAAAAGTAACTTTTTAAAAAATAAATATCAAAGGATTAGTAACAATTCAATGGCGGAACTTTGAGGCACTCTTGGGTCATGTACCTGTTGTCATAGCTAACCTAGTAGTTCTATAACTGTGTACAAGCTCGTAATGATGGATGTGATCTTGCTTGTGAGGGTAATGAAATTATCAAAGAGGCTAGTAAATGGGAATTTTGAACCTCGTTGCTTGTGAAGTATTGAATGAAATCGAGTTTGAATTCAGGCAATGGATACTTTGTATTCAACAGTTACTTTTCATTCTTTTAATTGACTTTCACTAAACTTAACTAGGCCAAAACTTTTATTAGAAGGATTGAGCCGAATAGAATACAAAGATATTATTGTATTTTTTTAATCTAGATATACAAAATTGAAATTGAAATAAAAATCTAAGACGAAACAATTTAAACATTTTAATTGCTGTAATGGACCTGTACTAACCTATGGATCCTTAGGATTGATGTAGTTGTTTAATATATTATATCCAATAATGTCGTTTCAAAGCAAGAATCGAGTCAAGTATCACAACTTCTCCCATTGGCCATCTCAAATGATCTAAACTTAGGCTTAAAATTTGATCCAATTTCAATTAGTCAAGTCCAAAGGGTTGGGTCATTGGCATGCATGACTATTGAAAGTGGGGTCGAGTTTATATTATAGCCCATTTAAGAATCTTTGTCTTGGGTCTGGGCCAAGCTTAAACCTACACTTTTTCAGGCCGATTGGTCTAATAATGAGAGTGACACCCATCTCTTAAATTATTATATTGAATTTATATGACAAGATCATCTAATTATATAGACAAAATGTTTTATATTATGTAAAATTTTAGTTTATATAAAACATTTTAGATTCTTTTGCAAGATTAAATTCAAGAATAATGTAGTTTTTTTTAAAGTAATGACAAAAATAGGGTACTTGAAAAAAAAAAGTAAAGTGGTTGAAAAAAAATCAATTTTATAAACAAGGTTAAGGAGCAAACTATTGACAAAAATATGGTTGATTTGGATTTGAAAAAATCGTATACTGGTACACAATTTTCTTTAATCCAATCACTACCACTGTCATTGGTAGGTGGTTGCCATGTCACAGTACTCGTAGACCCAGTCACCACCACCGTCATTGGTAGGTGGCTGCCATGTCACAGTACTCGTGGATCCAATCCATGAGTGAAGACCAAAATCTTGGATCGAGTCCACAAGTTAGGAGTTTTTTTTCCTTGTTCTTTTTTTTCATTAGTTTCATTAATTAGATTTAACGTATCTCAAACTTGCTCTTTTATTTCAAGATAAAAGTTCATGTGAAGCTAAAAAGTTTGAATTACAAATCACTCATGTGCCAATGGTGGTCGTCTTTGTAGACATTGTGCCCACAATGAGGTACAAACACTTCAAAATGTTGCTGATGATAAATACATCATCAATATCATTTTAAATGACGACAGACAAAAGTTCATCGTGCGTATAATACTCTTGTTGATTATCGAAACTTGATGTGATGTCTGCTTGTACTCCGAGTGAGTGTCAAGGAGAAGTTGGAATCAAATCATAAAATATGTGAGGTTTATGGTCAACGTGTTTGGTCAACGTGTTACTCTGGAATAACTTCGCCATGTTGTCCTTATCATCCACAATGACTACGTCTTTGGTCAATGTCAGCAATATTGAGTCTTTGTGTCTGTCGAATGATATTTTCTACATTTTTACCAAGTTTTAGTCACAAATGGAACTCAATTCTGGTAAATTGTGTTATACTAAATATTGGTGTACAATTTGGATAAAATTATTGTGTATGATGAAAAATATCGATATAAAATAATATTTGTACCATATAATTGAAAAGCACAAGATGATAAAATTCTTACATTGCAATAATAGTAAGCGCCGTCAGGTGTGATAAATCTTCTCGTGACTGAGTCGTGCACAAGTATTCATTTGATACAACTGACCCATCTATTATTTATCCTCGTGCATAACGATCACGACGTACACGCCACAATGGTATATATTTTGCATGAAGTCGATGCTGAACTTGGTCGTGTTTACCTCTTAAATCAATTTGGTGTAGTTGCGGGAATGTATAATACAATAATAGTATCGTTTATAGCAGATCAAACTATTTTAATACTCGATCTTGTTGATGCCACTCCATGATATGGAAGCATATAAGAGGAAGGCTAACCGTCAACCAAAGGTCTTGACCATCACGACAATAATCAGGCAATATTGACATAATATCTCGTGTGTATGGCGTTCAACTGATCTGAAATTTCATACTAGAATAATTATGACAAAAAAAATATGTAATATCCATTTGTATATGAAACATATATGTTGTTACCTAATTATTGATAGTCAGTATACTATCAACATGTTTGCTAACTATTCAGATGCAACTAAGATATTGCTCCATCTAAAATGAATATAAAACAATTAAAATATTTTATTACATAAAATGATAAGGGAATAAATATGTAAAGAAAATAATATCTGGCATTGAATGGATGTCCCATAAAATGATATGGAGTCTGTAACTTTACTTGCGGTGCTACAATGTTAAATCTATCATAAGCCCATACTTGTAGTAATATCAGTGGGGTCTACTATTTTCAAAGTTGGTGTAGGGCTAGCCTGACATAATTCTCTCTAAAGCCATGCAAGGTAGGCACCACCTCATGAGTACGTTCAAACTTGCTCAAAATTGGCCAACAGTGGAAGAAACATAAGATATACCAACATATTGGACTTGTCGGCGAACAGAAATCTTCCAATAGATTGCATAATATATGCTTGTGCATATCTGTATGCGTTGATCTCGTCAGCAACGGGGAACAACTCTGTAAATTGCGACACTAACTACGAGATACTCAATTTTGAGCATTTCAAATCAATTGGTCGAATGCCAAAAAATCATTACAATTTTGTTTCCAATCATATTACAAGAATCCAGTCACATGTTCTCTGTCCACTAGTAATCCAAATTGAACTGCAACATCCTACAACGTAGTTGTGCATTCCTCACTAGACATATGAAATGTGTGGGTTTCTGGTCTCTGACGTTCTATCAAAGCTATAATAAGGTGCCAATCTAATTTGTGCAATTCCAAGAAAACCAGTCTGATGTAGGTAAGACATGATATGTGGATCTAATAGTATAGTACGTTGAATTGCTGCCTCTTTTCTCAGACAACCTAAAACTATAATAAACGCACTGTTCCATATCGATAGTGAACTATGAGTATTGTAGATATAATTGTATATGATTAGAATGACTAGATCCATAATCAACATGATTAAGAAGTACCTAATTTATGTTGTGGATAAGTACACTTGTTATGTCCTTTTCACTTGTATATTGTATATTGAACTTTTGTGTTTGCCTCACACTAATCCATCTCATTATAAATTCACAAACTTTCTGGTCGACTATGCTCTCTTAGTAAGATCTCATTTGGATGAACTTCTGTAAATGTTTACTCTAGCCAATAGTCTGTAGCTTGAAATGGAAAAATTTAACATTCATCATTAAAAGGTAAGTACGTCAAACGTATGTAATTACAAACTGCAATTATATGACAAGTGATAGTTGTTCAAGATTCCATGCTCTCATGTAATTGCAGTTTGTAATTACATATGTTTGACATACTTTTTTTTTATTGATGAATGTTATAAATTGACCAATTTCAAGCGATGATAAGATTTCATGTCATGGGATGCACAAATTCGTATAAAGTTAAAGTTTAGCTGCTTAGAAACTTCAATAATTATTTAAAATTTTAAATTTATATTCAATAAGAAATTATTAAAAAAAAGCAATTATATAAGATGAAAAGGTCTTGTTAGACTATTTATATATACATAAAAATCAATTTAAATATTTAAGACTTAATTAGACATAAAATTAAACTTTAGGCTCAATAAAACAATTAAGTTTTTAAATCATGTGAATAGTTTGCAATTTATTAGATGTAAAATAGAAAATATTAATATTTGTTAACTTTTTGAAATTATACACCAAATTTAAAAGCTAGAGACTCGTTTGCTACAGATTTGAAATTTTAAAAACCTAACTCGTAAAAAACATTCATAAAAATTATATATTTTAAATGCACCGATATAATAGTATCTAAAACCAAATTTGAAATTTTAAAACCAAACTGAAACCGGTAATTAAAATTTGTAAAAATATAATTTTAAATGTATGGACATATAGTATCTAAAAATTAACTTGGGATTAAATTTAAGTCGTATTATAAAATTGCTAATATGAAAGTGTAAAGATTAGATTTTTTTTTTATTTTAAAGAAACTTCAAAATATAGAGATCAAGTGATATTTAAACCTATTAGTTTGATACTACGTACATTGCACGTGTTGTGTAAAGTTTCAAAAGATTAATTATTTACTAAAGTTAATAATACAACTTTATTTTATTATGAATAAGAGTTTTTTTTAGTTTTTTTATTTATTATTATTTCTTTTTTTGATACAGAGAATAAGAGATTTTTTTTCTAAATAAATCCTGAAAAATATTTATAAAAATTTTGAAAGTAAGGTGTCGAGAAATAACAATTATTTTATATTAACTATTACTAATTCAGTTTAAAATATATTAACAAAAGAAAATATATAAACTCAAATATTTTATGCTATTCTTTTTTAAAATTTTGTGTTAATCATCCATTAGTAAAAAAGAAAAATCTATTTTGATTTGAATGATTTGATTATTTTTTTTAATTTCAAACTTTAATGTAAACAAAATTATAGAAAAAATCAGTGCACACCTAGTCAAAAGAATATATTTGTTATTTTGATTTGAAGATTTAATTGTCTTCTTAATTTTAAATTTTAATTCAACCAAAATTATTTTTAGCTGTGATAATCATTTTTTAGTTCAATCTAAAAATCTTTTTAATTTGATTGGGAGGATTATAAATATATATTTTTTTAATTCTGTGATGATCCATGATTTATCCTCTTAAATTCAAACTTTTAACTAAACAACAAACAACAACAATAATAATAAATTTTGTAACTAACTTCCTTTAGTTTAAAAATTATTTCTATTTTGATTTTGATAATTTAGTATCTTTTAAATTTCAAACTTTAATTTAAATAAAATATTAGAAACTTATTATTTACAAATTTTACAATGATTTTTTTGATGGAAAATGAGGAATTCACGTCCACCGATAGTAGATGGTAGGGAGATTCAAACCACATAACTCATGGTTACTAATATACTCATATGCTAATTGAGTTATACTTGCTTTGGTCATGAACATTTATATTTACTCGTTTATAAATTATACTTACATCTTAGATTAAAATATTCGTCGTCACAATATTATATCTGTAAATAAATTTTTTTAATATCGATCTTAAAGATCTTTTGTCATTTCCAATTATAAAGGCTGGTAAAACATTTTAAAAAATGACGTCTATTTGGTCTAATATCTATATTAAACTAAGATAGAATATCTGAAAATGACGTCTATCTAAGATCTATACTATATTAAAATGGTAGGATATCTAAAAAATCATATTTAGGCCAAAGTACCCTTTTAAATAACACTTCATTCCAATAATTATTTCATTATCTCATTATGTCGTTTTTTTTCAAATAAAATAAGCAAGGGTAACTGATTAATTTCATCATTTTTTAGAGGGTTAAATTTCAACATTATTTCAATAAACTGTGTGAACTTTAATGCTAAAGTAACCTATACCAATTCAAATTTTAATTGCATGTAACATTCATTTATAGGGTTAAATTTCAATTAAAGGTTATAAAATAAGTTTTATATCATATCCATAAATATTAGGCACCCTAAAATTGTGATAAATATATGAAATTTATAAAGTTGTCATTTCATTTACTAAAAAAATGATTAAAAAAGTGCTTTCAATTATAATTAATTGTAAAGTTGTAATTGGTTTGAAAATTTAATAGGTTTAACAATATTTTGCACTTATTATCTAAAAGTGGTTGTACTCATTTTAATTTTATTTACTATACTATTGCATTTAAACATTTTATATTCGATACAAATATATATAATATCCCAATATATATTATTATTAGAATAAATGGTATGTAACTCTTCATGTAGGGTTACATCTTTTCACTTCCTTAAGTCATGTTCTTTGATAAATGATTGCATCCTTTCATAAAAACCAAATTGAAGAAATGACACGATTATTCGAATGACCACGAATTAATCTATAAATATGTCATTTCTTCAATTTGATTTAAGAATAATTTTCTATAAAATTTTCTTACTTTAAAGTTCTCTCCATCTTCATAATTTAAGAAGAAGTTTGATATATCCACAAAGTTTAGTTCGTTAATTTTATGGACAGGGTGCTACATCCATAATAAAGGAGATTTGTTCTATCCTAGGAGATAATTACTCTCTAAACTCAGACACTAGGATGAGTAAATTTGTCTTAAGAGATAACGTGAATTCGTTGGGCTCAGATTTTTAATGTATATGTAATTCGCTGGGCCCTAAAATTATTGATTCGATTGAAGAACATTATTCTAAATTGGATTTCCTTCAATTTTATATCAATTTGGTTTTATCTTGTCTGTTGAGATTATCTGGCCCGCTTTTACTACTATGCATACATAATGTTCTCATGTCATTTTACATTTCAAGCATAATGAAAAATATGTCTTGAGTTTATTTGTTGATTTATTGCTTTTTATTTTGTGGAAACTTGTTCGGCAAATTTTTTTCCCCACAAATATTTGATGATCGACTTCATATGAATGTTATCAACGACACCAAATTGGTGTACGAAATATTGTTGGTAGAAATCATGGAGAAATTATGAGATTTAATGGCAATGACTTCAATTGATGGCAAGTAAAAATGCTATTCTTTGACGTTGGCAAGATTTTGAAAGACATGTTAATGTAATTAAATAAGGAGAAACCAACAAAGAAAAGTTGCTTGCATTTAAGACATAGAAAATGTTGGAATGTTCTAGAACTCGCAGTTCATGTTAAACATTCTATTTATCAATAAAATATTATTGAATAATTTATTCAATAAAGTTGTTGATTTTGTATTTTATTATGAAAATCCAATAAACATATCCATGATTATAGTATGAATACTTTAACTTTATGTCGTGACATAAACAAGATCAAGTTAATAGTATATAGCCTAAATAGTCTAATAAGTATAGAGATGAAATTGGGTATCTCATCTTGGTAACACTATTGGATTTGTAGGTAATACAAATGATGTGATCCATAGATCATTCATGTAGAGACATGTGAGTGGGGGCATCCTATGCAATGAGTTTGCATATAGACTGGACCACGAAATAGTCACTTTTCTTTATAACGACCATTTATTGTTAAAATTGACTATTTCATTTTAAGTAACCTAGGATAACTCGATCTTAATCTTGAACTAGCTATGAACTCCTGTTTGTTCGAGATTATCCTTTGATCTGTATGGGTGAGAGTAGTCAAACAACATTGCTCAATAAGCCTTCCATTTTGGGGATAAGACCGGATGAATAGTTAGGGACATAGCCTTGCAAGATGGAATTCACTCCTACCCGATTTAGGATTAGCAGATAGGTTGTTCTCTTAAGTACTGATTCCAAGTCTTGAACAATCGGGGCCTCACCTTCTGATGATAGAGAAAGGACTTGATTCATAAGTATTATGAATCAAATTGTTCATTAGAGGGTCAGAGGGAGCTTAAGGAACGAGATGTATTTACCAGGGTAAAACGGTGATCTTGACCCAGCTGTGATTACGAACGACCTGTGAAGGATCAACTTACTGATCATGATTAAATCAAGTGGACAAATATATATCTATAGTGAGAAGAGTGCAGCTACTGGACTTTAATGGCTGTCTCTTATACACATCTAGATGTGTATAAGAGACAGCACATACATGCTTAAGTTCACATAAGATAACCAAGGAGCTTTGTTTATTGCATATGAGTAAATGCCAAAATTAAATAACATTTATTTTATTCATTGAACAATGCTGTCTCTTATACACATCTAGATGTGTATAAGAGACAGCCTTACCACAAATATATTATGTATCCATCTTAACCAATCAACAGTGCGACAACCTTCACAGACCGCTCGTAAGTACAGCTGGGCCAATAATCGTTATGCTTCTGTAGTTACATCTGTATCCTTAAGTACCACTGATCCCTCTAATGAACATAAGTCATAGTCCTACTATGACTAAGTCTTCTTTTCCAAAAAGAAGCTGTGGCCACTATGTTCAAGCCCCGAAATCAGCCCTTAAGGGATCAATCTCTCTACTTATCCCTGCTTCGGGAAATGAGTGAATTTCATCTTGTGGATTGAGTTCCTAGCTCCCAGATCAGACAAATCCCCAAAAAAGTAGGCATGTTGAGTTGGCAATCTGGCCACTCTCACCCATACTAATCAAAGGACCACCCTCAAAGGCAGAAGTTCCCAAAACACTCAAGATTGAGGTCATGTCACCTATGGTCGTTTACGTGAGATGTAAGTCTCTAGTATCAACGGCGTTATATACAGAGTCTAGTCATCTCGTGGTGCAGGTCTTATACAAACTCTTTGTATAGGACACCCCTGCTCGCACGTCTCCACATGAATGGTAAGGATCTACTATCTGTAGTAATTTACAACAATTGCAAACTTCTACAAAGCGGGCCGTATCCGTAGTGCCACCAGGATCAGGTATCCCACCTTAATCCTCATACTACAGATATATTTAGGTTATCACTTAAGGAATGATCCACTTGTATATCACACATACATGCTTAAGTTCACATAAGATAACCAAGGAGCTTTGTTTATTGCATATGAGTAAATGCCAAAATTAAATAACACTTATTTTATTCATTGAACGATGTGTATCTTTACAAAAACAACAAGACTACGAGAGAATTATGACACCAATCCGAAAATAGAGAAGATTGGAGTGGAATTGAGGCATGCATCTATAGAGTTTTTGCTGAAAAATTAGAGTTGAAGAAGTTAATCTTCAAATGGGTTGAAACAGTGAGTTCTTTTCCAAGTTTCCTTCATTCAAGCTTATTTTGAGTCTCACAACTCAGCTAAAGCTCGTGGTTCATAGCAAGATTCGGAGAAGTTTGTAGCCGAAAATCAAGATTTCAAGAAGTTCTACAAAGGTATGGCTTGAAACCCTCTTGTTATTGTATGAGCATGGTTTAGTTACTGCCAAAATTAATGAATTAGAGTGCTTATTGATCCTTGTTGCTTCCGCTGCTTGCTGATATACTCCAACAGAAAACATATACAAAATATGTATGCAAGAGTCACATTTTAAGTAGACTACATAACACACTTGGATTTAGCCAAAATCTATGGGAGTCATTAGAGAAAAATAGTATATATAAGACAAAAGATGTCATATCAATGAAATTCATAATCAGGAATCTTCTAGTCTATAAAATGATTAATTCCAAAATCAGGATAAGACATATTACGTGAATATGTTTCCCTTGGTTGAAGGTTTATTGTATTTTATATGAAATTCCATATATGAAAACATAGAAAATTCCTTGTGAATTATGGAAAGATTGAAACCTTCTAAAATTTTATATTATTGTGGGCATTTGAGAAAAATAATTATTTCAATATGATAATTCAAGTTTTAAAATATTGGATAACAATTTAAAAAGAGGTTGGAATATATTTGAGTTGTATATGAAAATTTCATATACCTCTTTAGTGAATGATAATAAGTCTCAACATATATGACGAAGATTTAATATAATAAGACAACTACTTTTTAGTGGAAATATCACAATTGACTTTCGTAAAGTCATAAGATAATATTGCGGATCCGCTCGTAAAAAGCCTAACTGGAGAGTTGCTTGAAATTCATCAAGGAGAATGAGATTAAAGCCTTTAATTTTAAAAAGTTAACCAGAGAGACAACCTAACCTAGTTGACTCGAGATCCCAAGATCTAGGTTCAACGAGCAAACCGAACTCTGGATAACTTAGTGAGCATTGCGTTGAATTTTTTTCTTCTTACCCATTCTAAGGATGATGAGACAATGTTGTTGTGGTTTTAGGGCAAGCACTATGTTTTTGGTGATTTCTATAAGTTGTTGAATAATTATTTATGAAAAGAGCATATACGATGTTCTCTGTAGGAATCACCTATGTGAGTGTAAAGGGGTCGCTTCTATGAGAATTTTAAGGTGTATTCTCTAAAACACTCATGAGACCAAACAATGTTTAAGGCCAAAATGAACACAATTATGAGAACAAACTTTGTTATAATGAGAAAATGTGTGATTCAATTGTTTTAGTTTACTCTATAACGGCTGACAGTTCAAGGCATCAAGTCCACTGATTAGCTAAGTAAACTCGATTGATATTCACGAGGAAAAGTTCAAAGTGTTTACTACTTATCTCAATGCAGGTTCTTCATTGGGAAATACCGAACATTTTCTTGTATCTTTTATCTTAATTTGTCAACTTACCATTTATGAGGGGGATTGTTGGAATAAATGGTATGTAAATCTTCATGTAGGGTTACATCTTTTCACTTCCATAAGTTACGTTCTTTGATAAATGGTTGCATCCTTTCATAAATAACCAAATTGAAGAAAGGACATGACTATTCGAATGGCCACGAATTAGTCTATAAATATGTCATTTATTCAATTTGATTTAAGAACAATTTTCCATAGCATTTTCTTACTTAGTTCTCTCCATCTTCATAATTTAAGAAGCTCAGTATATCCACAAAGTTTAGTTCGTTGATCTTATGGACGGGGTGCTACATCCATAAGAAAAGTGATATGTTCTATCATGGGAGACAATTACTCTCTAAACTCAAGTACTAGGGTGAGTAAATTTGTTTTAAGGAGACAATGTGAATTCGTTGGACTCAGATCTTTAATGTATATGTAATTTGTTTTTGTATATGTATACATATATGTGTTTTTGCCTCATAACAATTATTACATATTGTATTATTCTTCACATGCTAATTGTAATCATACCCAACATGATTGTTTGTTTTCTATTTATTTTTTTAATATTAGCGTTGGAAGAATGGTATGTACTCTTCATGTAGGGTTACATCTTTTTAATCCATAACTTGTGTTCTTTTATGAATGATTGCATCCTTTTATAAATAATCAAATCTAAGAAAGAACATGATTATGTGAATGACCACAAATTAGTCTATAAATATATCATTTCTTCAATTTGATTTCCCGACATTTGCAATAGCATTTTCTTACTTTAAAAAATTCTTTCCATCTTCAAAGTTCGTAGAAGAAGTTCGATATATCCACAAAGTTTAGTTCGTTGATTTTGTGGACGAGGTGCTACATTCATAGAATAGGTAGTATGTTCTATCCTGGGAGGCAATTACTTTCTAAACTCAGGCACTAGAGTGAGTAAATTTGTCTTAAGGAGACAACGTGAATTTGTTGGACTCATATCTTTAATGTATATAATTTTTATGGTTTCATGTGCTTTTGCCTACATAACAATCTTAAAACAAATTTATGTTAAATTATGTGTACAAGTTGTAGGGTTCTTTTGATTCTGTTTTGCTTAATAAATTCTTGTATATGAATAAGATTTTGTAGATAATTCTTCTGATTATGTGATTTCAAACTTTGTCCTTGGTTCATGTAGATTGCACATTGACATTTTTTTCTTCTAGTTTATGTGTTTCCGTTGGTTGCTTTATACCATTGTATTGCAAATTATTTTATAATTCATTCTGTTGACTACTTTAGTTTTGTTGTGAATTTGAGGAACACAATGAGAACACGGATATAGAGAAAATATAATATAATAATATATTTATATAAAAATATTAAATATATAAAATAAAATAACTAAAATTATAAAATTGGATAATATGAAATTAGTGGAATTTTGAAGTGAAATTCTCACAAATGTATGTGATTTTAAAATCCACCAAATGCCATAGCAAAGTGGCAAGTAGGATGTGGACTTACATGGACACCAATCATGAATAACTATAAAGCACATGACCAATATGAAGGGTGACACATGGCTTTTGGGACACTAAACAATGAGCATCTATTTATTATTATAATATTCATAATACTCCCCCTTAGATGCCCATATATATATGAAATACGCCTCGTTAAAACATTACTAGAAAAAATTCAATGGAAAGAAACCCTAATGAAGCAAAAATAGTACATATCTCATATAATATATACATATTTCATATAATATATATTCCTAAAAGAATACAATATATTTACTCCCCTCAAGAAAACATCACTTAAGATCTCTGAATCGCCACATTCAAATGTTGTGCACCAATTTTTCAAAAGTTGCGATTGGTAATACCTTTGTAAATAAGTCTGTCAGGTTATCCTTCGAACAAATTTGTTGTACACTGATATTGTCATTTTCTTCAAGATCATGAGTGCAGAAAAGCTTCGGTGAAATATGCTTTGTTCTATCTCCTTAAATATATTCTCCTCTGATTTGGGCTATGCAAGTTGTGTTGTTTTCGTATAATATTGTTGGAAGATTTTTATTAAAAGGCAAGCCACATATTTTACGAATCTGTTGAGTCATTGCCCTTAGCCATACACATTCTCGACTAGCCTCATGAATTGCAAGAATTTCAGCATGATTTGAGGAAGTGGTCGTTATAGTCTGTTTTACCGATTGCCATGATATAACAGTTCTTCCACAGTGAACAAATAGCCTGTTTGAGTTCTAGCTTTGTGTGGATCAGATAAATATCCAGAATCTATATAACCAACTAGATCAAAATTTGATTTATTTCAATAAAACAAACTCATATCGATTGTTCCTCAGAGATGACGGAGTATATGCTTAATTACGTTTCAATGTCTTTTTGTAGGAGAAGAACTATATCTAGCCAATAAATTTACTGAAAATACAATATCTGGTCTTATATTATTAGCAAGATACATAAGTGCACCAATTGCACTGAGATATGATACTTCAAGACCAAGAAATTCTTCATTATATTCTTGAGGTCGAAATATATCTTTCTTTATATCTAATGAATGGACTTCCATTGGAATATTTAATGGATGTGTTTTGTCCATATAAAATCTTTTCAAAATTTTTCATATATAAGTTGATCGATGAATAAATATTCCATCGGCTAAATACTGAATTGGTAAACCAAGGTAAAATTTTGTTTTTTCGAGATCTTTCATCTCAAATTATTTCTTAAAATCTTCTATTGCATTTGAAAGCTTTTCAGGAGTTCCAATTATATTCAAGTCATCAATATATAAAGTTATAATAGCAAATCTTGATTGTTATTTCTTTCTAAAAATACACGGACATATTGGATTATTTTGATATCCTTCTTTCAATAAATATCTACTTAGGAAATTGTACCACATTCGTCCTGATTGTTTCAATCCATATAGTGATCTCTATAACTTTATTGAATACCATTCTCGGGAATTGATATATATGTTTTAGGTACCTTAAATCCTTCTGGGATTCTCATATAAATATCATTATCAAGTGATCCATATAAATATGTTGTAACTACATCATATGATGCATATCCAGACTTTTATACACAATCAAGCCAATTAAATATCTTAATGTAATTGCATTCACTACCGGAGAATATGTCTCCTCAAAATCAATACCAGGTCTTTGTGAAAAACCTTGCACAACTTGTCTAGTTTTATATCTCGTGACCTCATTGTTTTCATTTCTTTTTCTCACAAATACTCATTTGTATCCCACGAGTTTTACACCTTCTGGTGTTCGAACTACTGGTCCAAAAACTTGACGTTTTGAAAGTGAGTTTAATTCTGGATCGACTGATTCTTTGCACTAAAGCCAACCGTTTCTATGTTGACATTCTTCAAAAGATTTTAGTTCAGGATCCTCATTTTCAGATATAATATTAAGAGCAACATTATACAAAAAAATATTGTCAATAATTACATTAGTTCGATTCCATCTTTTTCCTGTCATGACATAGTTTATTGAAATCATATTATTGTCTTTAGGTATTTCACCTTCTTCACTTGTCATGTCAAGGATTTATTTATGGGTATTTACATCCTCAACCAAGTTTTCTTAACTATTAATTATTTTTCTTTTCCGAGGATTTTTATCTTTGAAACCCACTGGTCTACCACGCTTCTAGCGTATTCCAGGCTCATTGGTGATAACTTGTTGTGTTGGGATATCAATTTTCGATGGAATATTTACAACTGGTATATGTGATTTAGTTACTTTTTTTGCATCTATAAATGCATCTGATAGTTTATTTGTTATATTTTGTAAATGAATTATTTTCTGAACTTCAAGTTCATATTGATCTGTACCGGATCTAAATGAGACAATAACGATACATTCCATGTAATTTATTTTTTCAAATTTGAATGTGGTAGACTCATTTGAATCTCCTAAACTCTCATTGGGTCCTGTAGTTTGTAAACATTGTATTGAACAAACACTTGTGATGCAATAATATATGATATTTTCTTCACTGTTGTCTATGAAACATCGGATGTTTTATTTGCTTTACCACAAACTAATAAACTAAGATCCCTAGTTGTCGTTGTAACTTAAGCATGTATGTGGAGACATACAGCCAGCCTACAAGTGGATCATATTACATAACCAAAACAATATGTAGTTTAGGAGATTCAAATAAGTCTGCCACATCCAAAGTTGGAAAAAGAAATTACATGGAATGTATCGTTATTGTCTCATTTAGATCCGGTACAGATCAATGTGAACTTAAAGTTTGAAAAATAATTCATTTGCAAAATATAGTAAATCAACTATCAGATGCATTTATAGATACAAAGAAAGTAACTAAATCACATATACCAGCTGCAGATGTTCCACAAAAAATTGATATCCCAACACAGTAAGTTATCACTAATGAGCGTGGAACATACCAGAAGCGTGGTAGACCAGTGGGTTCCAAAGATAAAAATCCTCGGAAAAGAAAAATAATTAATAGTCAAGAAGATTTGGTTGAAGATGTAAATACCCATAAATAAATCCTTGACATGACTAGTGAGGAAGGTGAAATACCTAAAGACAATGGTATGATTTAAATAAACTATGTCATGACAAGAAAAAGATGGAATCGAACTAATGTAATTATGAACTGCGCCAATCTTCTCTTCAGGAGATTCAAATAAGTCTTTCACATCCAAATTTATCATATGAGATGGGTAAAATATATCATTATCCAAAATTTGCTTCCACATTTTTCTCTTTTTCCTTTAGGGAGGCTTGATAGAGGTTAACTAAGTGTTTTGACATACGATAGGTACGTGACCAATGCCTAGTCTTTCCGCATCAGAATCATTTATTTTCAACACTCTTTGAACTTTTATCTTATGGAGCTTTTTCTTTGTGATCATCATTTTGTGTGGTTCTTTTGAAATCTAAATGATTAGAATGACCATCATGAAAATAATAATTATTTCTTCCTCTGCCACGGTCATGACCTCGACCTCGACCACGATTATTATTAAAATTCACAACATTCGGTTCAGGAAATGGTGTCCTTCCGGTTGGTTGAGATTCATGATTTTTCATTAATAACTTGTTATTTTGTTCGACCACGAGAAGACATGAAATTAATTAAGAATACTATTTAAAACCTTTCTCTCGATATTGCTGCTGCAGGAGCATATTCGAAACATGAAATGTAGAAAATGTCTTCTCTAACATATCGATATTAATAATTTTCTCTTCGCATATAATAATTTTGAACTGATTTTAAATAATGTGGAGTTGTAATCACTTACTGATTTGAAATCTTGTAGCCTCGAGTGCATCCACTCATAACGAGCTTTAGGAAGAATAACTTTTTTTTTTTTTAAGATCATACCTCTATTTCAAATTTTTCCACAAGATACCAGGATATTTTATTGTAAGATACTCCATTTTCAATCCCTTGTGAAGAAGATGACGATGGAAAATCATAGCTTTTGCTTTGTCTTGACTGGATGTCGTATTTCTTTCTTTAATAGTCTCCCCAAGATTCATAGCATCCAGGTGGATTTCGACACAAGTCCTCGTGACAAATAATTATTGTCATTAATATCAAGGGCAAAAAATTCTAATTTTATGAGATTTTTCATGGCAGCACTTTGATAAAATATTGTATTTATGTTAAAAATTTAATAGATATTGAATATGCAAAGTATCATTAAATTTATTAATTATAATGAAAAGGGAAAAATCAACATACTTTTAGGACGTACCTTTAGCAAAGAAAACGACAGGAGCTCTGGCTGATAGCATGTTGTGAATTTGAGGAGCACAACGGGAACACGGATATAGAGAAAATATAATGTAATAATATATTTACATAATAATATTAAATATATAAAATAAAATAACTAAAATTATGAAATTGGATAAATGAAAATTAGTGGAATTTTAAAGTGGAATTTTTACCAATATATGTGTGATTTTAAGATCCACCAAATGCCCCTATTTATATGCAAAGTGACAAGTAGGATGTGGACTTACATGGACACCAAGCATGAATAACTCTAAAGCACATGAACAATATGAAAGGTGACGCATAATTTTTGGGACACTAAGCAGTAGGCATCTATTGATTATTATAATATTCATAATAAGTTTTCTTTTTCCTTTTTTGTTCTGTTTTGATTTATTGCATGTTATATATTCAGAATTAAAATTTGTTTAGTATATATAAAATATTCTGTTTTATATTATGAGTTTTACTTAATTAGAAGAATATATATATATATATATATATAGTCTTATATTGTGAGTTTTCCTTAATTTCTTGGGTTTTTTTTCCTTCTTTTTCCCCTTTAAATACTGCTTGAAGAACAATAGATAAAGGGGAAAAAAAATCTCTTTTTATTGATTTTACTCACAATTGTGTTATGTGTACATTACAGTAAGGTCTATTTAAATTTGTTAATTATTTCCTTGGTTTGATTTATTTTGTTTGGAAGATATGACTTCAACAAATTTTAATTTTCTTCTTGGTGTTGTCTATGGGAAGACACCTGAAAATTTTGGTGGTATTGATTTTAAATGTTGGCAACAAAAAAAATGTCGTTCTATCTCACCACCTTAAATTTAACAAAATTCCTCAAAGAGGATGCTCCCATTTTGTCTGAGGAAGAAACGAACAAAGAAAAGCAACTTGCAATTGATGCATGGAAGCATGCGGAATATCTTTGCAAGAATTACATTTTGAACAGATTTGACAACACATTGTACAATGTGTACGGTGATATTAATTCAGCAAAAAATCTCTGGAATTCATTGGAGAATAAATATAAAACTGAAGTTGCCGGTTCAAAGAAATTTATGGTTGGAAAATTTCTTGATTATGAAATGGTGAACTCTAAAATAATAATCAATCAGATTCAAGAAACCTAAGTAGTTTTCCATGATATACATGTTGAGAATATGATTTTGAGTTAATCGTTTCAGATAGCGGTAATAATTGAAAAATTGTCACCCTTATGGAGAGATTTCAAAAATTATCTCAAACACAAACATAAGGAGATAAAGGTTGAGGAACTTGTGGTTCGCCTTGGAATTGAAGAGAACAAAAAAGCAAAAATGTACTCACAGTTGTACCCAAAAGTATTAATAATAATAAAGATTCTATTTTTGCTTATACCGTTGAGTCATCTGTTTGGCATGGTAGACTAAGACATATCAATTTCAATTCTTTGTGTAGGCTAATTAATATGATTTTGATTCCAAAATTTAAACTTAAAGCAAATCATAAATGCGAGGTATATGTGGAATAAAAAATGACTAAAGCACATTTTCATTTATAGATGATTGCACAATGATATTTATGACCTAAAATTTGTGCAAAGTAGAGGTGGTAGAAAGTATTTTGTTTCTTTTATAGATGATTGCACAAGATATTGCTATGTTTATCTGCGGAGAAGCAAAGATGAGGCAATTGAAATATTTAAATTTTATAAAAATGAGGTTGAGAATCAACTAAGCACAATGATTAAGGTGATCAGAGGTGTTAGAAGTGGTGAATATGGTCCTCCCTTTGAACAATTTTGTTCAGAACATGGCATCATCCACCAAACTATGGCTTCGTATACTCATTTCAATCAAATGGAGTTTCGGAATGTAAAACCGAATACTTAAGGAAAAGATGAATGTGATGCTTATAAGTTCAAATTTACCCTAAAATTTGTGGGGAGAAGCTTTGTTAATGGCAAATTACTTATTAAATAGAATACCTCATAAGAAGTCACAAAACATTCCATATGAAGAATGGAAAGGAAGGAAACCTTCACACAAATACTTAAAAGTGTGGGGGTGCCTAGCAAAGGTTGTAGTACCTAAACAAAAAATGGTTAAAATAGGACAAAAAAAAACTATTGATTGCTTATTCATTGGTTATGCTAGCAATAGTTGTGCGTATTGATTTCTAGTCTAGAAATCAGATATTTTAAATATACATGTTAATACAATCATAGAATCAAAGAATGCAACATGCATTCTTTAAAAAAAATATGTTTTTCACATAACATGTCCTGTGAATCAAGTTTACAAAAACGTCCTCTTGATATTATATCGAATGAAACTCAGAATAGATCGAATGTCAATTTAAATAGGGAAGGGGAACTCAGACGAAGTAAACGGATGAAGATCTCAAAATCATCTGGGCATGATTTTTTTTGACATAGTTGTTAAAAAATGAATCTCAAACATTTAAGGAGTCGATATCCTCTCCAGAAGCTCCATATTGAAAAGAAGCGGTGAATAGTGAAATTGAGTCCATTATGCATAATCATACTTGGGAATTAGTTGATCTTCCCTAAGAAGTAAACTGCTTTGATGTAAGTAAATTTTTAAACAAAAAATGAAGACCGATTGGGTCAATAGATAAATAAAGGCAAGATTTGTAGCTAAAGGTTACAAATAACAATAAGGACTTGACTATTTTGATACTTACTCACCAGTTACTAGAATTACTTCCATTTTCATGCTCATAGAAATATCATCTTTGCATGAGCTTGAGATACGTCAGTTACTAGAATTACCTCCATCCGCATGCTTATAGAATTACTTCCATTCCATTCCTTAAACAAAAATTCAAATTTACTTAGATACTTCGTGCTTAAATCAACACAAAACTTATCCTAACGTTCTCCAAAACTCGTCCAATTAGTAGTCCGCTCCAAAATCTAGCATGGAGATACCAACCTACACATAACCCATAATTGGGAGTTTAAAATTAAATATTCAGCATTTAATACCATTCCAGAAAGTCTCAAGTTCTTGATGCTCATCAATTCTGTACCAAAAATTCCCCAAAATCAATCCTTAATCCTGTGACAGCTGACACCCCAAAACTTCAATCCATGCTTCAAAATATAATGGGTATATATTGGGAATGGCAAGACCCTTAGATGACGAATAGAAAACGGTCAAGTCACGACGGTCGAGCAAAGAACAAAACCTTCAAAGAAGAAGCTTGTTATAGGCTGAATCGCGGAGCTCGCTCTCTTTAAGACGTTTCGCGGATCTGCCCAAGTGTGCAAGTAGGTCAAGAATATTGCCATGTCATTTTCATGATAAAACAGCCTAAAAAGAAAATCCAATCGGAAATGCACCATTACCGACCTGAACACACACCCTTTCTAACTCACTGCTCGGAAAACGGAAAATGGAAGAGTAGGAAAGGAGAGGAGAACTTTCGAAAGGAAGTGAAAAGTATGTGAATGAATTGCTGAAGGCCACGCCTTTTATATGCCTTCAGCATGGAACGGTCGAGTGAGAAAGAGGCGAACAACCTCAGAACTTGCAAGGGGCCGGAAGACTCTTCCTTTTCTTTTTTCGAATTTAAAACATAAGAAAAATGAAATAAAATAATAATAATTACATCCTTGCCTCGCCCGACTGGACGGACGGCGGCGCACGTGTGGGATGTCCACCAAAACCAGATTGGTCTATCTCCCCACTCCCTCCAAAACATGGGTACACCCAAACCCAAAGCCCAAAGTTAGAGTATAAAGGGAAGGCTTCCAAATCAAAACTTTTCAATGTAATTCTCCTACCAAAGGTTGTTTTTCTCTTTATTTTGAAAATTAAAATTTCAATCAACAATCCCCACTTGAAAATTTAAACAAAAGAGAAGAAAAAAAATTTCATTGAGCAATTTCAGTCTACACAACACTATGCATAAGCAAAGGTGTCTTACGAAACCGGAACAACTCGGACCGGACTACCCAACCCAAAATGTAAGGATTGGGTTGGGTTGGGTTGGGTTGAAATTTTTTTTTTTATTGGGTTTGGTTGTGTTGTGGGTTGACTAAAAGAAAATTTGGGTTGACACAACTCAACCCAAATTTTATATGTATTAATAATAATAATATATATATATATATATATTCCTCTTGTTTAAAGTTTGATTACTTTATATTGATTAATTTGTGAATTTTTAATGTATTTATTTTAAAATTGTTATGATTTTTTTTAATTTAAAGTTTGCAATAAATATCATAAATATTTGGAATTTAGCATTTGAATTTTATGAGATTTTAGTTATTAGTCATGCGTTGTATATAAATTTCCATATTTTTCATTAAAAATAATAAAAAAAAATTATAATCCTACAACCCAATCCAACCCAACCCGAATTTTAAGGGTTGAGTTGGGTTGGGTTGAAAACTTTATTTAGGTCATTTGAGTTGCCAATTCGATCAACCTGAATTTTCGAGTTGGTCTAGAAAACACTCTCAACCCAACCTAACCCATGTACATCCCTAGTGATTTAGTGAGATATTATTTAAACTAAAATTTGATAGTTAGTGTAACTAAATGATCATCTTCTAATTTTAATTATTTAAAATAATATGAAGTTTGACATTGAATTTTAAATAAAATCAGACTATATGCAATGAGTTGTGTCTAGGTTGAGATACTTAAGTTGACAGTAAGGGAACACCTCTCCCTGAAAAGTATTCATTAGTTGTATTTTGTTTAATTTCATTAACATTTTTTTTTTTGAATAAGCATTTTTAATTACATAAACATTTGTTTTTATTAATAAGGACAATTTTTTTTAAAAAAATAAATTGGATAACAAAGATAGGATGTTTTCAAATGGGTAATGTAGAGTGCTAATACCTTCCCTACACTCAACGACCCCGAACCTAACTTTGGTCAAGTAGACCATGTTTTTTTTTTTCCTTTTAAATTAAATGACCAATCACACCCATAATGATGGGTAGCGACTTCAAATCTTTCACCTCGAAAGAGACCCTATGGAGGGATGTCGGTCATTCCGCGTCGCGATGATGTTGCGACAGTTTGGCGACTCCACTAAGGATTTTCTTAAAAGGGTCAAAGTTGTTATGTTTTATTTTTATTATCCATGCATTTCTGTTGGTCTATTTTATTGTCATTTTATTGTAAATTTTTTTGAATACTTTATTTATTGTTTTCATTCTATACATTTTCATGCATCACACACATTTTCACTATCCTTCTACCCGGGCTATACCCTTTAGGATTAGATTGGGAGGCGGAGTAGTGTGACCTTCGTGGAACTTAGTTACCATGCAGGCATATGAAATTCTCCACTCAAGTCAACTATGCTGTGAAAGTAGTTGGAAGGCTTGAGGATCATTTCACTCTATGAATGTTATGACTCAAACCTACATTATCATACATTGTGCAGCCGATCAATGATTTTCCAAAATTTAAATTTTAAAGAAACATAGGTTTGTTTATATCACATGCATTATTTTCCATTTAATTATTTCATGATTTGCTTGTCGTATAATTCTTATGTTGTAATATACAAATAATAATAATAATAATAATAAAGAACTTAAAAAAAAAGTTTAAATTTTTTTCCTCTCGTAAAGAGTTTTGATTTTTTTTTTTTTTTACGATAATCTTTAAGAAAAAGAGTTTCCATAGTCTTCCAATTTTTTTAAAAAATGTTTTTTCTAAAAAAAAATGAGACATTTGTTTCATAAATGTTTTGAAATTGGAATTTGTTCCTAAGAACGCAGTAAAGGACTTTCAATTGTTGAACAAAAAAAATTAACAAAAAGGATTAGAAAAGTTTTTCTTTATGATAGGTCTTAAAACATCCTTAAAAAAAAAAAACAAGAAAAAACAAAAACAAAAAAAAACGAACCAAAATTTTTCACAAGGATTTTGAATATTTATTTTTTAATAAAAATAAATTCAATGATTTTCCAAAAATACTTTCTAAAAAAAATCTTGTAAAAAAAAAAAAGGTCATAAACAAATTTTTAAGTAAAGAGTTTTTTTTTTCCTTCAGAAATAAAGTCCACAAAAAACAAAGTTTTTTTCTATGGATTTTAGAAAAAATTAGAAAAAGTCATAAGAGGTCTTGTAATTAGACTTTTCTTAAAAAGAAGATTCTTAGAGAAGAAAATTTTCTATGGTAAAAAGAATTATACTTCTTTCCCTAAAAAAGAATTTTAAAAATAAAATTCTTTAAAAAAAGTCCAAAAACTTAAAAAAGTCTAAAAATTTCAAGAAGGATTTTAAAATTTCACACTTTTTTGGGAAATAGTCTTTTCTATGATCTTCAAAAAAAAAAAAACAAACAAACAAACAAAAACACAAAAACAAAATAAAAAACAAGGTTTTTTTTTAAGAAAAAGATTTTCGAACGATGTTTTTAAAAAAAAGAGGTCTCAAAAAGCCAAAAATTTGAAAAAAAAAAAATTATCAAGGTTTTTAAAATTGGATTCTTTTTCCAAGATGGAAATCTTTAAAAAAAGAAAATTTGTTATGGTTAAAAAAACAAAAGAAAAGAAAAAAAAAGAGTGTTAATTTTTTCACATAAAAAAACTTAAAAAACCAAAATTTTATTTGATGGGCTTAAAAAAAATTCTGAAAAAGACAATTTTTTTTAAAAAAAGGAAAAAAAACACAAAAAAGTTTTAACTTTAGATTATTTTCAAGAGGATTTAGAAATAGAAATTCAATCATCTTTTGAAAAGAAAAATAAAACAAACAAAAAAAGAGTATTTTTTTTAAAAAAAAATGTCTTGTAAAAAGATCTAGAAGCTCCAAAACAAAAAAGTTCTAAATTCGTTTTCTATAAAAAGTTTTGAATTTGGACTTTTTTTTTTTTTCTCTGTAGAGGAGAGTCTTCAAGAAAGAAGGATTTTCAATATTGTTTAAAAAAAAACCTCTTTGTGCTTGCATTTTCTCAATTTGATCTCGAGTTCCTCACTTACATCAGGATACACATAACATCTTTAGGGGTATTGTAGTGTTTTGGAGGGAACATAATTGTGCATGTGTGAGAGCCTCATTCATGTTAATTCATTTGTTATTTTATAACATTGAACTAATTTGAAACCATTGGTCCTTCTAAGATTAGGATTCGTCCTCATATTAGTTTTGACATTCATAAAAAAAAGCATAAAATCACTCAAAACATCTTTCAACATCTTTCACATTTTAGGATAAGATGTTTTTAGTATCCTCATGTAGACACAAGGATTGTGCATTTATGAAAAACTTATGGAGCTCATATCTAAAATAAAAGGGTCATGCATTTGTATCTATGTTCATTTCGTATATGGTTATAAATGAATTCTAATTCTTGTATAAAAAAATTCTCACTCATACTGCATTTATGGTCGGATATTACATCGATATGCATAATCCACTATTGTCTAAAGTCAAAATTTGAGAACACATTGACATTATTTATATGCATAATCATCTCCTTTTGTAGAAAATTTACAAAAAAAATCATATCATCATGCATGCATAAATGCATTAAAAAAATTATTCTTCATCACATCTTTAATACGTTTCCATTTTGTAAAAAAGAAACTATCACATTGTCTTTACCTTTTCTTTTAAAGAAAATAGATCAACAACCATATGTTCTATTCTTATAGGGTAAAAGGAAAGGCATGGAAGAACAAAATGATGAGTTAAAAAATATGAAACGAGTCATTAACCAAATTCAAGAGCAAGTCACGAGGATCCAAAATGTGGAGCTCGAAAAGTTAAGCCAAAGAGCAAATCTTAAGATTTCAAAATTCGGAAGTAATGAGAATGAGACAAGATATTGACAAGATTCAAAGTCAAGTGGCAAAAATCCTTGATGTTTTTCACAATATTGAAAAAAACTAGAATTTGTCAGCTTGGATACTCATCGCATAAGGTAGAGCTAACAAAAGCAAACAAAAAAGACTATCCTAAAAAAGTTATTTCTAATGAAATGCTTGAAAATAATGAAAAAGTTTGCTTCCAAGGATGTGAGCATAATAGGAACATAGATTGAGACAATTTGAACCTTCTTGAAATGGAGAAGAGCATAGAAGAACTTAAAAGGAGAGATATGACTACGCAAGTGTCAATGCCTTTAAAAAATGTCACAATTCAATCAATCCCTAAGGATAATGAGGATTCAACAAAGAAAATAGACAGAACCCCAGTATTAGTTTCAGATGAAAATTAATCATATGTTCCTAGATATCCACATGTTGCACAACATAACTCAAAAATCAAAGAGGCGAATTGCTCCTCACAGTCATGAGGCCAGGAGACAAAAAAAAAAGAAAAAAACTATGATCCAATCTCAATAACCTATATTGAGCTTTTACCCCAATTGTTTCAAAACCGCATTTTAACTTCAATGTCTGTAGAGCCATTGTGACTACCCTATTCAATGCGGTATGACCCAAACACTGCATGAGCTATAGGGCACTCAATAGAACACTATCTTAGTCTTAAACATTTTTTGTTTACCATGCAATACAATGCTTTCCCTAATCTCCTTGAGAATAAAGAAAAAAATTTTGTATCAATCATTTTATCATTTTTTGTGAAAATTATTGTTGAGCTAAAATCTTGCTTAAAGGTTATTTTTACCTCGACCTTCATAATTCTCATGCATCAAGTCTTACTACCACACTTCCAAACAAAGTTTTAAACACTACAACAAACACCCCTCTTAAGGTGAGGATCTAAAAAATTACTCACAGTATAAAACCTTCTGACTAGCTCTCATATTTGAATCTATGGAAAATCATTATTTTACCAATCCTCCATAAAAACCTACAACTCTCACACTATATATAGTTATATGGTAAACCTCCATATTTGTCTAAATGAAAGCCTTTTGCTAGCCTGTCATAATAAGATGTGGGTTGAAATTTCAAACTATCCATGCAAACTAAGAGGTCTTCAAGGGTAATGAAATAGCATTGAACTCTTACGATGTACTACTTCATAACTAAGACTTGTAATCTCCCACATTTCTCTATTCTTAACTCCACTTAATTCTTGGCTTCATTCCTAACCTTGTCTTTCTCTCTTTCCTTAAATAGAAAGTGATTTTAAGATTGAAGATAATGGTTTTGAGAACTAAGGAGTCAGTGACTTGAGAACGAACCTTAAAGTCTCAATTCTTGCAACGAGTTCCCCTCAAGAGATGACCTTTGCTCTGTAACAAGAAGAATCGGAAGTGTCAACAAAGAAGCAACATGAAACGACATTTGAAGTTACAAATGACGATTTGTACAAGATCAATATCCAATCATTTTTCCAAATCATGTCAAAGCAGACCGACTATATAAAAAGGAAAAATGGCTACAAGTAAAAAGAGAGAGAGAGAGAAAATCATGAAAAGACCATGAAGTCAAATTACAAGATTGGAATAGTCTTTGCAGAGCAAGAAGCTACTTAAGTCGTACTACCTTGGCAAATTGATCTCGACCAGTACTTTATGAATTTTTACTCTAACTTTTAACTTGGTCGATTCTTAGCTAAAGAAAGAAACATAATTGGAGGCCAAAAACCAGAGCCTGGTTTTCACAACATATAAAAAATTCAAAGGATTCTCTTTAGAAATCATCAAATTGGGGCAAATCCTTAATTTCTACATTAAGGCAAGACCTTCACTGCTATACTGGGACAAAGTCTTCATGATTTTACTAGCAAAGTCATAGTCAAACTGAGGGAAAAGCTTTCATTGTTTTATGTTGGTTTTCAAATTCAAAGAAAAATGAGCCAAATTTTTGTTGAAGAGTTATACTGAAGAAATCAACTTCAAAAGATGTTATTTTATCAAATACCTTAAATGGACGCAAAGAAAAGATGCGTGTAGGAGATGAACTCTTGAGAGGCCACTTCTAGTTCTCATAATTGTTGAAATGAGATCACTTTTTTTTGTCAACCCATTTTTTCATATTTCGATATCTCACCCAAAGTTTGAAAATTACAATTAATCTCTTATTGTTCAAGAGATTTTCTATACATACATTCATCTTTAGAAAGAAAGTTTTTGTTGTGCCTGTGTTGGCTTATCCGACACATCTGGCTCCTAGCTAAATTCATATTATTACTCAAACTTCTAGTCTGTTAGGAGGCTAATATTATAAAGTAGTAAGATGTTCAATATATCTAAAAAAAAAAAAATCATTTTCATAACATAGTCAATTGGTGCAAATGCGCTTTGCATAGCATGCATGTTGCATCCTAACATCATGTACACATATAATTGTATCATGGCAAGTGTTTAGCTTCATTGGTCAAGATAAAGAGAACTAAAGCATACGTTGTCATGCATTGCTAATCATATAATTATTTCTTAAAATCAATTTAGCATGTTAATTGTCACTTGCGAGATTCATGCATATATATTATTGCATCACATCTCAAGAGTTGAAATCATTGGCCGAGCGAAAGGAATTAGAGCACATGTTTTCATACATTGCTAGTGTGTAATCACTTAAATCAATTAAGCATGTTGCATCCATGAGATTCATGCATATGCATTATGCATCACCTTAAATATTGACTTCATTGGTTGAACAGAATCCGAGAATACTTTGCCATGTATTGTTAATGGTGTTAGAGTATATTAACATGCAGCAGAGAAAAAACAGAATCAATAAGCACTCTAACTACTCTTAATTTGAGTTTAAAACATGCTACTCATAACTAGTTCACAAGAGGGTTTGAGTTACACATTACCTTTGAAGAAAACTCCACGAAGTCAATGAGAAATCCAGAAATTTTAGCTTGAATCTTCAAGTAGACTATAACGGCAGAAATGCATGTTATTACAGCACAAAGTTATAAAACAATGCAGGATTGTGATGATAAAAATATACAATATTGCGTCCAAAAACATTAAATTCACAATATTGTGATCGCATGCGTCCATCACATTAAAACAGCTAACTTATGTATTTTGTGTAGAAAATGCGTTGGCGCAAGGTAGAAATGCGATCCGAAGAAATTAACGTCCGAGCACATTAAGAGATTGCGACTGCAAGGCTATGCAATCATATGCGCTCGCGAAAATTTGCTCAAGAAGGTGGCCGCATAAAGCCGGCGCATCAAAGTGAAAGCTTAATAAATCACGATGGGAAAAAAAGCTGATGACGATCGACTCCGAATTAAGTTAACAAGCCGTTAACGACACTGTAGCAAGTACACTCAACTTTTCGGTGACAAATATTTGACGCATCAAACAGAGAATTAATGTCATCCCATCAGTGCAATCATATGAGAGAAAAAGCTCTTCACCCTGAAGCTCTATAAATACTGAAGGCCACCTTCATTGAAGGAGTTTGCTCAGTTTAGAGAGTTCACTATATAGACAATAGTTAGCCTTGTTCTTAGTTTTATTATACTTAGAAGGCGGAAGAGAGAAAAGGAAGAAGACGCCGGAAGATTGTCCTGGTCAGCTCGAGAGAGTGCCATGGAGCGTGGAAAACAGAGAGAGGGTCGACTCTTGTGAGAGCAAGAATATCTTTTGAGCAGAGTAGAGAAGAACGGTGTAAAGGCCTTGGGAAGCAAGAAATTGCTATCAGGCTCTTTATCTTTATTTCACATTGTCATTCTGTACTTCGATTTCATATATAGAATGGAAATTTCATTTCTACATCTGTTCACTCTCTTTAAAATACGCATTAAGTAGGTAAAACTATCGAATGAGTTGAGAAGTACTTAGCTAACATGACCTAGAATCTTCATTGCATGCGATCTTGTTTTATGTTGCGTCTATCACCCCTTTAAAGCTATTCGAGAGAGAGTCTAAAGAAAGAACCTATGAATTGAGAGAGCTAGGTTAGAATCTAGACTTGAGAAAGCAAGATTAGATCTGCATAAGCGAGAGATAGAGACTTAGAGATAAGCTCTATTTGCCACATACGTCGCATGCACCCTAGACATAGGTTATGGTAATATGCGGTTGCCTTGTGTATGTGTGTGCCATTCATCATCGCATAGACAAGAATAGAGGCTTAGATGTAAGTCCTATAGACACCATCGCATATATCGCATGCATTCTAAAATTAGAAGCTATAGCATTTGCATTGAGAGATAATTTGTTGTTGTATGTATGTAGCATGATCGCATAACATGAATGCAATCCTAGGAAGTGTTAGCTAAATCCCTTCTCAACCCATTCCTCGCATACTCATCGCATCTTTCGTATTATTAATTCTTTCCTCAACTCCGCCGCATAGATTTTATATTTCAAACAACACAACATACCAATCAACACATTGTTTTATTTGTTACCGCAAAGTAATCGAAAACTACCATCACATATTGTATCCTTAGTCTCTGTGTTCGACCTTGGGCTTACCAGGTAACTCAGTAGGATTTATACTTGGATCTTGCTGAGAAAACTTGCATGCACAACGCATATTCCACCATCGCATTCTACACCATTATTTCATCGCATTAAACACAACGCATCATAGATACCACCAAGATCTTCTTTACTAATCTCAAATGAGGATTGTGTGGTGGAAACACTCAAACTGAGCTAAATTTGGATGAACTTTAGAGAGGGAAGTGGGTTTTCATTGCAGCAGAAATTTGGTGCAAAAACACAGCATGACTGATCAATTCTCAGCATTGAGCTTCAGTTTATAAGCTTAGATCATGCATGGAGATGCACCGTGCATGGAGGCCAACTCCAGCTTCATCAATTTAATGAAACTCAAGTTGAATTTGGTGATTAAACACTTAATTACCATAGTGGATCTTTTCAAAAATTGGAAAAATCCATTAAATCTTTTTAATCATATTTTAATCAATTTGATTAAAATATGATTTTATATTTAAATAAACTATTTTACTTTATTTAGTTTTACAAAATTAATTCAAATTAATTAATTTTAAATAAAACTAATTTTAATTTTAATTAAACCTTTTAATTAAATTATTAATTTAATATCTTATTATTAAATTAATAAAAAACCAATTCCACTAATATGATTCAATTTCATATAATTAATATTTCAAACACCAATTCCACTAATTTTAATTTAAATATTAATTGATTCTCCAATTTCGTTTAATTTCAATAAAATTAAACGTTTCAATCGTATCGTATACAATTAATTAAACCCTAAATTGAATTTGAACGTTTCAAATTCATAACCCTAATTTAAAATTTCATCCAATAATACTCAATTTATTAATCTAAGTTACAAGCTAGTAGGGGGACCTAATGGACCTACATATCATGAGCTCCAACGATTTGTAATTAATTGGTTAAACTCTTTAAATCGAATTAATTACTATTCATTAACTATCAAGACATACCACTATACCTCGATAGTTGTACTCTCCTCACTGTAGATGTATTTTTGTCCATTTTAACCATAATTGGTAAATCGATCCTTCACAGGTCGTTCGTATTTACAGTTGGGTCAAAATTACCGTTTTACCCCTGTAAATACATCTTGCTTCTTAAGCTCCCACTGACCCTCTATTGAACAACTGATTCATAATACCACTTATGAATCATGTCTCTCTCTATCAAGAAAGGACGAGGCCCCGTTGTTCAAGATCAAGAATCAACATTTAAGAGAATAACTTATCTGCTAACTCTAAGACGGGTAGGAGTGAATTCCATCTTGCAAGGCTATGTCCCCAGCTATCTATCCGGTTTTATCCCCAAAATGGGAGACTTATTGAATAGTGTTGTTGGACTACTCTCACCTATGCAGATAGGATAATTCCAAATAAACAGGAGTTAATAGTTAGCTCAGGATTAAGATCGAGTTACCCTAGGTCATTTTAGTTTGAAATAGTCAGCTTTAACAGTAAACGGTCGTCATAAAGAAAAGTGACTATCTCGAGGTCCAATCTTATGCAAACTCATTGCATAGAATGCTCTCACTCACATGTCTTTACATGAATGATCTGTGCATCACATCATTTATATCAACATACAAAATGGGCCACATCTAATAGTGTTACTAGGATGAGATATCCAATTTCATCCATATACTTATAGACCATTTAGGCTGTATACTATAATTTGATCCTATTTATGTCACCACATAAAGTTAAAGTATTCATACTATAGCCATGGATTTGTTTATTGAATTTTCATAATAGAATGCAATATCAATAATTTTATTGAATAAAATATCAATAATATTTTATTGATAAATAAAATATTATACATGAAATTTACGAACCGCGAGTTTAAGACATTCCCAACAATCTCCCACTTGGATTAAACTCCAATGAGAATAAACATACAAATATATACAATGTTTATAATGTTGATAAAAGTAGAGGAAAAATACAATAAACTAGAGCATCTAAAATACCATAGACTTTCTCCCACTTGCCCTAGATTATGTTGCTCGTAGTCCTAGTCCGACCAGGTGGCCCTCGAACACTTTAGCCAAGAGGGCCTTCGTAAACGGATCAACAAGGATGTCTTTGGAAGCTATCTTCATGACGATCACGCCTCCTCAGTGTACTATCTCCCTGATGAGATAGTACTTTCTTTCGATATGTTTTCCACGTTTATGACTCCTTAGTTCTTTCGAGTTGGTGACTGCACCACTATTGTCGCAATACAAAGTGGTGGGCAGGTGCATATCTGGAACTACTTCCAAATCTGCCAAGAATTTTCGTAGCCATACTACTTCTTTAATGGCTTCATATGCAGCTACGTATTCTGCTTCCATCGTGGAGTCAACGATACAACTCTGTTTAATGCTTCTCCAAATTATAGCTCCTTCATTGAGAGTGAAAACTGATCCTAAAGTAGATTTCCTAGAATTTACGTCAGTCTGAAAATCAGAATCAGTGTATCCGGTAGGGATCAAATCCTAAAGTCCATACACAAGTATATAGTCTCTCGTTCTCCTTAGATACTTGAGGATATTTTTTACAGCAGTCCAATTACTGTGTTCTGGGTTGGATTAGAAGCTGCTGACAATTCCAACTACAAAGCATATGTCAGGACATGTACCCAACATGGCGTACATTAAACTCCCAACTACAGATGCATATGGAATTATTTTCATCTCCTCAACTTCTTGAGGCGTCTTAGGACACAGTTCTTGAGATAGTAGTAGGATTCTATTCTTTCAATTTTGAAAAATTTGAATCCCAAGAGCATATTGAGCATCACCCAAATCTTTCATTTGGAACTGTGATGCTAACCATCTGTTTACATCAGCAAGGAAGCTTATCTCATTCTCAATGAGCAAGATATCATCAACATAAAGCACCAAGAATGCTACAGTTTTGTTGACCATTTTCTTGTATATACAAGGTTTGTCAACATTTTGTTCAAAGCCATAAGATTTGATCGCAGTGTCAAATCTTATATTCCAGGATCTAGAAGCTTGTTTCAATCCATAAACGGACCGTTTAAGCTTACAGGTTTTCTATTCTTGACCCTGTTCAATGAACCCTTCTGGTTGAGACATAAGAATACTTTCATAAAGATGGTCATTCAGAAAAGTCGTCTTGACATCCATTTTCCATATTTCATAGTCATAATATGTGGTAATGGATATAAGTATTCTTATAAATTTTATCATGGCAACAGGAGAAAAGGTCTTTTCATAATCAACCCTCTCTCTTTGGGTAAAACCTTTTGCTACGAGTTTGGCTTTATAGGTTTGCACCTTGCCAGTTTGGTTTCGTTTCCTCTTATAGATCTATTTATAACCTATAGGTTTAATACCATGTGGTTGATTACAAGTTCCCAGACAGAATTGATGCACACCGACTCTATTTCTACGTCCATGGCTTTTATCCATTGTTCCCTATCAACATCTTCCATTGCCTGTTCAAAGGTTAATGGATCCTCTAGTCCATCATCATGTATGGTGTCTTAAGTTTCTGTTAAACTCATATAATGTTCAGGTTGATGAACAACCCTTCCATTACATCAAGGCATACTCGACCCTTGAGAAGGACGTGACGGGACAACAACAGTTGTTGATAGACCAGCTTGATCAACAACTCTTGTTAATTTTTCTGTAGTATCTTTGGTCATTTCTTGTAATATTAGTTTACTGCGTGGTTGGTGATTTTTAATATGATCTTCTTCCAAGAAAGTAGCATTTGTCTATACAAACACTTTATTTTCTTGGGGATCATAAAACAGTCATCCTTTTGTTTCTTTAGGGTATCCTATAAAAAGGCATCATTTCGAACGTATTTCTAGTTTCTCAGGATTTATTACCAACACGTGTGCTGGACATTCCCAGATCTGAAAATGAAGTAAACTACTTTTACGACCTTTCCATAACTCATGTAGTGTTTCTGAAACACTTTTTGAGGGAATTATGTTCAAAATATATACCGCAGTTTGTACTGCATACCCCCAAAAGGATTGAGGTAACTGAGCGTAAATCATCATTGATCGAACCATGTTCAATAAGGTTCGATTTTTCCTTTCTGCAACACCATTTTGTTGTGGTGTTCTAGATGCTGTGAGTTGGCATTGAATTTCATGATCTACTAAATAGTTTTGGAACTGTAAATCCATATGCTCACCACCTTGATCGGATCGAAGTGTTTTAATTCTTTTACCTAACAAGTTTTCTATTTTGGTCTTAAATCCTTTGATCTTTTTAAGAATTTCAGACTTGTGACTCAGTAAGTAAATATAGCCATATCTAGAATAGTCCTCAATAAAATTGACAAAATACTGATATCCACCTCGAGCTTTTACATTCATCGGACTACAGAGGTCTGAATGTATAAGTTTGAGAGGTTCTTTGGCACGAAGATATTTTTCAGAAAAAGATCTTTTAGACATTTTCCCTTCAATACATGACTCACATGGAGGTAAAAATTATCTTCTAACTGACTTAGATGACCGTTTTGAACCAATCTCTGAATCTTGTTAAGATTAATGTGACCAAGTCTAAGGTGCCAAAGATAGGCGTTAGGAGAAATTTTCTATCTTTTATTTTGAGTCTCAATCTTTTTAAATATCTTTATATTTAGAATGTCTTTTTCTTCAGTTGGTTTTAATATGTATTATTTTCGAGTCTTGCAGAACAAATATGAACACCTCTTGAAAAAATAAACACTTCATTAATTTCAAAAGATATTATGTACATATTTTCTAGCAGACAGGAAATGGAGATTAAGTTTCTTTTCATCTTAAATACATAATATACATTCTTTAGTAAAATGAAAGATTTCTAAAAAATAGTTCGACATCTCCCACTGCTTTAGCCGAAATGACTTCTCCTGTTCAAACCTTGAAAGTCATTTTATACTCAGAAAGTTGTTTCCAAGAACTAGTTTCATGTAGAAAAGTGAAAACATGATTAACGGCGCCCGAATCTAATATCCAGGTTAACTAAGAAATTTCCACTAGACATGTTTCAATTAATAGTAAATTTTATTTACCTTGGTTTACCTTTTTCGCTTTCTTTTCAGCTAAATATTTTTGGCAGTTACGCTTCCAGTGCCCATCCTCTCCGCAATGAAAACATTTTCTTTTGGGAGTTTTATTTTTCTCCGCAGTGGGTTTTTTATTCCTTTTTCCCTTCTTCTTCATTTGCATACTTTTGTCTTTTGAAGATGACGGAATATACTTCTTTTTGTCAGTGGTTTTTGTTACTGACGAAAAACCCTTGAGAAACTTTTTCAGCCGTGGAATAACATTTACTTCACTTTCTTTGAGTTTCATCATTGACTAGTAAGTCTGTAGTTCGTTCAACAATGTTGTCAAATTGTAATTAATCTTATTCATCACAACATTAGTACATAAGGTTAGATAACTCTTTGATAGATACTTTAATATCATATTAACTTTACCGGTTTCATCAATGGTCTGAAGGAAATCGAAAACGAGATTTTCGTGAGCAGCGGAAGCAAGACCATTCCAAATTACAATCATGAATCAACAAATCATTTACAGTCGACTTCAAAACAAGCGGTTATACAATGTATAGAGAAATTACAGCATGAACAACAAATGCATAAAGAGAACTCTGCGCACATATGCAGAAACGTCTCCACGCTCCGATACGCGACTCTGATCGAACAACCGCAACCACGAGCGCTCGATCTACAAGACCGCAACACCGCACGAACACAACACGAACACTTCGCGCTCATCCTCAATGATTATCTCGATCACGATTTCCACTGCAACAGCGAATGACCTCCGCAGCACCACGAACGGCCTCCAGAAAACCTCGATGGTTTCGAGTTGAGTCTGACACCACCAACAAGGCGACCTTGGTATTCTCGGTGTGAGAATCCAAAGGGTGGGCTCTGTTCGGACTTGGTGTGAGGTAAATGAACGGAGGAAAGAACGATAACGTACACGACTAGGCAAGTGGGAGAAGTCGGAGACCTATCGTATAGATCGATGCTCAATCGTTTAGATAAAACTATGTGATTGTCTAGCAAAAGCTATGCGATCGTTTAGCTCTATCGTTTAGCTCGGTCGATTCTACACGATCGTTTACCTTGGGCCAGCGATCGTCTCGTAAAGCTATGCGATCGTTAGTAAATACTGCACGATCGTTTTAGCTAGCACTTGCAATGTTTACCTAGTCCAATCGTCGTTTAGTAATTTGTATTACTTGATGACTTTCGTGAGTTTTTTTTTTCACTGGAGAGAAAACTCAAATTCTTTTAAAACTTTTTATGAAAAATTCTATAAAAAAACTCATTTTCAAAATAGGAACCGATTTCCTTTTAAACTCACGGTTACCATGATCAATAACCACCACTACATTTGTTATTTAAAAAGAAAAAGTATTAATTATCTAATAATTATATTATTATAAATATAAATGAATAACCAACTTATCATACTATATTTATAACCTATAGTTTTAATATTCATCTCATGAAAAATATAACCATAATTCTTTTCCTATTCCATGGTACTTAATGTAAATCTCATTTACATCAATCCTCCACTAGATGTATCTCATACATCATACCGATTATATCATATATAATCAAGATACCTCTTGTCAATTTGAACATTTTCAAATCAACACCAAGACTGATCCTTCAACATAAATCAAGCTACTAAGGGGACCTCATGGACCTGTAGATCCGAAGCTCCAACGATACGTGAATAACTGACTAAACTCTTTAAGTCACGGGATCACCATCCGTTAATTGCAGGCACACAGACCGACAGCTGAACTCTCCTCACTACAGATATATTATGTGTCCATCTTAACCAATCAGCAGTGCGACAACCCTTCACAGATCGCTCGTAAGTACAGCTGAGCCAATAGCCGTTATGCCCCTATAGTTACATCTGTCTCCTTACGTACCACCGATCTCTCTAATGAACATAAATCATAGTCCTACTATGACTGAGTCTTCTCTTCCAAAGAGAAGCTGTGGCCACTATGTTCAAGCCCCGAAATCAGCCCTTAATGGAGCAATCTCTCTACTTATCCCTGCTTCGGAAAATGAGTGAATTCCATATTGTGGATTGAGTTCCTAGCTCCTAGATCAGACAAGTCTCCAAAAAGGTAGGCATGTTAAGTTGGCAATTTGGCCACTCTTACCCATACTAATCAAAGGACTGCCCTCAAAGGCAAGAGATCACAAAACACTCAGGATTGAGGTCGTGTCATCTAAGGTCGTTTAAGTGAGATGCAAGTCTCTAGTATCGACGACATTATATACAGAGTGTAGTCATCTCATGGTCCAGATCTTATACAAACTCTTTATATAGGACATCCCCGCTCCACGTCTCCACACGAATGGTTAGGATCTACCATTTGTAGTAGTTTACAACACTTGCAAACCTCTACAAAGTGGGCCGTATCCGTAGTGTCACCAGGATCAGGTATCCCACCTTAATCCTTATACTACAGACCGATTTAGGTTATCACTTAAGGCATGATCCATTTGTATATCACATAAACATGCTTGAGTTCATATATGATAACCAAGGAGCTTTGTTTATTGGATATGAGTAAATGCCAGAATTAAATAACACTTATTTTATTCATTGAATAATGTGTATCTTTACAAAACAACGAGAATCTGGGAGAATTAGGACACCAATCCCAACATGGTCGTTGTAAGCTTCAGCAATATTAAAATAAACCCTCATAATATCATATTAACTCATCCCTCTTTGCAATGAAAATCTTGCTGGTTTTGTGGTGAATCTCGCTCAAGAAGAGAATCTGGCTGGAAAGTGACAAATCTCGTTGGAAAGTGGCAAATCTCGCTAGAAAGTGGTAAATCTCGCTCATGAGGATGATCTCGCTCATAAAGGTGATCTTGCTCATGATGATCATCTCACTAGTAATGCTGATTTTGTTGATGGAAGTTTCAATAGTAAGCAAACTATCTGAAGCATTTTTTATCAGAATTCTAAGGAATCTAACCAGAAATTATAACCTTTCAGGCCAAGAGGAGTTAGGAGAGGCATATAATCTGTTAAGAGCCTCGACGAGCTGTGAGTGACTAAAATGAACTTAATGTTTTCAATGTCTATGTATAAAACACCATGTAAGTTACAGTGATGTTGATGATGAATTTATACTTTCTCTAGCAAAAAATGTTTAATGAATATCATAGCGTATCTTCTCCAACTTGTATATGTTTTAACACATGCCAAGGTATGTTGTGAATTCATTAAAAAAGTTAAGTTCCTATGATGAAGCATGCATTTTTTGGGGAAAGGCTATGATAGAATGGGTCTTTGTGTAAATGGTATGCAATTGAGCTTGATTTGATGCTAGAAAATAACCCGGTACTGAAGGACACGGAGAAGGTATCTGGGTAATAGTACCTAAGGTGTTGACGGTACTTAGAAAACTCCACGTGCACGTAGGTAGTTCTGAATGAGAGGCCGAAGTATGGGTCTCCTAGGCCATATACCTGTCTCTTATACACATCTAGATGTGTATAAGAGACTAACCCGGTACTGAAGGACACGGAGAAGGTATCTGGGTAATAGTACCTAAGGTGTTGACGGTACTTAGAAAACTCTACATGCATGTAGGTAGTTTTAAATGAGAGGCCGAAGTATGGGTCTCTTAGCCGGTGACAGACGTTGGGAGCTAGAGCGATGTATGCTCGTTCTCAACTAAGGAGTAATGATATTTAATGATGTTTAGTATGTTTAATAATGTTTATGTTTAGAGGAAGTTGCTTGAGATGTTTTTCAATATATTTACATGTTTATAATAATGTAAGGCATGGTGTAATATGATTTTATAGTCACTCACTGGGCTACCAGCTCACAGATTTTCTATGTTTTCCTTTTCCAAGTAGCAGTCAGACTCCTCAAGGTTGATCCTGCTACTGCTCGCCACTGAAAGGCCCAACTTGTTAAGAAGAATTTAGGTTGATGGTCTATCTATGTACACATGTTTTAAGAAGGATTAGGGCTTTATTAGTGGAGTTTGGGCCCAACTGTAAATAGTTTTCCTGTGGATGTTATGTCATGACTGTTTGCATATGATTATATAAACTTATGTAGAGCCTTATGGAGGCGTGCTGTATGTATGCATTACTAATGTTTAACAAGGTGGTATTCAGGTTAGAGGGCTAAAGTGGTAAGTGCTGGAAATAGGGCTAGTAACTACCACTGTCACATCTTCTTCCAGATTAAGAAAGTAAACAGGGAGAGGGTGTGACAGTATGAACATGTTTCAAAATTGGAAGACAATGTGCAAGACGGAACTATAAGACCCTATTCAATTCTGAAGCTTGGGTTGTTCCGAATCCTATGTTACAACCCTCCAGGGGATTGCCGTTGTTAACGACTAGCTAGTGCCGCCTAAAAACGACAGCAAATGCAACATAGAATCTCACGGTTCAAACTAATGGAGGAGACCGTAGGATATGTTGACACATTTCCTTCAACCACTTATTATGAACTACTTCCCTCATTCACCTTGTTATTGACCCATGCAAACATTTTTCGAATGGAGCAGCCAAGATAAAATCGACACGAAGCCGAGCATGGATCTCACGATGTGAACTCTTGAGGACGTGAGAGCTAAAAACGATATATCATATATATTGTTAATCTCCCACTGAAGTGTTCTAAATGGTTTGGGTTTTCTTTAACTTAGATTTGTTACGGCTAATTTTAAACAACCGAAGTTCATGCGTTTATCATCCAAGTATAACGTTTATATTTGGATTTAATCTAAGAAGTCTAAGTTAAAACTAGTTTTATACCTCAAACCACTCACGCATGCTCGTAAAACTGGTTATCAATTCTCGTTATTTCAGTCATAATCCCCGGGTAGGAGTGTTACTAAACCATCAACTTAAGTACCCCAACCTTAGACAGGATTGTGAACTGATTGAGTTTGTAACCAAATTTTATAAGATAACGACCTATTTTAACTATTAAAACAAGTTGTTAACCTAAGTGAGCATTCTTTTTATCTTTGTTATGGATTTTAATGTCGAAATCAATTTTATAACAAATTACAAAATTTAGACATACTAAACATCCATAACATGCATCAAAGGCATTCAACTTTTAACATAACTTTTATATTAAAACTATTGAAACTCTATACATGCATACTATATATTATAACAATTTTATAACATACTTCAATGCATATAACATGTTTCCTATGGTGAGATTTTTAATTGTACATGGCATACTTTATGCATATACAAAAATATCTAATTATAACATACATCAAATGCATAAATAATTAAACATAAAACTGATATGGTTTTTTGGTTTTGGCATTTTAAAGAAAATAAAAGTCTAACTATTACATAAATCAGCAAAACTAGCTTCAAAAACTTATGAACCGCTCAAACTGCCTTGAACTGGGCAACACTCATCGAGTATCAGCAAGCAACCAACATCGAGTATGCTCGTATGCATCGAGTATGACATCGAGCATCAACGAACATCAAATATTTCACAAAAATACCATCGAGTAAGGCATCTAGCATTGAATATCAAGTATTTCATGAAATATCATCGAGTAAATGCAATGATTACCATCGAGTATGGCATCAAGCATCGAGTATTTCATGAAATATCATCGAGTATATGCATCGAGTATCATCAAGTATGACATCGTGCATTGAGTATTTCATGAAATTTCATCGAGTATCCCATCGAGCATCGAGTATCTGGTAGAAATTCGAATCTCCAGTTCCTGCTGCTTCGACCTTCTTCACTTCTTTCTTCAATTACATCCTAATTGCAAATCTAATGACTCCAAATGAATTATATACACTTAAACACATATTAAGGCCCATAAACAAGAAACAATTACAAGAGTTACAACATAATTAAAAATATTCAAATGCCAAAACACTGATAGTTCTAAAATTTGGCTATATCTTGTAAATATTTTGATTTATTTTTGTATATTTAAAAACAACCCTTTAATAAAATATTTTACTTAAATATTTAGTTTTACAAAATCAATTAATTTTAAATAAAACTAATTTTAATTAAACTTTTTAATTAAATTATTAATTTAATATCTTAATATTAAATTAACAAAACACTAATTCCACTAATATGATTCAATTTCATATCAATAATGTAAATCATAATTTAAATATTAATTGATTCTCCAATTTTGTTTAATTTCGATAAAATTAAATGTTTCAATTATATCGTATACAATTAATTAAAACCCTAAATTGAATTTGAACATTTCAAATTCATAACCCTAATTTCAAATTTCATCCAATCATACTCAATTTATTAATCCAATTTACGAGCTAGTAGAGGGACCTAATAGACCTACAGACCATGAGTTCCAACGATTTGTAATTAATTGGTTGAACTCTTTAAATCGAATTAATTACTATTCATTAACTATCAAGACATACCACTATAGCTCGATAGTTGCATTCTCCTCACTGTAGATGTATTTTTATCCATTTAAACCATAATCGGTAAGTAAATCCTTCACAGGTTGTTTGTATTTACAGCTGAATCAAAATTACCGTTTTACTCTTGTAAATACATCTTGCTCCTTAAGCTCCCACAAACCCTCTATTGAACAATTGATTCATAATACCACTTATGAATCATGTCCCTTTCTACCAAGAGAGGGCGGAACCCCATTGTTCAAGACCTGGAATCAGCACTTAAGAGAACAATCTATCTGCTAACCCTAAGATGGGTAGGAATGAATTCCATCTTACAAGGCTATGTCCCTAGCTACTTATCCAGTCTTATCCCAAAATGAGAGGCTTATTGAGCAATGTTGTTGGACTACTCTCACTTATGCAGATAAAAGGATAATCTCGAATAAACAGAAGTTCATAGTTAGCTCAGGATTAAGATCGAGTCACCCTAGGTCATTCTAGTTTAAAATAGTCAGTTTTAACAATAAATTGTCGTTATAAAGAAAGGTGACTATTTCGAGGTCCAATCTTATATAAACTCATTGCATAAGTTGTCCCCACTCACATATCTCTGCATGAATGCGTCTATTGTGAACTACACTAGATTGAAGATGCGATATCGATATTGTACATCTAGTTGCATTAATCATGCGCTAATCACAAGTTTTCTCGTTATCAAGCCAAGTGTAACAAGATTACGAGTTTTTCAGGATAACCCAAGGTCGAACATGAGGATTTGTACTAAGAGTGATAGGTGAATGTGCATATACGACAAAGCAAATATTGTCAAAATAACGTCAAGTTCATGCGATTAACTAATTTACATGATCTAAATATCTAAATTCAGAGAGACGTCCTTGAGATAGATTTTGAGAGTACTTAAGAGAAACAATAGTCATACCGCGAAGAAAATATATGGAGAAGACAATGTTTGGGGGAGATCAATACCACATCACTAAGCTTATCGTGAGAGTTTGTTATGGCTCGCAACTTCCGATTATCGCACACCTCTCGGTGGCTAGTCACACTTATCATATTGTTATGATGCGTGAATGAGATTGTTATGAGTGCAAGGTTGTTCTATCTCTAGAAATACTTCTTGCTTTGCTCAATAAGATCCACGACTACTTTCCTTTTCAGGTAGTTAGTCATAGCTACTTGACTCAATGAGTACTCATAGGCAAGCATTTAAATACTCATACATTAAGTAAACAGGATAACTTCCACAAATTCTACATAGATCGTGATATTAATCTTCTCCCTTACCCTGTTAGAATTAGTTACTCATGACAACAAATAAAGTGAAAACGAAGATAGAGAAGATGATCAAAGTGGACATGATGATATTAAAATAGAAATAGAGTTGTTGAATACACAGATGAGCAATCTCTTAAACAAAATGCAATACAATAACTAAAGTGGGAAAAAGATAAGGTGAAGAAGTCGTTAGCATTCTCTTGCTTCCAACAGATGAATGTCGAGGTTGCTAATGATATAATGGTTAGGTGAATGAAGAATGCCCTCTCAGACTCTTGCTCCAACGAAGCTCCAATGAAGAACCGGGGTGAAATATGGAGGTGAAATTTTCTCTCATGAAAATCTCAGTCTCTGGGTTTTAAAAGTCCATCATTTCTACATGGTGCCAAGGCTCTATTTATAGAGTCTTGAACTGATAATTGTTGGGATTCACGCCGACATTTGGGATGTTTGTTAGAAGATCGTTGGTACCGGCTTAAAGATCCCAAGGCATGCGACCAATTGTTTGTTCGTTGGGTTGTAGTTCCACACATGCGACAAAGTCCTATGATTAACTACAAAATAGACACTTTGGTGCAACTTAACTCATAATATGCAGTTGCGGGTGTTTTTGATATACTTCAATGCAAGTTTAATATTTAGCATGAATTCTTAACAAAATTGACGCATATTCTTCTTATCTATCCTCATTATTCTAAGTAAAAGACTAAAATAACTAGTATTTCTACAAGTTATCACACCCTAAAATTTAGAATAATGTTTGTCCTCAAGCATATCTTATACTGAAATTCAAACTTACTTTACACCTTAAAATTGCACTGATTAGCTTCGTAGAATGCGTTTAATCTTGCTATATTCCTTTTTCAAGTCATCTATTTCTTTTGAGTCTGGTCACTTCTATAAGGAAATCTTTTCTTAGTCTTGAATCCGACAAACTTTTGCTAAAAAATCTTTCTCATTTCAAATACTTTCATATCCCTTTTTCATTTTATAATGCATCCTTTTGAAACGAAAGATAGTCTACGTTTTACTTATTCAAATTATAGGCAAGGCATTGAACTTGGCTAGACCCTTCGTTGGTGCCCCCATAGGTGTCATGTAAACATCTAACTACGGTTACGTTCCAGGTTCAACTCAACTCTTATCTAGCCCAAGCTTTAACTTGTGCCAGACAGTGGAGTTGTTTGTTTTTATTTGATGTTATTTGCACTACATTGATCGTGGTAACCTACTTTTGTTTTGGCTTACCTACACGGGTATCATGCGAAGTAGCCAACTATGAGAAAGTTTCTTTCACAACTTAAACTCTTATCAGGTTGGGGTTTTCCCTTGCGTTGATAGTGAAGTTTATTGTTTTTTTCCTTTTTTTTTTTTTTTTGGAATGAAGGCTGTTTATGAAAACACAATGTAAAAGTTGAAAGCATCTGCTCATACCTCTCCCACCTCCAAAATTTAGAGTGGCAAGATCCTCATTGCACTTTAAGAAAAACGAAAACAAACTTATTAAAATTTTTTGAAAAAGAGGGTTGAGCAGAGGTTGTGCATGAAAGGTAAGACTGTTAAACAATGAAGAAGCTACTAAGGTGGAAAGAAGCATGCAATTTGTAGGAAATGAACTAAGGAAATGTATAAAGATCATCACAATTGCTAATTTGTCAATGCACAAGAAGATATAACATCAAAATGAATTTCATAAGGATAAGTTATAAAAAATAATAAGACAATGATAGACAGAGCTAGAACGATGGGTGCAAAAATTATAAGGATTCATTCAATATTACCAGAGCGCTAAAGTACAAGGACTGAAAGGATATATCGCAAGTGAAAATACAAATGATAGAGAAAAAAATTGCAACTTTAAATACATCACCACCAAATTTATGGCTGCTATGGAGGATCATCACATTGTAGGGCCAGAGGGGCAGCGCCTTGCGAATCAGAAAATCGTTAAGGCTAGCGAAGATGAGGATGGACAGTTAGGCCATGCAGGTAGACGGTCAAAAGTTGAAGTACTTGTGATTCCTTTTTGCCTGCATGCGTTGATTTTGGCAAAGGGTGAGGATGTTGCGCTATACATTGACAAGAGATTGCCGTATGATTTCTATGTCCTAGTGCAGTTCTAAGAAAGATTGACGGAGGGGCACAAACTGAGTTGGAAGTTCTTCAGAGATGAAAGTTTTAAGCTCATCAAGGCTGAAGGGGAAGAGTGGTTGTGGTTGGGAAGGTTGCGGCAAAACACCCAAAGTCTCACAAATCAAATTTCGGATTGGAGCTGGTTAAAAGGGCCAATGCCCAAGCCATGTGGGTCATGGAATTTGGGTGGAGGAGGAGGTGATTTTTCTGTGGTGGATGGGGAAAGATGCTTATATGGTGATTGGCTTGGGGAGTTGTGGGGAGATTGGGGTGGACTGATGAATTTACTCAGTCAAAAGAAGAAGGTTGGTCAGGTTCTCAGGCAAAGAAGATAAAGACTCAAAAGGACTTGAAGGGAGGATTTCTAATGGAGAAGGATTGGGCATGCACTCTTTATGGTCATGACGCTCTGGGCTCTCTCTAGCAAATTTTTTTGTCTTTGGTGGAAGTTGGCTCTTGGCGGTTGAGGGGCATTTAGGTCAATGATGGGCCGCTTGGGTTCAACGAGCCGCATGGGCAATGCAGTGAATCCTTCAGAATTATCATCAGGATTTTGTTGTTGATTAGCCTGTGTACTTCGGTCATAGGCTCTTCGTCAATGCCAAAACCTGCCGATGGGAAAAGGCTAGTGATATTTCAGGGGAAAAAGAGTTGGTTGCAAGGTTTGCAAAGGTCCCCTTGATTTTCTTTGCGATTATGGAGATGCCTCTTGCAATGTAAAGGCAGCCATTACGCGGTCCCTAATCCACTTCTTGACCAAATAAACCCATAAACACGCCTCCGATAGGAGATGATTTGAAGCCAATGTCCTAAGGCCCGTGATAGATACTTTCCATTGAGAGTCAGTTTGCGTCAAGACCTTTAATATCTCCTTCAAATGCTCATCATCTGGCTCATTCTTCAATTAGTTGATTGCCCAACACATCAAGAATGTCTTTTAACTTGAAGAGCTCGTTGATGTCGCGAATGCTAAACGATACCACTCGATCATTTATGATTACCGCATCTTCATCCTCATGTAGGCGACCTTGATAGCACGTACGTACAATACTTTGAATGATGATGGATGGGCATTGACATAATGTCTCCCATCCATGTTCGACTATAATACATTGGCATAAGTCCTTTTTGTCTTGAGTAAAATTCTTGGGATCTTCCCTAAACCCAAATTGAAATTGATTTAGATACTTTATGCTTAAATCAACACAAAAACTTATCCTAACATTCTCCAAAACTCACCCAATCAGTGACTTGCTCCAAAATCGCTTCCAAGCCAAGCATGAAGTCACCAACCTACACATAACCCACAATTGGGAGTTTAAAATTAAATCCAGCCTTTAAAACCCCTCCCAGAAAGTCTCGAGTTCATAATAATCACAACTCCGTACCAAAAATTCTCTTTAAATTAGACCAAAACTCAATGGGCGATCGAAAACCCATTCAAGAAAAATATAAAAACCTTAAATCTTACCCAAGATTCCAAGTTTCCGGCGAGGCGACGGTGACCGACGGACGACAGATATGAGGGAACGGCGGCGCAGCTCAGGTCCGACGGCGCTCGTGAAACCAGGGAGAGACATGGCGGCGTGAAGAAGCTGAGACGTCCGACGACGAGGCTCGGCGTGAACAGGTCTGGCGACGCACGAGTTGCTCTCAGCGGCTGGCGTGAGGTAGGCTAGGCGGCGGCGTCTCACACCGAAGAGGGAGGGAGACGGAACGAGAAAAAGAATGGAGGATGGGTTCAAGCGGCGGCAACTCACGAAAACGAAAAAAAAAAAAAAAGGGCTGTGGGACCTCTTTTTCGCGTGAAGCAAGGAAGGAGAGAGAATTTTTTTTTTTTTTTCTTCTTTCCTCCCAAAATGTAAATGTAAATATATATAATATATACATATATAATCCTTTTTTTCTTTTTCTAAATCAATCAGAAATCCATCTAATTAAATTCAAATTCCAAAACAATTACTTAACTTAATTTAAAACCAAATTTTCATATCTAATTTAGAACCATAATTCCCCCTTCTCCTTCTTAAATACTAACCCTTTTAAAACTCCAGATTCCAATTTTTTTTTCAACCTATTTAAATCAATTATCTTATCAAATTAATTTAAATTATCTATCTTCTCCAAATATCTAAAATTTGATTCCAAAACCCAAAATTAACGAAAACAAAACTTAATATTTTGAAGTACTTAACTTAAATTCACCTCAAATATATCCAAAATTTCAAATCTTCTCTAAATTGAAATAAATTCCTACCAATTGAATTTAAATTGAATTATCTTAACCCAAAATTAAATTTTAGTCCTAAAATTCAAAATAACATCCAAATAATTTAAGATAATTAAATTAAAAATTATCTCAAATTTTGATTGTTACGGTAGGGCTTACTACTTTTTTACTTAATTGATGATTTTGTCATTTATGCATTAGATTTAATCAATGTTTTAATTAAATTTTGCAAAAAATTCCCAGTTTGATTTCTTGTTTATAATCTTGAAATGAAATCTAATCTGACTTTAATTTCTAAGCTTAAATTTAGTTTAATTTGGAAATTTCTAAATAAAATTTTAATTCAAGTAGATTTGGAGTTGGAAAATGATTTTTAGTTTGGAGTTTGGAAAAGGATTTTAATTTTAATTTTAATTTTAATACAATTCCAAATCAACGTTCTAGTTTGATTTAAAGTTAATATTTTTGAATGATCTAATTGGTTTTCAATTTTGATGGAAGATTATAATTTGTTTAGTTTTAATTTCAAATTTTCAAAATGGTTTTAATTTAGTTTTAGTTGAAAATTTCAATTTAATTCAAATAGAGTTTTCTTATTAAGATTTCAAGCCGCTAAATTGAATTTCATATTATTCCAAACTGAGGCCTAAATTTAATTTTAATTTAAAATTTCCAAACAGGACCTTAATTTCACTTTCTTTTAAAATCTCTCATGTAGTTTATTTTAATTCCAATGCATATTGATTGAAATTTCGACAAGAATTCCAATTTTGTTTCTCATTGATTTTTCATATTAGACTTAATTAGATTTTGGGCTGACCTTTAATTTAGTTCCTCCAAATTTCATCTTAATCTGATTTCGATTGTGAGTTCTAAAAAGAATCCAATATTAATATGTTGTGAAACCTTTTTTTTGTTTTCGCATATGCTCTATTTGAAACTTCTAAAAAAAGCATTTTCATTTCAACCTTAGTTCACAAATCTCATAAATGAATTTTAAATCAATTTTAATTCAAGTTCGTTAATCGAATTTCAAATTTATTCAAGTTTAATTTCTAAAATGTTCAAATTTTGTTTTAATTTGAATTCTCTAAATAGCATTCAATTGGATTTAAATGAACTTTGAAAAATGAGCTTGGTTTGAAATTTCTAAAAACAAGTTTAATCTCGATTTGATTTTTTCATAAATGATTATAACTTGGTTTTAATTCAAAGTTTTCACATGAATTTCAATTATATTCAAATTTGAATTTTTTAAATAAAAATTCCAATTTAGTTTTTACCTTGATTTACAAAATGAATTATAACATTTCTTTGAAGGGCTTACACCACTCATAAAAATTAATTCATATTTTACTTTTAAAATATGAATTGATTCACATGAAATATTTTCTTAAACATCATGTATATGATGGAGTTTAGATCGTCAAGCATCTAAAATTTTTAAAGTAAATATCAACGTGATAATAAAAGGACGGATGTTTGTCCACTCACAAAGTGCAACTCTACTTTATTTTTAAGGTTAGAATGTGATTTAGTGAGACATTATTTAAATTAAAATTTGATATTTATGTGTGTTCGCACGAGATTTCAAGATAAATGTATTTCGTGGAACTTGAACTTTGTATTTGTATTAATTTTGTGGAAAGTGAGTACAATCTCTAATACACAGTATTTTGATGCTTTCAAAATAAACTATAAATTTTAAGCTAGTTAATGTTCTTGGATGATCAACCTTTGGGCTTGTTGATATGTGATCAGCCTTTGGGCTTGTTGATCTGTGATCGGCCTTTGGGTTTGTTAATCTGTGATCGGCTTTAGGCTTGCCTTTGGGCTTATTGATCTGTGATTGGTCTTTGGACCTGTTGATCTTCTTAGGTGATCGTCCTTCGGCCTTTGAGCTTGTTGGCTTGTTGATCTTCTTGGGGTGATCGGCCTTTGGGCTTGATGATTTTCTTAGGTGATCGGCCTTTAGGCTTGTTGATCTTTTTGGGTGATCGGCCTTTGGGCGTGATGATCTTCTTGGATTATCGACCTTTGGACTTGATGATCTTCTTGGATGATCGGTCTTTGGGTTTGATGATCTTCTTGGATGATCGGTCTTTGGGCTTGATGATCTTCTTAGATGATCAGCCTTTAGGCTTGTTGATCTTTTTGGATGATCGACTTTTAGGCTTTTTGATCTTTTTGGATGATCGGCCTTTAGGCTTATTGATATTTTTGGATGATCGGTCTTTGATCTTATCGGTCGGCCTTTGGGCGAAACTTGTTTTGTGGAGTTGAACTTAAGTTGGTGTTGATGTTGAAGTTGATTTGATGTGATGTGGTTTGATCTCTAGTACTTGATCCTCTGATTCTCTCTCAGCTGAATGTGTACGCTTGATTTGAGGAAGCGAAGAGCGTGATGATCGTGGAGTTGAAGTCTTGGAAGAATACTTGTATCTTTGAAGGACTTCAGTCTTTAAGGGTTTCTATCTTTTAAGAGTGTTTGTATCTTCAAATAACTTCAGTCTTCATTCAAAGGACTTCAGTCTTCAGAGTTGAAGACTGGTCTTCAGGCGTGGTCAGCTTCAGAAGTCAAGGAGTCTTCTGATTGTAAAGAATTTTCTATAAGCTTTGGAGTATAGAATATGCCTGGAATTCATGGGCTTGGGCTTGATCGGTCCATAGGCTTGACTAATTGGATTTGGGCCTTATTTGACATTTTGGTCAAAATAAGCCTATTTATGGGCTAAATTGTACTTTTAGTCCAAATAATAATATCAAATTGGACCGAAGTAATTTATTCAATCCAACGGTTACGAAGGAACATGTGGCATCATCGGACTTCGCCAATTTATGCCTGCAACTTCAATTTGGGACAAATGTCAACTTCTAATTAGTCTGGACTTTAATTATTTGGAATTTCGTCATTAATTTAGTAAATGACGTGGCAATTTGCGATCGGTCCAAAATTTCTCATTCAACAATGTGTTAATTAAATGCTCATCTTCTAATTTGTATTATTTAAAATAATATAAATTTTGACAATGAATTTTAAAATAAAATCGACTATATGCAATGAGTATTGTCTAGGTTGAGGTAAGGGAACACTTCTACCTAATAACTATTCATTAGTTGCATTTTGTTTAATTTCATTAACATTTTTTTTTAATAAGTATTTTTAATAAAATAAATATTACTTTTACAAATAAGATGTTTTCAATGAGTGTTGCAGGATGCTAATACCTTCCTACATTCAAATGCCTCCTAACCTAACTTTGGTTAGGTAGACCACGTTTTTTTCCTTTTAAAATAGGTGACCAATCACACTATTAAGATTTGGTGGCGACTCCAAATCTTGGCCACTTCGTGTCACGATGACGTTGCGACAGTCGTGATTAAAGTCCGTTGATATTTGTGTGTTTTGTATGTTTATTATTATATTATATATATATATATATATATATATATTAGACTATTGAATGTTTTCATATTCCTAACCAATATATGAAAGAAAAAGAACCTTCCTCTCGACGAAACAGCAATCACCAATTATTCATCTTAAATAATTTTATTATTTATTGCTTTTGAAAAGGGAACTCTAACGATGATTCCTTTCACTTTTTGTAAATTATTCTATTCCTAATGACATTTTATATTAAATATTTATAGGTTGTTAATTTGTTATAGTTTTAGATAATATTCAATATTGTTATTAAAATGTTTGATTAGGAAAATGACATGATTCTTTTTGCCACCAATATTTGGATGACAAAGGAGGTATTTTCATGTTTTTAAAAGGAGCAGACAATATCACTGTTTAAGGTAGGTTGGCGAGTGGGGATATGAGAATTTTTTTTCTCATAATTGATTTTCTAAAAAAAATTTAGACGGTGATTAAATTATTAGTTGCCTGATAAAAGGAATATTTGAACTAATTATACTTGAAAGGTTTAAAAATATAGATGTCTACTATCGATAAAATTAATATTTCTCAAAAAATTAATTTACATGTAATATGATATACATTAGTTATATTTTATTACTTATTTTTTACTTTTCGTGAACTTTTCTATGATATAATTGAAATATTGATTCATTCTTTATGATAATGTCAAACTCATAAAAACGTGGAAATATCGACATGTCAATGAAATTTTATATCGTTACTAGTCCTACTTAGAATTAAAGATAATGAATGCATCTTGTATTCACCTTATGATAGATCAATTTAATTCTCATACCTTTTAATTTTCTAACATTTAATCAAAGAATTCTAGTTGATGACAATGTAGCTTCTATCATGAAAAAAAAAATGTTATAATTTAATGAGAACTTTTATAAATGTAGACCGATAAACTAACAAAGGACGAACTTTATTCACGAACTTTAGAGATTAAATCAACCAAGATAGTGTAATTGGTTAAGATCTATGCCCTCCAAAATTTAGAGGTTTGAATTCTCCAACTAAATCTTTGTATAATAAAATTTGAATTAAACTCCAGAGTTTTTAATTCCAACAAATCAACCCCGGTGAATTTACAACTCCAATATTCTTTACTCCATTCTAATCTCTGAACTATGAAGTTCTATAGACTAATTAATCTTTTAGGATTAGTTTTTAAAGTTTTTAAAAACATATTTTTTAATTAGTTATAAAAGGATAAATTCAAAAGGCCTTAAATCATTATTTCTAATAAATTTTAAGAATAAAACCGTTATTTATTTATTTATTTAAGTAAATTTTATATTCTTATGAACCTAAACATTCTAGGGCACATTCCTTTCCATTTCTTAACTCAATTTTTTACCGTAAAGTTTGGAGGGGTTATTTTAAGCCATCACAAAACGTAAAAAAACGGACTGGAAATATTTTAAATTAAACCTTGAAAAAAACAAAAGCAAAACAAAGAGAAACAGTTGTGAAATTTGAGAAACTTGTGTGGGTCCCACCTACAACGTTATTGTTCATTAAATATTATTATAATAATTATATATAACTTTTTTTTTAATATAAATAATTTTATTGAGACGTCGAATTGTCGGTGTGTTTCGTCAATTATATGATCGAATCGGATCGGATCCTCCAGCGGACCGCCCGGAGAAACTCTCTAAATTATTATTATTTTGTTAAATTATAACTTTTTTTTAATTAAATTATCATCGTTATTATTACTTTTTCAAAATAATTAAAATCATGATATTGATTTCAGTTACATCTTCAAACTTTAAAAGTTTTCATTTTAATTCTTCAATTTTGAAGTTTTTTTATTTTCAAAACAACCGAATATTTTTACAATTAAACAATGTTTGCCCTATTGAAAAAGTAATAAATTGATGGTAATATGAAAAGTTGGTCCCATTTGATTATTGTTTTGTGTGGTTAACTTGTGTTCTACATCTGACACATAGGGTCCACTTCCAAATTTGCAATCAAATAACACAAACTAATTGACAAGTAAAATGTGCCCAATCCAATCGCGTCTCGGAATTATATCTATTGTTACCTTTACCGATACGATTATCATTATTGTTATTGTTCTAAATAAAAAATTATGAATTTTGACATCTTTACTGTTATCGTGACAAAATTCATAATTCTAAGTAAATGCGATAAAAAAACAATCCAATTACATTTAGATTCAGCTCATTACAATTGATCCATCAATGAAATTCCATTACGATTACACCAATTTTGATTACGATTTGGTAAATGTGACCAACAAATTCATGGACAAATTTTTTTCGTGTCTACTTATATTATATGTGTTGCTTAAGTGAACAAATATAAACACATACAATAGGTAAATTTGGAGGTTTATATTTGCAGGAAAAAAATCATAATCAAAATAATAGAAAGTTGAGAGCATAAGTTGAAGTAAGGAAGATGAAAACAAGTATGATTCACAAATGTGCCCTGAAAAAATTTATAATATTACGAGAGTACCATACTCTATTTGTTCGTACTATAAATATGTTTTCGTAAATATTAGTGAACCTCAAATTAATGTTAGTAGATCTCACACTATTTTTTAAAATATGCTAATGTGACACATAATAAATAAAGAGGATGGAGGGGTGTGACAAATTTTTCATAATTGGAAAACTTTCTTCAAATGTATACGTATATTTTATATA
>NC_052356.1:39849999-39872973 GCF_009727055.1 Benincasa hispida | reverse complement strand
ACGACTGATCTAATCTTTATTAGAATTGGGTTGTTTTTACATGACTGGTGTTGATTTTATTATCTAATCTCTAATTCATGAAAAATATTTTTTTTAAAAAAAAATCACGTTTTATCTTTAATAATCTCTACTTCTCTTTAGATATATATATATATATATTTGTTTACATGAGCAAATACGAATTTCTTTTTCATCTATAAATCAATGGCAAAGTTTTCAAAGGAAACTAACTTTAAATTTCACGGCTTAAAATAGAACTTTTCAAAAATTTTGAAGTATAATTGGAATTTCTTTTAATGCTTAAGGAGTATTCTTATAATTTTATCTGATTAGAAATGTAGTATAATCCCCGGCAAGAGTGTTTTTTTTTTTTTTTTTTAAAAAAAAAAAATAAATAATAAATATTTATAGAATAAATAGTTTTTTTTTTAATAAAAAAAAGGGCAAAATACAAACAAGGGAGGTTGTTAATGTTACCATACATAAAACCAAAAGCATTAATTTTATTCTATTTATTAAACTCAACAACTTTCTTACTTTATCATATAAAACCATCATGATTAACATAAGTTCTTTTACCTTTTTTTTTTTAAAAAAAAATAATAATATATCTAATAGCTTTTGACTCTACAAAAAACCATGTATACTAATAAAATTGGTTTAAATCATATTTGGTTGAAATTTTAAGTTTATATTATTTCCACCTTTCAATTATTAAAATACCAACCAACGTTTGAAATTTATTCTATTTTAATTTTAAATATTTAGTGTCTATTCTTTTTTTACGTGAGCCTTCAAAAAAACAATTATTTTTGTTCTCACTTTTAATTTGATTTTAACAAATTAATAATGTAGATTTGAGTATATGTACTATCATCGTTAGTTCCAGCTAAATAAGTTAGAGATGAACATTGAGCAGATTAGATTAAGGTGTAAAAATAATATAACAGAAATCAAAGTGATGATTTTTTAAAAATTCAACGACTAATTAAAATAAATATTTTGAATGTTTCATGAGCAAAATAAAATAAGTTAAACGTATAAGGACAAAAATAAGTGTTGTGTAAGTTTATGAGTGAAAATAGTTTAAACTTGAAGGTGAAAGGATTAAAATTAATATTGCAAATATATGATAAGGCTAAATACATATATTAGTCTTCAATCTTCAGTTTAATCCTTCTTATCACATATTTTTTAATTTCGTATATACTTTATCAATTGGTGATAGAATAAAAATTGATCGACGATAAACTTTTATGACATAATACATTGGTGGAAAATTATCATCTAAGAATTGAGAATTTTAATTTATCCTTCAAATTTCCAACAAACTAGTAGAAATTTGGATTTTTTTTCATTTATTAAATTTCCATTTTTCTCATCTAAATTTTCATCCATTCACTTATTATCATGCCAGGTAAGTTTACTGTAAGTTAATAGTAACATCCATCTATCATGAAGTAAGAAATTCAATTAGAAATTAAAAAAAAAAAAAAAAGTTAAAATATTGTGTTTTTGTCCTTAAACTTTAAAATTTGTTTAATATTAATTCCGATGTTTTCAAATGTCCAATTTTAATTATTGTAATTTCAATAAACCTTAAATTTAGCTCCTTAAAATTAATTTTGATCGAAATTAACTAAATAATAATTTTTTTATGCAAGAAATATAGCAGGTGAATATAATTTAAAATTTTATAGTGAAACTAAAAATAGTTAACAAAAAATGTTTGAAAAAAATCAACAACAAACAAGTAACATTGACTAAATTTAATATTTATTGAAAGTTCAAAGACTAAATTAAACATTTGAAAGTATTGTAATTGATATCGAACAAACTTCATAATATGGAACTAAAATAGTATTTTAATCAAATATTAATGTTAAAAAAAAATACTAATTGTTCGATAGGTAAGAAGTTTGAATCCTTGAATTAAAAAAAAAATAAAAAAAATTATTGTTTTTTAAAAAAGTAATTTGATGTAGGAAAAGAGGAGGTCAAAAGGTAATTATGAAAATGAGAAACTTTTGAAAATTGATGTAATGAGAACATTGGAATCAAAGAATAATCAATTAATCCAAAAAAGAAAACCAAACACTCATAGTTGAAAAGTTATTGTTATCTTCATTTGCAATAATGTGGTAAAAAAAAAAAAAAAAAACTAAATTAAAGGATATATGATTAAGCATTATGGTGGCCAAAAAAAAGAAAAAAAATGGGGACTCTTTAAATAGACATATTGTCATCTAAATTTGGGCATTTGTAAAAGTGTATTCATGTGGCCCTTTGTAAATTTCAATATAGACAAAAATTTTAAAAACTTTGTTGCATATATAATTGAATTCAACCATCACAATGTTATGTCCATATTTAATAACTAGTTAGGTCAAGTCCTTTTCTTTTTCAAATTATTGCATTTCATACCTCTAAATATGTCCTACTTAATTTTACTTCTTTTGTATTCGATTTTGTCGAAATCTAAAAAATTCAAAACGAAGATAAATGAGCATAATTTATATTATTATTAAGAGATAATTGAAAATACGGACAAAATATAAAGACGTTGTTTTTTTGGTTATTGAGTTTTGAAGAATATGTGTGTTTGATCTCCGAATTTAAATATACTTTTTTAGTCATCGATCTTTTAAGAATGTGTACATTTGATTTTTAGATTTTCAAAAAGTACATTTTTAGTTCTTCAAATAGGTTTTAAAGGTCCATACAATAATTATTTTATTATTATCTTAAATTAGTTTTTTTTAAAAATTATCTTTTCTATCTAAAATTATTTTTCTAACTAAAAGAAAAATCATATGATTATTTAAATTAATAAAAACGGATTACTTCAAGAACTTTTAAACATATTTTTAAAAATTCGAGAACTAAAAATGTGTGTTATGAAAAATTAGAGACCAAATATATTTATTCGGACTAAAAAAATATATATTTAAAATTTAGAGACTAAATATTCGTATTCTTTCAAATTGGATGACTAAAAAGATAATAGTTTAATTATATTGTTTTTATACACAAAAGTAAACTTTCATTCATATCATTAGGGATACCATAGATACCATTTTGATGTAATTTATCCTCTTGGGAATGGAGAAATAGAAAGAAATTGAATGTATCTATATTAAGATATTGCTAAATAATCTTCATATGATGATGAATTGTTTTAAGGGTTTAGAGTAATTAACCTATCAAATACACTAAATTAGGTAACCATGCAAATTGCATACTAAACAATAATTAAATAAATAAAAGAAAAACAAAAACAAATCATTAATGTAGAAAGAAAACAGCCTGGACATTCACATTCCCCAATTAATCAAAATTAATTAATTGATAGAATCATAATCATCCCAACTCTAATTATTTGTTAAAGAAAAATATTATTATTAATAGAGAGTTAGTCAGCAATATCATTCATGGCCCCTACGTTAGAACCAATGTTACAAAGATTAACTCTCTAAGATATGATTATTATCGTTTCCTTACACTAAAATCAACATATTTGGAAGAAAATGAAATATATTTATTTATCAAAATACTATCGACATGGCCTCCATTCCAAAATATTAGAAGTTTAATTTGCTATCCCACACTTATTATACTAAAAAAAAGAGACATATTTATTTGCTTGACATTACTATAAATATCAGTTTAAATCCCAAAACGCTACATCTACTCATAAATTTCAATCTCTATAATGCATGTAATAAATATTATTATTTTTCTTCAAAACAAAAATAAATATTATTTTTCAATGGGTAGTTGTACATCAATTTATAGTTTAGGCATATAAATAAAAATTCGGGTTTGATTTATATCATATAATCTCATTTTTATCACCTTTTAAAATTTTAATGTCCGTTTACACATACAAATGTTTTTGACATAAAAGTTTAGGAACGAAAAAAACACATACTTGAAAGTTTTAAAGATCAGAATTTAGAGTCTAAATTAATTTATTTTCACAAATTTTATGGGTCAAAATGGGAAATAAAAATCAGAGTAATTGTTTTAAATTTCAAATTTGCTGAAAATGTTTTCAAATATAACAAAATATCACTGTCTATTAGTGATAAACAATATAGACACTGATAAATTAAATATCTATCAGCGTTCCATCACTGCTACACAGTGATATTTTACTATGTATTTGTGATAAATATATTAATTTTCCTCCATTTAAAAACCATCATAAATTATAAAACTCATCTAAATAATAAATGACTTAAGTTGTAATGATCACTTATTTCAATTTAATATCATTTTCTTGAGTCTAGATATGAAAAAAATCAATATACATAACAAAAACAACAAAACTGGATAGAAAAATAGATAGAACATAAAAGAAGACAAAATTTAAAAAATGAAAAATGCAGATACGTTTGTGAATTTTGACAAGCAAGAGAGTGACCGCTGGGTTTCGGATACACAAAAAAGCATGGAATGCTTATAACCCTACCTTAGGGCTTTCCTTCTCTCTCTCTCTCTCCCTCTTTGAATTTTTATTACCAAAAAAAAAAAAAAATGAAGAAAATAAAGGGGAAATCTGATCATCTTCTCAGCCACAGCCAAAGCACAGCCTGTGTAACTCTGTGAAATTCCTCTTACCCAATTGAAAAAGCAAGAGACAGCACACAATTTCCAGCTTCCCCAACTCATACTCTAACCTTTTCTCTTTCTTTCACTCCCTTCTTTTCAATCCCTTTAACCTAAGTTCCCACCAATGCCTTCCAAACCTTACTGGCTTTCCATTTTTCTGTAATCACAGTCCCCCATTTTGCAGAACCTCAACTGGGTTTTGCTCTAACAATCTCAAAATGCAAACCCATATGGGAACTCGTTTCCTCTCTTTGTTGTTGGTGGGATTCTGCCTTCTACTTCCCACTGTTAAACCAGATCTTGCTTCTGATAGAACAGCTCTTTTGGCCCTTCGTTCTGCTGTGGGTGGCCGAACTCTTATGCTCTGGAATGTGACTGATCAGAACACCTGTTCTTGGCCTGGGATTCAATGCGAGGACAATCGTGTCACTGTTCTTCGTCTCCCCGGAGCGGCGCTTTTCGGTCCATTACCGAATGGGATTTTTGGGAACTTGACTCACCTTCGTACTCTCAGCCTTCGGCTCAATGCCCTTTCCGGTCAGCTCCCTTCAGATCTCTCTGCCTGCATTAATCTTCGCAACCTCTATTTGCAAGGTAATGAGTTTTCAGGCCTTGTCCCTGATTTCTTGTTTCAGCTTCATGACCTTGTTCGTCTTAATTTGGCTTCCAATAACTTTTCTGGGGAGATCTCTTCCGGGTTCAACAATTTGACCCGTCTCAAGACTCTGTTCCTTGAGAAAAATCATCTCTCTGGGTCTATCCCGGACTTGAAGATCCCTCTGGATCAGTTCAATGTTTCTAACAATCAGTTAAATGGGTCGGTTCCTAAGGAATTGCAATCGTTTTCTTCGAGTTCCTTTTTGGGTAATTCTCTCTGCGGCCATCCTCTTGAGGCTTGCTCTGGTGATCTTGTTGTGCCGACAGGGGAGGTTGGGAGCAATGGCGGCTCTGGACATAAGAAAAAGCTGTCAGGGGGAGCCATTGCTGGTATTGTCATTGGATCTGTACTGGGTTTTGTGTTGATACTTGTAATCTTAATGCTTTTGTGCCGAAAGAAGAGTGCTAAGAAAACGAGTTCAGTTGATGTAGCCACATTGAAGCATCCTGAAGTGGAAGTTCAAGGCGGTAAGTCAGCTGAGGAGATTGAAAATGGGGGTTATAATAATGGTTATACTGTGCCAGCCACTGTTGCTGCTGCTTCTGCTGCAACAGTCGTGGCCGGGACTGGAAAGGGGGAAGTGAATGCCAATGGTACTGGGACTAAGAAATTGGTGTTTTTTGGTAATGCTGCAAGGGTTTTTGATTTGGAGGATCTTTTGAGAGCTTCAGCTGAAGTGTTGGGGAAAGGAACCTTTGGGACTGCTTACAAAGCTGTTTTGGAAGTGGGTTCTGTGGTGGCTGTGAAGAGGTTGAAGGATGTTACAATAACAGAGAGGGAATTCAGAGAGAAGATCGAAGCTGTTGGATCTATGGATCATGAAAATTTGGTCCCTCTAAGGGCTTACTATTTCAGTAGGGATGAGAAGCTTCTTGTCTATGATTACATGGCCATGGGAAGCTTATCTGCTCTTTTACATGGTAAGTTGTTTCAATTGCTTGTTGCGTATTCGATTGATTGGTTGTACATTTTGATTGTAATTGCCTTTACTTTCTCTAGTTCGATTTTGGTTGCTTGGTTGTTGTACATTTCGATTATCATTGCCTTCACATGCTTTATTGTACCACTTGTTCCTAATTGCTTGTTCATTTCCTCTTTGACATGTCTCACTTTTTCAATCTTCTGTTTTACTTTTTCTTGCCGTTGCTCTCTCTTTGTTCAGTTGTATCTTGCAAAAACTTTTAAAGTTTGATTGACTTGGGATTGGAATTAAATTATGTGTTACCACTATTTCTATGTTCACTGTTACTTCTTCATATATCAAAGGTGGTAGTTAAATGAGAGGACTTGAGTTTAGTCTTTGCATTTTTAGTTCCCTTCTAGTTCTATCTCCCCTTTCTTTCAGATAAATAATATGATGTTTTAGTATCTCAATTGATCAGCATTTCTACATTCAGAAAAGAAAAAAAATTAAATGTTTAAAATAAAGAGGATTAGTTGGAGAACTACAATCTTTTAAAGAAGCTTTATCTTTACCCTTTCTGTTGTGCTTACTTTTGACTACAGGAAACAAAGGAGCTGGTAGGACTCCATTGAATTGGGAAATCAGGTCTGGAATTGCCCTTGGAGCTGCTCGTGGCATTGAATATCTGCATTCTCAAGGCCCTAATGTTTCCCATGGAAACATAAAATCTTCCAATATTCTTCTAACAAAATCTTATGATGCTCGAGTCTCCGATTTCGGTTTAGCACATCTTGTTGGACCACCTTCCAGCCCCAACAGAGTTGCTGGTTACCGTGCACCAGAGGTCACTGATCCTCGTAAAGTACCCCATAAGGCCGATGTCTATAGCTTTGGCGTATTGCTTTTGGAGCTTTTGACAGGTAAGGCTCCTACTCACTCCCTTTTGAACGAGGAAGGAGTTGATCTACCCAGATGGGTGCAGTCAGTTGTTAGGGAGGAGTGGACTTCCGAAGTTTTCGACCTTGAGCTTCTTAGGTACCAAAACGTTGAGGAGGAGATGGTTCAACTATTGCAGCTTGCAGTCGATTGTGCAGCTCAGTATCCTGATAAGCGTCCCACAATGTCCGAAGTCACAAAGCGTATAGAAGAGCTTCGCCAATCCAGCCTTCACGAAGCCGTGAATCCACAATCCGACGCTGCTCAAGATTCAGACGACATGTCTTCTAGGTGAGTTTGGTGGTTTATAGGGAAAAATTTATCTCCATTTGTTGCAATTTCTCAATTTACCTGTCATCATATCTTTCATTTGAAGCCAAGAAAAAGAAAAAAAAAAGGATTCGCCATCAATTTGAATTCCCTAATCTCTTGTTATTGTACTAATTTTTTTCCCTTTTTGTTTCACTCTGTTCAGTCAATACTTGGGGGTGGATGATAAATTGCCATAGCTTCTTGTATTTTGTTGTTGTTGGGTTGGGTGGGTGATGTAATTAATTACTGCCTTTGCCTTTACTTTTGGCTTTTGGCTTTTGCTTTTTGCTTCTGATGCAACTTTTGATCTGTTCAAATTGAGATGTTCTTCTTTTTTAGTTTCTATGATGAGCTTTGTTGTGATGTCCATTCATAAGACTTCCCTTCACAAATCTCTTTTTTCTCTTTAAAAATAAAGTTAAAAAAAGATTTTGATACCCATTTCTGTGCAGTTGGTTGAAATAAATAAATACACACCCACTACTTATTGAGCCAACTTTTATCATGCATCATTATTGTGTAATTGGGCAAAATTTGTCTGTTTGGGCCATGCATTATTGATGAAGACATTAAATTTAATGTCCCAACTGTGTTGTCTTCCTAATTACTACATAGGCAGATTATTATTGTACAGCTCCTTGTCCATGTCAGACAATTTTCCTACATTATAAAGATTACAACCAGTCAAGAAAATCCTGTCTAATCTTTTTTTAGGTCAAATCTGATTTCTGCAGAAATTTAAAAACTCGCAATAATTTATGGGTCAACCTTACATGAATTGTGGTGATATTTTAGTCTCTGTTTTTACATGACTGGTGTTGATTTACGTAGAATTGGGTTGTATCCACGACTGATCTAATCTTTATTAGAATTGGGTTGTTTTTACATGACTGGTGTTGATTTTATTATCTAATCTCTAATTCATGAAAAATATTTTTTTTAGGAAAATCACATTTTATTTAATAACCTCTACTTCTCTTTCAAATAAAGGATTTTTTTAAATAAATATATATAAAGATGGTTAGAAATCCTTATTTTTCCAATCAACCGCTCCACTAATTCCTTATTTGAAGTAAGGTATCATATCATCTGATAAGTGAGATTTCGAGTAAGTGTTTAGGATTGAACTACCTCTTATGGGTTATATATTACTCCTGTGTAGCTATATATATATATATATAATTTATTCTTTAATGCCTAATTTAAATAATAGTAAAAAAAAATTAAAAAATCACTTTTTTTTTTTTTCTTTCATCTCTTATCCACGATTTTTTTTTAAAAACACATTTTATCTCTAATAATCTCTACTTCACGTTAAATAAATAAAATCACATTATGATTTTAGATCTAACTTTTCTTATAAAAGCTAATTTCAACCTCATTATTATTATTATTATTATTATTATTTTATCAAATTAGGGGTGTTCATGGGTTGGGTTGGGTTGAGTTGAAAGACTTTTTTTTGACCTAACCCAATTGTTCGGTTATAAATTTTTCAACCCAAATAACCTTTATTAAAAAATTAGGGGTGTTCATGGGTTGGTTGGGTTGAGTGAAAGTTTTTTTTTTTTACCTAACCATTGTTCGTTGTAAATTTTTTCAACCCAAATAACCTTTATTAAAAATAACCCAAACCTAACGAAGAAATATTTGGTTGTGTTGATTTAGGTTAATCAGTCATTTATTTTAAATTTTTGTTCTAAAACGAAGCAAAACGTAAAAATCTAATTCAATTATTTTCATATATTAATTAAGATTAACAACTCAATTTCAATTTATATAGTTGCAAATTTTCTTTCTAAGTGGAAAGAAACTACTTTTAAGAGTTGTTGAAGAATAAATTATTTAAAAAAATTAGAATTAAATAAAATTAAATCAATATATGTATAAATAATTGTATTATAAGTAAAAAAAAAATTAAATTAATATAAATTCGTGTTGGTTCGGGTTATATTAGGTGAACCCATGAATTAAGTCAACCTATAAAATTTTCATTTATTTGAACCTAACCCAATCCAAATGAGTTGATAACCCAACCCAAACCGCACGGGTTGGGTTGGGTTCATCAGTTTTTTTGAGTCATCAGGTTTTTTGAACACCCTATCAAATATCTCATCTCTCATTTCTTTTTATTTTATTTTATAATTTTGTTAACCGACTCGCCCTAGCTAACTTCTTTGATTTCTTCTTTATTATTATTATGATTATTTTGTAGTTTTAGGTATTTTTTAATAGCAACATTTTTTCTAATGTTTCTTTTCATTCTTTAATAAATGTAATTTATCTGTTTTAAGTATCTCTTCTATCTTATATAAGAATATATCACCTCTCTCTTTGTTTATCGCATGTCATCTTTTTCATTTTTGTAAAATCATATAGAGTGATTTTATATAACTTTTTTTTATATGCTTTTGTAGTTTTTTATTCAAGCAACAAATTCACCTACTGATTCTCATATATTGAAGAGGGTGAAGAAAAGACCTTACTTTTGAGGTCTAAGAAATTTCTCAAAGTTCAAACAATTTAGAAACTGATAAAGTGACAAAGAAGAGAGTGATTATTTTAAAGCTTTTATAGTTTTTTTTTTTCACATTTTAATTATTGTATACACATCAATAAGTTGGTTTATAATAATTCTTACTATTTTTTACATGCTTTTTATTCTTTTTTCTCTTTTCAAACTTGTTGCAAGTACACACAATTCATACAAATTTGAAATAAAGTTTAAAATCAAGAAGAAGATCATTGCAAAACAAAAGGGATTAAGATTTTAGGGTTTCGGTTTTCATAGGAAAAAACTATATTTTTGTTGAAAGTAAAATTGAAAAAAAATTGAAATTAGGAGAATAAACAATTTTTTTTGAAATCATTGTGAAATTTTATACAAAATAGAAACCAATAATATTTTATTTTAATTAAAGTTTGAAATATATAATACATAATCCAAATCAATTAAAAATATTTAATATAGATAATATTATAACGTAAAAAATAATAATACTTTGGTTTAAATTAAAGTTTAAAATTAAGAGGATAATCAAATCGCATCCAATCCAAAATAAATAAAAAGAAATAGAAAAAGATTTTGGTTTAATTTAAAATTTAGAATTAGGAGGCTAATCAATCAGCATATATATATATATATATTTTATTTTGATTTAATATAAAGTTTACAAGTAAGAGGGTAATCAAAATATCAAATAAAAAGTTTTATAAAAAATAATAATAAAGAAAAGACTATCACAAAATTTAAAAAATAGTTTAAATAAAAATTTGAAATTAAGAAGATAATCGAATTAAAATTTTAAAAAAGTAGCTAGAAGATAATTATCATGAAATTTAAGAAAAAAGTAGTATAAAATTAGGAGGATAATCAAGTAATACAAATCAAAATAACAAATTCATTTTCTTAACCAAGTGACCACAATTTTTTTTAAAAAAATAATAATAATTTTGTTCATATTAAAGTTCGAAATTATGAAGATAATCAAATAATCCGGATTAAAATGAAACGATTTTGTATTTATTAAGATGATAATTATCACAAAATTTATATATTCTTTTATTTTAGTTTAAAGATTTATTTATACATGTTTAATTTTTAATTATTTTATAATACAAATAACTATTCATTTTTCTCTATCCTAACTCCCAAAAATTTATAAATATTTTTTCATGACTTAGATTGAAAATAAAACTCTTTTATTCATAAATTAAAGTTGTATTATTAAAATTTTATAATTAAATTCTCCTTTTAAACTTTATGTTATACGTGGAACATATGTAGTATCAAATTAGTTGTTTTAAATGACAAAACCATTTAAATATTTTTAAATGTAGCAGAATATCCTTGTCGATTAGTGATGGACATCGATAGATCAGTGATAGGCAATGATAACACTATCTATCACTGATAAACAATGACATTTTGCTATATTTATATAAATTGACTCATTTTCTACATTTAAAAACAACACTCAAAATTATTATAAGGAAACTGAATTTTTCACTTTGGTTTGATTTTTTTACATACACACATTATAAAATTGATAACCGAACCAAAGATTGAGATTTTGGTTTGGAGCAATCGGGTTGATTTGGTATATATCCAAAATAGAATTTTTGGTTTGGTTTGATTTGACTACCAAACCAAACTGCATACACCCCACCATTTTGGATTTAAAATAACTACATCTTTTTTCTTGGATGGTTTCAACAAATTTAGATATATATTTTTTTTTCTAAAAAGTTATGGGTACAATTTATTTTCATTAAAGTGTGAAAGAAGTACATATAACTACAACGCTAGACTAGTGAATTTTGTTTCTCTAAATGACAAAATAGAAAAATATGTATGAAAAGAAAGATTAGCAGCAATTATGTCAATCAAGATAATAAATCACGACAAGTTGAACGGATTTTAGTAGATTGTTTGACCTATCATACCATGATTATATACGTAAATAGTACCATGATCGTATCGTAATAATTGATCGTACACACTTTTGTATACCTACAATTTGTAGTTTGATTCAATTTGATAGATAATGTTAAGATTGTGTTACGTCTAAATGAATTATATTATTTGATATTATACTTATTTTGATTAAAATTTTGAAAGTTATCAAAAATGATGCATGCGAAAGAAATGAGTGTTCATGGGTTAGGTTGAAAGGCTTTTTAGACCTAATCCAATTGTTCATGGGTTATATTTGGGTTGAGTTGGTTCGGGTTAATCGGGTATTTAAAATTTTGATCTAAAAAGAAGCAAAACGTAAATATGTAAAAATATAATTTAGTTATTTTCATATATTGAATTAAGATTAACAACTCAATTTTAATTTATATAGTGAAAATTTTCTTTCTAAAGTATAAAAAAACTACTTTTAATAGTTGTTGAAGAATAAATTATTCAAAAGATATTAGAATTAAATAAAATTAAAATCAATATATGTATAAATAATTGTGTTATAAATAACAAAAAAAATATATATTTTAAACTTAATAATAAATTCAGGTTGGTTTGGGTTGGTTTGTGTTACATTAGGTGAACTCATGAACTAACCAAACCCATCAAATTTTCATTTATTTGAACCCAACTCAACCCAAATGAGTTGATAATCCAACCCAAACCGAACGGGTTGGGCTGGGTTGATTAATTTTTTTGGATTGCCGGATTTTTTGAACACTCCTAAATTCACCTACTGATCTTCACATATTGAAGAGGGTGGAGAAAAGATCTTGCTTTTGAGGTTTAAGAAATTTATGAAAGTTCAAACAATTTAGAGGCCGACAAAGTGACAAAAAGAGAGTGATCATTTTAAAGCTTTTATAGTTTTTTTTTTTTTTTTCACATTTTAATTTTTGTAAATACACATCAATAAGTTCAAGGGTTTATAATAATTTTTACTATTTTTACATTTTTTTTGTTCTTTTTTCTCTTTTCAAATTTGTAGCAAGTACACACAATTTATATAAATTTGAAATAAAGATTAAAATCAAGAAGAAGATCATTGCAAAGCAAAAGAGAATAAGATTTTAGGGTTTCGATTTTCATAGGAAAAAACTATATTTTTGTAAGAGGGTAATCAAAATATCCAATACAAAGTAAAAAAAAAAAAGGTAAAGAAAAGATTATCATGAAATTAAAAAAAATGATTTAAATCAAAGTTTGAAATTAAGAAGATAATCAAATAAACAAAATTAAAATAAAAAAATAATTAGTTAGGAGATAATTATCACGAAATTTAAGAAAAAATAGTATAAAATTAGGAGGATAATCAAATAATCCAAATTGAAATAACAAATACATTTTTTTTAACCAAGTGACCACAATTTTTTTTTTTTTTTTTTTAAATAATAGTAATAATTTTGTTCATATTAAAGTCCGAAATTAGGAAGATAATCAAATAATCCCGATTAAAATACAACAATTTTTTTTTACTAAGATGATAATTATCACAAAATTTATATATTCTTCTATTTTAGTTTAAATATCTATTTATACATGTTTAATTTATATATTTTTTATAGAATAATTTTTAAAAATAGAAAAATAGGGGAAACTATTTACACAAAATAGCAAAATTTTAATCTTCTTTGATAGAGGCCGTAGAAGTCTATCAATGATAAAAATGGATAGAGTTCTATCACTGATAGATGATAGAAGTCTATCACCATCTATCAATTTTTTTTTGCTATTTCTATAAATAGTTTGACATTTTTTTTCTATCTGTGAAAATTTCTCTTTTTTATAATAATTTTATACTCAATTCAAATAACTATTCTTTTTCCTCATCCAACTCCCAAAAATTTATAAATATTTTTTCATGACTTATTTTGAAAAAAAACCGTTTTATCCATAAATTAAAGTTGTATCATTAAAATTTTATAATTAAGTCCTCTTAAACTTTATGCTACACGTTGCACGTAATATCAAACTAGTTGTTTTAAATGACAAAACTATTGAAAATATTTTCAAGTGTAGCAAAATATCATTGTCTGTCAGTGATGGACACTGATAGATCAATGATAAATAATGACATTTTACTATGTTTATAAATAAGTTGACTCATTTTTCTATATTTGAAAACAACCTTCAAAATTATTACAAGAAAACTAAATTTTTCAATTCGGTTTAATTTTTGTATATACACACATTATAAAATTGATAATTGAATCGAAGATTTGAGGTTTTGGTTTGGAACAAACAGATGGTTTGATTTGATTTGGTATATATTTAAAATAGAATTTTTGGTTCGATTTGGTTTGACTACCAAACCGAACTGTGCACACCTCACCATTTTGGGTTTAAAATAACTACATCTTTTTTCTTGGATGGTTTCAACAAATTAGATATATTTTTTTTTTCTAAAAAAGTTATGGGTACAATTTATTTTCATTAAAGAGTAAAAGAAGTACATATAACTACAACGATTAGACTTGTGATTTTTGTTTCTCTAAATGACAAAATAGAAAAATATGTATGAAAAGAAAGATTAGCAACAATTATGTCAATCAAGATCATGAATCACGACAAGTTGAACGGGTTTTAGTAGATTGTTTGACCTATCGTACCATGATTATATACGTAAATAGTACCATGATCGTATCGTAATAATTGATCGTACATACTTTTATATACCGACGATTTGTAGTTTGATTCAATTTGATAGATAATGTTAAGATTGTGTTACGTCTAAATGAATTGTATTATTTGACATTATATTTTTTTTGATGTAAAATTTTGAAAGTGACCAAAAATGATGCATGTGAAAGAAAGGGATGTTTTTCTGTAGCTTGAACTCGTGGTCCAATTTCTTCACCTTTTTTGAGCATCCTAAGCCTCTGGATTCCAACTCAAGTAATAAAAAATTTCAACAATCATCTTTTATCATACATTAAAATTTAAAATATTTCCTTATCAAATCTTCTTGAAGATTAATTGGATAATTGAAAGTTTCTTTAACTGTTTTTACTTTTTTACCTTTTTGGGATATGTATTAGCATTCGAACATGGATAAAGATGTAATTAAATTAAGTAAAAAATGATAATCTCATTTCATTTTCAGCTAAGGGAAAAATATTGTCCAGATTCCTTTTAAAAATTAAAAAAAAAAACCGGCTGAAATTGAACAAGAATTTATTTATAAGAATATTTGTCAGTTCAGATTATTATTATTATTTTGTTTTATATGATATATACACACATACATATCACAATCTTTTCGTTCATCTCATAAATGATTTTGTTTTTAATAATAAAATAGAAAAGTTGACTTTGTTCTCATCCAAATTGGGCAGTATTGAAAATTACCCCTAACAAAAAGGATATAATTGACAATTGGACAAAAAAAGGTTGACTGGGCCAAGCGATTGTGGGCCCGTATTCTCTATTTTCTATTTCTATTTTTATTTGGGCTCAGCCCATTTATTTTCTGAGAAATAATTTGCCCAATGAGTTGCTTTAAGATCCTATTTTTGAGAAATAATTAGCAAATTGAGTTTGTTTATTATTTGATCTGTTTGTTTTATTTTTCTTTCCAATTTCATATTAGGGTCAACCTGAGATATACAAATAATATACATACATACGTGTGTATACGCGTGTGTGTATATATATATATATATATGAGAGAGAGATGAAATAAAATGTAAGATTTTTTCTTTTTGGGCGTTGGATTATGGGGAGAAAGAGACAATTTAAAAAATAATCTAACATTAATGAACATCAACAAAATAAGGAATAAACAATTTGGGCTTATTTAAAATTTATTTTTCTTTTATATATTTTTTGAAAAAAATTAACTTTTTAGTTTCTGAGTTTTGAATAATACTATGTTTAGTTCTTAAATTTTTAAAATGTACATTTCTTGTTCTTCCAATTTTCATGAACATGATATTTTAAAATTATTATATGATATTTTGAATTAGAATATAATTTTAAATTTTTTATTCTGCTCTCCTCATAAATTAAGTTTAGCTCAATTGACATAAAGTATGGATTCTTGTTCAAGAAGTTTGAACTTTGAATGTTCCACTCTATTAAACTAAATATATATATAATATATATATTTGATTAAATAGATAGCTAAGACGATTTGATAATATTTTTTTACTTTTCTCTTTTAAAATAGTTTTTTTTACTAATGTTTTTTTTCCTTTTTTTCCCCATACATCATTGTTTTTCTCTTTAAATCCTAAATCATTGTCATTATACAATGCATGCAGAGATGAATGATTAAAGTCAAATAAATCAATAATATAATATATATATATATATATATAAAGTAAAATATGTGCATAAGATTATATTTGTCTAACAAAACAAAACAATAACATAATTATTTTATATTCTCACTTTTATTGAGAATTGCAAAGTCAAATAATGAGTTTGATATATTTTTTGAACATGTATCCCATATGAAATCGTTGGTTAAATAATACTTAAGGCATAAGCTGCATTTACTTTTATTTTATTAGCATAATTTATTAAGATTGGTGTAAGCATTTGATTATTTGTGAAGTTTCTTTTAATATTAATAGTAGGCATTAGATTCTCCCATCTTAAGTTGGATTTAATTAATGAACTTAATTTGAATTTAAAACTAAAATTATATTCTATTATATTGTCAAACTAGATGCTAATCTTCCCTTAACCCAATCCCCCCCCCCCCCCAAAAAAAAAAATTATTTTTTTCCTATTCTTTAAATAATAAAATAAATATTAATGAACGACCACATATTCTTAAAAAAAAAAAAAAAATTATCGTTTTGGTCTCTACACTTTATCATTTATTTTATTTTTTTCTTCAAAATTATAAATTTACTCTATATATTCAAAATAAATTTGAAAAGTACTCATAAATCGACAAATTAGTACATAACTAGATTTCTTACATCACACAAACATAGATTCTATCACATATCTTTTCTTGAACAAACAAACATACATAATATATTTAATACGGAAGTTTCATTTTGACTGGAATATAGTTTAATTTCTAAAGTATTATTAATATCGTTCGTAATGTCACATTTGAATTCTTAATCCTTGTTTAAATTATTGCACTCTAAAAAATACATACCCAATTTCTTTATAATTTATTTTTAGTTGAATAAATGTGACATGTATTGAAGGGAACATTTTGGACCAATCATAAATTGCCATTTCATTCACTAAATTAATGGTGAAATTCAAATAATTGAATTTCGGACCAATTAAAAGTTGACATGTGTCCTCAAATTGAAGTTGGAGACATAAATTGGCGAATTCCGATGATGCTGCATGTTTTCATCACAAGCGTTGGATTTGGATGAAATTAATTTGACCTAATTTGATATTATAATTTGGCTAAAATCCAGTTGAGCCTAAAAATGGGCAAAATTTGGCCCAAATACCAAAATAGATTTAAATCCAACTAATTGGGCTCAAGGGCCAGGCTCTATGGACCAACCAAGTCACGGAGTCCGTTAGAGAACTCTGTAAATAGAGGAGTTCTCTTCATTTGTGGGGTCAACAGTTCTACATTCCAGAGAGTCTAGAGAGAATTCTCCCAACAATTAAAAGACTCCTGACTCCTGAAGCTGCACACTCCTTGAAGACATAAGTCTCCTAAAGATTCAAAGTTTCTTCCAAGACTTCGACTTCAAGAACATCACGCGCTCCGCTTTCATAAGTTAAGTGCGTTTATTCAACTGAGAGAGAATCAGATGATAAAGTACTAGAGATCGAACCACATCGCATCAAACCAACATCAACATCAACATCAACATCAACACAAGTTAATTTCATGAAACAAGTTTCTTAGGAAACCTCGTGCAAACAAATTGGCATGTGTAGTGAGACCATCTCTACCTCTCATATCTCTCTCAACGTTCAAACAAATTAATGGCACCAAAGAAAACTACACCCAAAGTAACTACTGTAAGCGACTCTTACATGGGACCTGTCACCCATAGTCATTCAAAGGAAGTTATGCCAGAGAAAAAGTAAGGTTCTGTCATCGCACATAACATTTTGAAACAAATGATAGACTTTTCTAAAGGCTGGATTGTCATCAAAGAAAATCCCTTGTTTGACAACTCTACCTCTGCCTCCAACAAGTCAAAGAGGGAGTCACACCCATATGTGATTTCTGTCATGATGGCGGATGTAACAACCGAGGCGGCCATGGCAGAAATGGAAAGAAAGATAAATTTTCTAACGAAAGCTGTTGAAGAGTGAGATCATGAGATCGTTGCCTTAAGAGAACAGATGCAGGCTCGTGAAGCTGCTGAATCGAGCCAAACTCCTGTTATCATACTTCAGTAATATGACATTGTTTTATACCGCAAAAGGAAATTAAAGGACAAACATTGGTTGATTTCTTAGCAGATCACCCAATTTCGTCATATTAGAAGTTAAGTGAAGACTTGCTCGACGATGAGGTTATTTTCACAGAAATCACAGAGCCTTGGATCATGTTCTTCGATGGTGCAGCACAAAGAAGTGGTGCGGGGGAAGGCATTGTCCTCATTTCACTAGAGAAACACATGCTGCATTATAACTTTGCGCTTACTGAATTGTGCTAAAAAAATCTCGCCAAATACCAAGCCTTGATAATCGGCCTTCAAGTGGCTTTAGAGATTCGAGTAACGTACGTATAAATTTTTGGTGACTCAAAGTTGATAATCAATCAGCTCTTACTTCGGTATGTTGTGAAGCATGATAATTGAAGCCTTACTTCATTTATGCCAGACAGTTGATGGAGAAATTCGAAAGTGTGACGTTGGAGCATGTCTCGAGGAGAGAAAATAAGAAGGTAGACGCCTTGGCGAACTTGGCTACTATCTTGACAGTTTTAGACGATGTGTCTTTAAGTATATTGCTTTGTCAAAGATGGGTTATACCTCCAGTTGCGATTGAATGTGACGAAATGAATGCGATATCAGTCTGCTTAATTGATGAGAAAGACTGGCGACAACCCATTATAGGTTACCTTGAGCATGGAAGACTTCCAGACGACCTTCGCCATAAAATCGACCTTCGAAGAAGATCTGTTCACTTCATTTATTACAAAGATTTTTTTTAATAAAAAAAAACACCGCTCCCTTGAAAGGCTCTTTCTTTGATGCCTTGGAAAAGAGGAATCAATGAAGGCTTTGGAAGAAGAGCATTCAGCCGTCTGCAACGCACATCAATCTAGACCAAAGCTTCAGTTCCAATTGAAAAGGATGGGTTACTACTGGCCAAGGATGATCCAAAATTCGAGAGTATGCAAAGAAGTATGAGGCTTGTCAATACCATGCAAACTTCATTCATTAACTGCCCAAGCCTCTACATTCGACTGTAGCTTCATGGCCTTTTAAAGCATAGAGACTTAATCTTGCTGATCCAATAACACCTAAGTCGTCAGTAGGACATTCTTACTGAAGAAACTCTTAACGAAGAGCATCCATGAGTGCATTCGGATCTTTCTGATTTCATTATGACCGAAATACAATATATACATTCTAACATACAGTTATGCAAATACACACTAATTAAAGGCATGCTTTGAAAGCTAAAAAACAAGGGAGAGAGTTCTCATACCAGTTGAAGACCCTCTTCAAACTTTGGAACTCAGATGTAGTGGAAGAACCTCCACCCGTACTCTATTGCCCAGCAAATTCATCGGCTGCAGTAGAACGATCAATCACGAACAAGTGAACAGAAGCGGGGACGACACCACCAAAATGAAGCCCTTGTATTCTCGGAGTGAGAATCCAAAGAGTGGTCTTTGATGAATTTGGTAGAGATTGGAGAAAGAATAAATCGTGTAGACGATAAGCAAGTGGGAGAGAAAATGAGCTATCGTATAGCTAAGTGCTTATCATTTAGAAGAAGCTACACGATCATATAGGTTTTACTAAGCGGTCGTTTAGTAAATGGTAGACAATCGTTTAGAAAACACGGCACATTATGCGATCGTTTAGGAAAACTAAGCGATCATTTAGGGACTAGCATGCGATCGTTTAGGCGCGAGGTGTGCGATCGTTTAGGCGCTGAGCGACTATCATATAGGCTCTCAAACTATGCGATCGTTACGTTTTCACACCGATGCCAATTTTTTCAAACTTTTGCAAAATGAAACAAATTTTCATTTTATTCATCGTTTACCATAACCGAATGCGATTGCTCCCACTAACGCACGTCTAAGAGAAGTTTTAGGCCAATTATCATATAATTAACCAATTTAATAATTAATGAATATAATCATATTATATTCTTACTCTATAGTTTGATATCACATATATACTATAGTAATTTCTCCTCCACATGATAAAAATCATATTTATATCTAAATTCCTCCATAATAATGTATTTCATACATTTAGTCAATTATATCATATATACTCAACCAGTTCAATTATATCATATATAATCGAACTCCCTCTTGTCAATTTGAACATTTTAAACTGACCTAAACACTGATTATTGACTTTATCCAAGCTACCCAGGGGACCTAATGGACCTATGGCTCGAAGCTCCAACGGTCCGTGAATAGCTGACTAAACTCTTTAGCCACGAGATCCACCATCCGTTAACTATCAGACATTCCACTAAAGACCAACATCTGAACTCTTCTTACCACAAATATATTTTTGTGTCCATCGGATATAACGAAACATGAATACGATGATCCTTCACAGATGCTTGTAAGTACAGTTGGACCAATTTACCGTTTTGCCCCTGCAGTTACATCTCACTCCTTAAGTACTACTGATTCCTCTAATGAACTATACAACATAGTCCAACTATGTGCGAATACCTCTCAGGCCAAGAGAAGGTGTGTGGCGCCACATCCTTCAAGCCCTTGAATCAGCCCTTAAGGGAGTTATCTATCTACTTATCCCTGCTTCGGGGAAGGAGTGAATTCCATCTTGTGTAGCTAAGTTTCTAGCTCCTAAATCAGATGAATCCCCAAAATGGTAGGTTTGAATCGACGACCTAGCCACTCGCACCCATACAAATCAAAGGACTTCCCTCAATGGTAAGAGTTCCCAAATCACTCAGGATTGAGGTCATGTTATCTTTGATCATCTTAGTGAAGTGAAGTCTCTGTCATGAACGGTGTTATCTAACGAGACGTTAACACTTCGTGGTCAGGTCTTATACAAACTCTTTGTATAGGACGCCTCTGCTCGCATGTCCTCTACATGAATGATCAGGATCAAACCATCTGTGACAAGTCACAACACTTGTGACCATTCCATAAAGCGAGCGGGTCGCATCCGTAACGTTACCGGGATAAGGTATCCCTCCTATATCCATAAACTATAGAACATTTTGGTTATCTTTCAAGACATGATCCACTTGTATGTCACCACATACATGCTTAAGTTACACACAAATAACCAGGTTATGTTTATTGGTTTGTGGTAAAGCAAATAACTGAGCAAAAAAAAGATGTGAAGTAAATATCATATATTATACAACACAAGCGTTCATACAAACTGTTTACAAACTACAGGACACGAGACTTTAAGGCATTAATCCCAACACTTACATCCTTGCAACCACTGATTATATTTCACGATGGGTGAAGGCCATCGCCTTGAGAGAAGCTAAGAAGAAAAACGTGGTGGACTTTATCTGTACTCACATCATCTACCAGTACGATATCCCTCATCGAATTGTGACAGATAGTGGAAGGCAATTCTCCAATAGCTTGATGGATAGGTTGGATGAGAAATTTAAGTTCAAGCAGTACAAGTCATCCATGTACAACACTATTGCAAATGGGTTGGCAGAGGCATTCAACAAAATGATGTGTAACCTGCTGAAGAAAATTGTTTCTAAGTCAAAAAGAGATTGGCAAGAGAAGATTGGTGAGGCATTGTGGACTTATCGCATCACTCATCGTACTTCTACAGGAGTTACACCATACTTTCTTTCGTTGGATCATAAAAATAACCCCCTCGTGTACCTTTAAGGTAGCCTACAAAGAGCCATAACCTCGACCGTGGTTCCAGCTTCTTGAGATTAGCCTCAAGCACATGTGCCGAGCAACCCCAAATCCGGAAATAACGTAAACTAACTTTACGCCCGTTCCACAACTCCAGAGGAGTTCTCACAACACTCTTGGAGGGAACACAGTTGAGTATGTATACCACAGTCTCCACTGCGAAACCCCAAAACGAGTCTGGTAAGGAAGTGTAACTCATTATCGAGTGAACCATGTCCAACAAGGTCTTATTTCTCCTCTCCGGTACACCATTTTGCTGAGGTGTACTCGGCGCTGAGAGTTAGAAAACGATTCCATATTTTATCAAATAGTCCTGGAATGCAGAGTCTAAAAAATTCCCCACATCGATCCGATCGAAGTGTTTTCATCCGTCTATCCAATGCGTTTTCAATTTCAACCTTGAACTTTTTGAACTTTTCAGACTTCCATTGCATAAAATAAACATACGCGTACCTGGAGTAATCATTAGTAAAACTGATACAATACTCATAGCCACCTCGGGCTCGCACATTCATAGAACCACAAAGATCAGAATGTACTAACTCAAAAGGCTCCTTGGCTCTATAATCTTTTCCAGTAAAAGGTCGTTTAGACATCTTACCCTCAAGACAAGACTCGCACAAAGAATTTTCTTCTAACTCACTTAGAATTCCATTCTTCACCAATCTCTCAATCATATTGAGATTGATGTGCCCTAAACGTAGATGCCAAAGTTGGGCATTTTCTTTTGGAGAAATACGTCGACGTTTTGTTTAAGTTACAACAATTCTAAACAGTTCAGTATTATGGAGGGAATTAATAGCTAACGACCTTAGCACATATAAATTAGATTCCAGATTTGCTGTACAAATAAAAATACCATCTTTATGAATAAACGCTTTATCCACATTAAAAGAGATAGTATATTTATATTGCAATAAACACTTTACAGAAATGAGGTTCTCTTAAATTTAGGAACAATATATACTTCATTCAAAATAAGAAACCTATTCTGTAAAGCTAACTGGAGCCCTCCCACTGCCACAGTTGAGACGACATACCCGGTGCCTACTCGCATTGTC
>NC_052356.1:39841127-39848469 GCF_009727055.1 Benincasa hispida | reverse complement strand
AGGATTAATTATCATATAATTAATCAATTAATTAATTAATAAATATAATCATATTATATTTATATCCTATAGTTTAATATCACATATCTACTATAATATTTTCTCCTCTACAATATAAATCATATTTATATCTAATTTCCTCCATAAAAATGTATCTCATACATTTGGCCAATTATATCATATATAATTAACCAGTCTAATTATACGATATATAATCGAACTTCCTTTTGTCAATTTGAATATTTCAAATTAACCCAAATATTGGTTCCCGACTTTATCCAAGCTACCCAGGGGACCTAATGGACTTGTGGCTCGAAGCTCCAATGGTATGTGAATAGCTGACTAAACTCTTAAGCCATGAGATCTATCATCCGTTAACTGTCAGGCATTCCACTAAAGACCAATAGTTGAACTCTTCTTACCACAGATATATTTCTGTGTCCATCGGATATAACCAATCTTGAGTACGATGACCCTTCACAAATGCTCGTACGTACAGCTGGGCCAATTTACTGTTTTCTCCTTGTAGTTACATCTCACTTCTTAAGTATCACTAATTCCTAGGGATTCATTAACCTAGACAATCAGACTACTGATTTTAGTCTAAGTTGTCTTTTTAAACTCTGCTCATAAACAACGTTTGTCTATAAAATATAAACAAGTTCAAGTAGTCACATTTAAACACTTTAATGGATTGTCCTTAACTTTCATACATGCATCAAATCTGTCTAATTCACCTTTCCAAGTAAGTTCCCAGGTAGGGGTGTTATGTTTCCATCAACTTAAATACCCTAGTCTAGACAGAACCCGCCTTAGACAAAAGGTCCGTTATAGATAGATTTGCTACACTTTAACCTTTTATTAGCCAATTTAATCCTATTAAACTGAATAAAATATTAAAGCCTTAGGGTTGCTAATCATATTAGAACCGCGATCTTAGGTCTATGTGATCCAAGTTTTAAACATTTTAAAACCATGAATTAAACCTAAGTGAGCATGCATGTCTTTCTTATTTTTTAGTTCCAATTTCTCTTTAACTTTTAAAAAGAAACAACTAAAAAAACATTGCGTATAATGAGGCGTTTATAACATTTATAAAGTAACATATAGGTCATGCTTCATGCAATATCCGGTCATTACTATATAACTTTAATATATCGCGTAATAACCAAGCAAACATGCTATCATTCACCCTTATACTATAACAATTATAATATAAAGATGATGCATGTCAATGCTTTTTATGCATGCATAAATATAACTCTTATATTATATGATGCATGAGCATGCTCTTACATAATTAAATCATGCTTCTCTAAATTATAACAATTACAATAAAAAGATGATGCATGATCATTGCATAACCTAAGGTCGGATTTGCTATATGTGCATACCATATGACATATAAAACATATATATCTCATGTAATAAACAAAGGATCAATAGACCGGGATGAGCCTTTTAACCAAAAAACGGATTGAAAAATCCTATCTATTACATTTTTCATCGAGAAAACAGGTTCACAGGCGAACAGGGTCTTGAACCGCTAGGAGGTCTTCATTGTGTAGCAATCTCCAGTAGGTAGACGATCGTTCAGCGCGCACTAGACGATATGAACAAAAGTAAACAATCGCGTAGACGACGACGAGGCTGCCAAGCCTAATCGTCCATGTGATCGTGTAGCGCGACAATAGGTAAACGATTTACCTCGAGTTACTAAGCGATCATTTAGTAAGTTACTAAGAGATGAAGCTTGCTGACCTAAATGATCATCTAGCGCACTTTAAATGATACACGAGCATCTCATCGTCTAACCAATGCGTGCAACTTGGTAAACGATTTACCCTGCGATGGTAAAAGATGAAGCTTGCTGACTTAAACGATCGTCTAGCGTGTGTGTGCATTAAACGATACTCAGCGATCGCGTGTCTGATCGTCAACCTGATACGACCAACTCTTGATCGCATACCCCATCGTTTAACCGATGCGTTCAACCACGATCGCATACTCCTTCATCTTTATGATGCGATGGACAGAGATCGCATTGAACTTTTTATGCATGATGCGGTCAACCCTAGATCGTCTCCTTCCTCGAAGAGCCGCAACCTTTGCCCAGAATTTCGACGAATGACTCAAGACTTCAAACAAACTTTGAATACAGACTCGATAACGATTATTTATGCCAAAAAACGTAAGGGCCTTTACAAAAAATCGCAAATGTAAAAGGAATTAAATAAACCGAGACAATTCATCCTGAAAACATCCATTAATCTGGCACATCCACAGATGATTTAACATTTAAAACAGCGTAAAAATGCACCCACCATGAATGTATATGTTATTTCGTTACAACAGAAGAAATTGAAGTATCAGAAACCTGGCTCTGATACCAATTGAAGGATCTCATTCCAAGAGTTCCATGAGCGTGTTCAGATCGCTATGATTTCATAGTGACCGAAACACAAAAGATATACATTCAACACAAACAGTTATGCATATTAAACCTAATTATCAGCATGTTCAGTACACAATCAATAACAAAGAAAGGATTCATACCAGTTGAAGACTCTCTTCACATGTCTAAACCCTAAGCAGCGGAAACCCTCGAATAGATTTACCAATACTTGGCTATATGTCGACTACAACAGCACGATCAGTACAAACACGAACACTACAGCTGGGACGACACAACCACTAGTGAAACTCAGGTATCCTTGAAGTGAAAACCCAAAGAGTCGGTTTTGGTGAGTTTGGTAGAGGACGGAGGATAACGGGTCGTGTAGACGATAAGCAAGTGGGAGATAACACTGTGCTATCATATAGTGAAAGTGCTTATCGTATAGTGGGCTACACGATCGTGTAAGAAAGGCTGAACGATCGTTTAGGAAAAACGTATACGATCGTTTTGAGAAATCATGAGGTAGACGATCGTTTAGACGGACGAGTTTCTATCGTCTAGGCTCTCGCGATCGTTTTCACGAATTCTTTTGGGCGCGGACGAAAATATGAAAAAAACGATTTGAAAATGAAAACGATTTTCATTTTTAATCTACTGGTTACCATAACCAACGTAGCCCATTTCACCCGTCCGAATGTGGACAAATTAGTTAATTATCAAATAATTAATCAATTAATTTAATTAATAAATATAATCATATTATATTTATATCTTATAGTTTGATATCACATATCCACTATAGTATTTTCTCCTCTACTTGATATAAATCATATTTATATCTAATTTTCTCCAAATTAATGTATCTCATACATTTAGTCAATCATATCATATATAATTAACCAGTTCAATTACATCATATATAATTGAACTTTCTCCCAAACACTGGTTCTCGACTTTATCCAAACTACCCAGGTGACCTAATGGACCTATGGCTCGAAGCTCCAACGGTACGTGAACAGCTGATTAAACTCTTTAGCCACGAGATCCACCATCCGTTAATTGTCAGTGATTCCACTAAAGATCAACAGCTGACTTCTTCTTACCACAGATATATTTTTTGTGTCAATTGGATATAACCAATCATGAGTACGATGACCCTTCACAGATGCTCGTAAGTACATTTGGGCCAATTTACCATTTTGCCCCTGTAGTTACATCTCACTCCTTAAGTACTACTGATTCCTCTAATGAACAATACAACATAGTCCAACTATGTGTGAACACCTCTCGGGCCAAGAGAAGGTATGTGGTGCCACCCGTTCAAGCCCCGGAATCAGCCCTTAAGGGAGCCATTTATCTACTTACCTCTGCCTCGGGGAAGGAGTGAATTCCATTTTGTGTAGCTGAGTTCCCAACTTCCAAATCAGACGAATCCTCAAAATGGTAGGTTTTGGATTCGTACGACTTATGGCCTTTGCACCGCATACAAATCAAAGAAAACCTACTGCTTAATGGCAGGAGTTCCTAAACTCAACTCAGGATTGGAGGTCATGTTCTCTATGGGTCATCCTACGTGAAGGTGAAGTAAATATCATATATTAACAATACAAAGTGTCCGTACATACTATTTGACAAACTACAGGACACGAGATTATTAGGGCATACAACATCCAACAATCTCCCACTTGTATCTAAAGTGAATGGGTGGTGTACAAAAAAACTTAGGTACACAAACAATAAAATATAGGGCACTAAAGAACCCAGTAACAAGAAATATCTCCCATTTGCCCTAGTCCAGCCGCGGGGCATCCTGTAGAACCTATACTCTGTAGGTGATCCTCAAACACTGTAGCTGTAGAGAATGTCGTAAATTAGGGTCAGCAACGATTAATGCTCCAAAGCGATCTGCGTGATTGATCACGTCCTTTGGTGCACTATTCGGTATTAGATGATACTTTCGCTCTGGTGTGTTTACCCGCCTGCTGTGACTCCTGTGACTTCCTTGGAGTTTGGCCACTACCCCACCTAATTATCACAATATTAGAGGGGTAACGGCCAAGCCATACCAAATAAATCTGAGAACACTTCAGGTCTAGTCCAAGAACTTCCTTAGCAGCAGACAACCTTCTTAGCTGGTCTTTGGTAACTTGTTAGCCGTACTGTACTCCCGCCTTTCATAGTGAGTCAGGATGTACCCCTGTCTTAAGTGCTTTCCCACACCTCGACAACTCCTCCTGTTAACAGTAAAAATTGACCCTGAATGTGGACTTGTGAAGAGTCTGTTGACTATTCAAAGATTCTAAAAGTCAGAATCGTTGTATCATGTAAGGACATAATCCCATCGAGCCATACACGAGCTGGTAGTCCCGCGTTACCCGAAGATACTTGAGGATGGTTCTTCGCACTGGCGATTCAGGTGACCCTAGCTTGGTTAGTGACTGGATAATCTTACTGACTATGGCCCACTAAACCGGTAGCAGATGTTGTGGACTGAGTATAGAGCATCGCATCCATCAAAACTAACTGCACGACAGAAGATATGGGACGCTGTTCAATCTCCTCAACTTCTTGAGGCATCGTAGGACACATTTCCTTAGACAAAGTGACTCCATGCCTGAACAGCAAAAGGCCCCTCTTGGAGTCCTTTATCGAGTACTTGAGCAACATCTTGTCAATGTACAATGCTTGAGACAGAGCTAGCACTTTGTTCTTACGATCCCGAAAGATTTGGATACCTAGAAAAAACTGAGCTTCTCCCAAATATTTTATTTGGAATTGAGTTGCTAGCCAGTTCTTAACTGTAGTCAGTAGACCTACATCATTTCCAATCAGTAGGATATCGTCTACAAATAACACTAAGAAGACTACTGAAGCATTGATGATCTTCTTGTAGACACAAGGTTCATCAACGTTTTGGTCAAAGCCATACGACTTGATAGCAGTATCAAACTGTATGTTCCAAGATCGAGACGCCTGTTTCAGTCCATAAATGGACCGATTTAGTTTGCAAACCTTTTGCTCTTGACCTTTGGCTATGAATTGCTCGGGCTGCACCATATAAATGGTCTCCTCAAGATTTCCATTCAGAAAGGCTGTCTTGACGTCCATTTGCCAGATCTCATAATTATAATAGGTTACAATGGATAGAAGGATATGGATTGACTTTAACATGGCAAAAGGCGAGAAAGTCTCCTCATAGTCGACTCCCTCTACATGGGTATAACCTTTTGCCACTAGTCGAGCCTTGTAGTTCTGTACCTTCCCATCAGCACCCCGTTTGTGCTTGTAGATTCATTTACAACCTATAAGGCGAACCCCATCAAGCTGATCTACAAGATCCCATATTGAGTTGAAGTACATCGACTCCATCTCAAGATCCATGGCCTTGACCCATTCATCCCAGTCAACATCCTCCATTGCCTTCTTATAAGACAACGGATCCTCAACGTCACCATCTGCTACCACAGCAAGGATTTCCGTGAAACCCAGATAGCGACCGGGTGAGATCGTAACCCTCCCACTACATCGAAGTTCCCTCAACTCTTGAGATGAAACCGACCTACTGAATGAACTCCCATCAACAACTCTTGTTGATGCTGTAGGCTCTTCAACAACTCTTGTTGAAGTTTCAGTAGTTTCATTGGAATGCTCACGCAACACGACTTTTCTTCGTGGACTGTGCTCTCTTATATGATCCTCCTTCAAGAAAGTAGTGTTTGTTGAATCGAACACCCTATTTTTCGTTGGATCATAAAAATAACCCCCTCGTGTACCTTTGGGGTAGCCTACAAAAAGGCACAATCTCGACCGCGATTTCCAATTTCTTNTCTCATCGTCTACACGATGCGTGCAACCAGGTAAACGATTTACCTTGTGATACTAAGAGATCGTTTAGTCAGTTACTAAACGATGAAACTTGCTGACCTAAACGATCGTCTAGCGCGCCAGTGCGTTAAGCGATCCGTGAGCATCTCATTGTCTATATGACGTGATACTCAACAATTTCGTACTCGATCGTCAACCCGATGCGACCAACTCTTGATCGCATTCCCCATCGTTTAATCGATGCATTCATCAGTGATCGCGTACTTCTTCATCTTTATGATGCTATCAACAAGGATCGCGTAGAACATCTTCTGCACGATACGATCAACCCTAGATCGCCTCCTTCCTCGAAGAGCCGCAACCTTTACCCAGAACTTCAACGAATGACTCAAAACTTCAAACAAACTTTGAATATAGATTCGAGAACGATTATTAATGCCCAAAAACGTAGGGGATTTCACAAATAACCGCAAATGTAAAAAGATCTAAATTAAATAGAGGTCAATCATCCCGAAAATGTCCATTAATCAGGCACATCCACAGTAGATTTAACAATTAAACAATGTAGAAATGCACCCACCATGAATGTAAGTCTTATTTCATTGCAACAGATGAAATCGGAGTATCAGAACCTGGCTATGATATCAATCGAAGGATCACATATCGAGAGTTCCATGAGCGTGTTCGGATCGCTCCGATCTCACCGTGATTGAAATATAAATATATACATTCAACACATACAGTTATGCAAATAAACTCTAATTAACGGCATGCTACGAACAAAGATAAATTACAAGGAAACAGAGTTCCATACCAGTTGAAGACTATCTTCAATCTCCGGATCTCCAACGCTGCAAACCCTTCAAATGTTCTACCAACGCCCGATGGAAAACGTCGACTACAGTAGCACGATCAACGTGAACTCACGATCGCAATGGGTAGGACACCACCACTAATGAGCACCGGGTATTCTCGGAGTGAAAACACAAAACGTCGACTACAGTAGCACGATCAACGTGAACTCACGATCGCAATGGGTAGGACACCACCACTAATGAGCACCGAGTATTCTCGGAGTGAAAACACAAAAGGTGGGCTTTGGTGAATTTGGTAGAGGAC
>NC_052356.1:39839150-39840245 GCF_009727055.1 Benincasa hispida | reverse complement strand
GAGTATGATGTCCCTTCACAAATGCTCGTAAGTACATCTGGGCCAATTTATCGTTTTGCCCCCATAGTTCCATCTCACTCCTTAAGTACCACTGATTCCTCTAATGAACAATACAACATAGTCCAACTATGTGTGAACACCTCTCGGGCCAAGAAAAGGTGTGTGGTGGCACATCGTTCAAGCCCCAGAATCAGCCCTTAAGGGAGCCATCTATCTACTTACCCATGCCTCGGGGAAGGAGTGAATTCCATCTTGTGTAGCTGAGTTCCCAGCTCCAAAATCAGACGAATCCTCAAAATGGTAGGTTTGAATCGGCGACCTGGCCACTCGAACCCATACAAATCAAAGAACCGCCCTCAATGGTAGGAGTTCCCAACTCATTTAGGATTGAGGTCATGTTACCTATGGTCATCCTAGTATAGTGAAGTCTCTGTCATGAATGATGTTATATAACGAGACATTAACACTTTGTGGTCAGGTCTTATACAAACTCTTTGTATAGGATGCCCCCGCTTGCATATCCTCAACACGAATGATCAGGATCAGACCATTGTGACATGTCACAACACTTGTGACCATTCCACAAAGCAAGCTGCGTCCATAGCATTACCAGGATAAAGTTTCCCTCCTTTATCCATATACTACAAACCACTTTGGTTATCATTCAAGACATGATCCACTTGTATGTCACCACATACATGCTTGAGTCACATACAGATAACTAGGGATTTTATGTTTATTGGTTTGTGGTAAAGCAAATAAAATAATTAACCGAGAAAAATACAAGATGTGAAGTAAATATCAAATATTAACAACATAAGTGTTCGTACATACTGTTTACAAACTACAGGACACGAGACTTTAGGGCATCATCCCCAACAGGATTATGCTAACCTGGCTGCCCTCATCGATGGTAGACCCATTCAACTCTGCCATATTAAAGTAGACCATCAGGTTAAGCACATGTTCATGAATAGAGGTGCCTTCTTCCATTTTGGAGTTGAATATATATTTAAGAGCCTCATGCATAAGCTGTTCAGACGGTTGTCTAAACATCCCCTGCAGGGACTCCATGTTCTCACGGGGAGTGAGCAT
>NC_052356.1:39773902-39838295 GCF_009727055.1 Benincasa hispida | reverse complement strand
TATGAACACTCTCTCCATCCACCTTGATATTGACCTACCCAAACACCATCTGTTAGGAGGACACGCCAAAGGTGCCTCGAGGCCAATGGTAGATCTCACGGTGTGGACTATTTAGGAGAAACATGGTAGGTTTAAGTGAAGCATCTTATGCCCCAAGTACCTCCCACTGAATGTTCTACCTAGGGTTCATTAACCTAGACAATCAGGCTACTGATTTTAGTCTAAGTCTTCTTTTTAATTCCCGCTCATAAACAACGTTTGTTTATGAAATATGAACAAGTTCCAGTAGTCACATTTAAACACTTTAATGGATTGTCCTTAACTTGCATACATGCATCAAATCTATCTAATTCACCTTTCCAGGTATTCCCAGGTAGGGGGTTACGTTTCCGTCAACTTAAATACCCTAGCCTAGACAGAACTCGCCTTAGACAAAAGGTCCTTATAGATAGATTTATTAGCCAATTTAATCCTATTAAACTAATTAAAAGATTAAAGCTTAGGGTTGCTAATCATATTAGACCCGTGATCTTAGGTTTATGTGATCCAAGTTTTAAACATTTTAAACCATGAATAAAACCGAAGTGAGCATGCATGTCTTTCTTATTTCTTTTAGTTCTAATTTCTCTTTAACTTTTAAAAAGAAACAATTTAAAAACTATTGCGCACAACAAGGTATTTACAACATTTATAAAGTAACCTATGTGTCATGCTTCATGCAATGTCCGGTCATTACTATATATAACTTTTATATAATGCGTAATAACCAAGCAAACATGCTATCATTCACCCTTATACTATAACAATTATAATATAAAGATGATGCATGTCAATGCTTTTTATGCATGCATAAATATAACTCTTATATTATATAATGCATGAGCATGTTTTTACATAATTAAATCATGCTTCTCTAAATTATAACAATTACAATAAAGAGATGATGCATGATCAATGCATAACCTAAGGTGGGATTTACTATATATTTATACCATATGACATATAAAAACCATACATCGCATGTAATAAATTAAGGATTAATGGACCGGGATGAGCCTTTTAAAAAAAAGGGAATAAAATAACCCTATCTATTAAATTTTTCATCGAGCGCACCGGTTCACAGGCGAACTGGATCTTGAACCACCAAGAGGACTCCATCGTGTAGTAAACGCCGAAGGTAGACGATCACCTAGCGCGCACTAGAAAATAGATACATAAACTAAATGATAGCGTAGACGACAACAAGGCTGCGAAGCCTGATCATCTAGGCGATCACTTAACGCGGCGACAGGTAAATGATTTACCTTGCATTACTAAGCGATCGTTTAGTCATTTACTAAGTGATGAAGCTTGTTGAGCTAAACGATTGTCTATCGCGTGTGTGCGTTAAACGATACGTGAGCATCCCATCGTCTACACGACGCGATCAACCCTTGGTCGTCTCCTTCCTCGAAGAACTGCAACGCTTGCGTCGATCTTCTTCATGAACGACTCAAGACTAAAAAAGACTTTGAATTATAGACTCGATAACGATTATTAATGCCTAAAAATGTAGGGGCCTTTACAAACAACTGCAAATGTAAAAGAATTACATCAAACTGAGGCTAACATCCACGAAAACATCCATTAATCCACACATCCATAGCAATTTAACAAATTTAAACAGAGCAGACATGCACCCACCAAGAATGTATATGTAATTCGTTGTAACAATGAAATTGGAATATCAGAACCTAGCTCTGATACCAATTGAAGGAACTCTTAACGAAGAGCATCCATGAGCGCATTCGGATCTTTCCGATTTCATTATGACCAAAATACAACATATACATTCTAACATAAAGTTATACAAATACACACTAATTAAAAGCATGCTATAAACACTAAAAAACAAGGGAAAGAGTTCTCATACCAGTTGAAGACACTCTTCAAGCTTTGAAACTCAGATGCAGCGGAAGAACCTCCATTCGTACTCTATCGTCCAGTAAATGCGTCGGCTGCAGCAACACGATCAATCACGAACAAGTGAACAATAGCGGGGATGACACCACCAAAATGGAGCCCTTGGTATTCTCGGAGTGAGAATCTAAAGAGTGGTCTTTGGTGAATTTGGTTGAGGTTGGAGAAAGAATAAATCGTGTAGACGATAAGAAAGTGGGAGAGAAAAGGAGCTATCGTATAGCTAAGTACTTATCGTTTAGAAGAAGCTACATGATTGTGTAGGTTTTACTAAGCGATTGTTTAGTAAATGGTAAATGATCGTTTAGAAAACACAGAACACTATGTAATCGTTTAGGAAAGCTAAGTGATCATTTAGGGACTAGCATGCTATCGTTTAGGCACAAGGTGTGCGATCATTTAGGCCCTGAGCGATTATCATATAGGCTCTCAAACTATGTGATCATTACGTTTTTACACCGATGTCAATTTTTTCGAACTTTTGCAAAATGAAACAAATTTTCATTTTATTCATCGGTTACCATAACCGAATGCGACTGCTCCCACTAACGCATGTCCAAGAGAAGTTTTAGGCTAATAATTAACCAATTTAATAATTAATGAATACAATCATATTATATTCTTACCTTATAGTCTGATATCACATATCTATTATAGTAATTTTTCCTCCACATGATATAAATCATATTTATATCTGAATTCCTCCATAATAATGTATCTCATATATTTAGTCAATTATATCATATGTAATCAGCCAACTCAATTATATCATATATAATCGAACTCTCTATTGTCAATTTGAATATTTCAAATTGACCCAAACACTGATTCTCGACTTTATCCAAGCTACCCAAGGGACCTAATGGACCTGTGGTTTGAAGCACCAACGGTCCGTGAATAGCTGACTAAACTCTTTAGCCACGAGATCCACAATCCGTTAATTGTCAGGCATTCCACTAAAGACCAACAACTGAACTCTTCTTACCATAGACATATTTCTGTGTCCATCGGATATAACCAATCATGAGTACGATGACCCTTCATAGATGCTCGTAAGTACAGTTGGGCTAATTTACCGTTTTGCTCCTATAGTTACATCTTACTCCTTAAGTACCACTGATTCCTTTAATGAACAATACAACATAGTCCAACTATGTGTGAACACCTCTCGGCCAAGAGAAGGTGTATGGCGCCACATCCTTCAAGCCTTGGAATCAGCTCTTAAGGGAGCTATCTATCTACTTACCCTTGCTTCGGGGAAAGAGTGAATTCCATCTTGTGTAGCTGAGTTCCCAGCTCCCAAATCAAACGAATCCCCAAAATGGTAAGTTTGAATCGACGACATGGCCATTTGCACCTATACAAATCAAAGGACCGCCCTCAATGGCAGGAGTTCCCAACACACTCAGGATTGAAGTCATGTTACCTATGGTCATCCTAGTGAAGTGAAGTCTCTGTCATGAACGGTGTTATATAACGAGACGTTAACACTTCATGGTCAGGTCTTATACAAACTCTTTGTATATGATATCCCCGCTCGCATGTCTCCTACACGAATGATCAGGATCAGACCATCTGTGACAAGTCACAACACTTGTGACCATTCCACAAAGTGGGCCGCATCCGTAGCGTTATCAGGATAAGGTTTCCCTCCTATATTCATATACTACAGACCATTTTGGTTATCTCTCAAGACATGATCCACTTGTATGTCACCACATACATGCTTAAGTTACACACAGATAACCAGAGATTTTATGTTTATTGGTTTGTGGTAAAGCAAATAAAATATGCAACTGAGCAAAATACAAGATGTGAAGTAAGTATTATATAATATACAACACAAGCGTTCTTACAAACTACAGGATATGAGACTTTAGGGCATCAACCCCAATACTTACATCCTCGCAACCACTGATTATTTTCGCGATGGGTGAAGGCCATCACCTTGAGAGAAGCTAAGAAGAAAAATGTGGTGGACTTTATCCGTATTCACATCATTTACCAGTACGATATCCCTCATCGAATTTTGACAGATAGTGGAAGGCAATTCTCCAATAGCTTGATGGACAGGTTGTGTGAGAAATTCAAGTTCAAGCAGTATATGTCATCCATGTACAACACTGTTGAAAATGGGTTGGCAGAGGCATTCAACAAAACGATGTGTAACCTGTTGAAGAAAATTGTTTCTAAGTCAAAAAGAGATTGGCAAGAGAAGATTGGTGAGGCATTATAGACTTATCGAACCACTCATCATACTCCTACAGGAGTTACACCATACTCTCTTGTTTATGAAGTAGAAGTCATCATTCCTTTCGATAGAGATATTCCATCACTAAGGATGACAGTGCAAGAGGGATCGACTACAGAAGACAATGCCAAGTTACGACTTCAAGAATTAGAAGCACTTGATGAAATACGGTTGGAAGCTTAACAAGCATTGAAATGTTACCAAACGCGAATGTCTAAAGCCTTTGATAAGCATGTGAAACCTTGATCTTTTCAAGTCGATGATCTGGTACTTGTAGTAAGAAGACCCATTATCACGACGAGGCATACGGGAAATAAGTTCACACCTAAATGGGATAGACTTTACATCGTCAAAGAGGTCTACACAAATGAAGCATACAAGATCGTTGATCAAGGCAGATTAAGAATTGGCCCAATCGATGATAAGTTTCTTAAGAAATTTGTTTGATAAAAAAAAAAAAAAAAAAAANGGACTATGTCGTATTATTCATTAAAGGAATCAGTGGTACTTAAGGAGTGAGATGTAACTACAGGGGCATAACGATAATTTAGCCCAACTGTACTTGTCTAATACCAAAATTAAATGGTTAAACTTAAGAAATTTTATGCTTAATAAATATGTAAAAGAGAGAAAAAAAAAAAAAAAAAAACAAAGACTCCTTATCATAAGAGTATAAACTGCATGGTGCTCCTGGCCTGTATGAGCTTAAAAGGTGAATGACCTAATTTATGAACTACGGTATGTAAGCAGCTTAAAGAAATTTAAGTTCAGTCGCATGATAATATATATATATAAACCCAAAATTAAATGTAGTCTCGCAAAAAGAAAAAAATACATAATTTTGTAAATCAAAATATTCGAGTTTACATGTGTAAGACGATGAGACTAAATCCAAACCCCTTCCCCCTTCTGTAACTCATTCTCAATATTGAGTGAGTTATGGAGTCCTATCTATGAAGGCAGTTCTTTGAGTTGTTTGGATGAGAGTGACCCAAGTTACCGACTCAATAAGTCTAACATTTCGGAGATTTGTTCGAGTAGGGAGTTGGGAACATAGCTACATAAGGTGGAATTCACTATTTCCTCGCCTTTAGGGTAAGTAGAGGAGTAGTTTCCTTAAATGTTGATTCCGAGTCTTGAACAAAGGATACTGATAACGGGTAGAAATGCATGTCATTACAATACAAAGTTATAAAACAATGCAGGATTGCGATGGTAAAAATATACAATATTGCGTCAAAAAGTATTAAGTTCACAACATTGCGATCACTTGCGTCCATCGCATTAAAATAGCTAACTTATGTATTTTGTGCAGAAAATGCGTTGGCGCAAGGCGGAAATGCGATCCGAAGAAATTAATGTCTGAGCGCATTAAGAGATTGCGACCACAAGGCTATGCGATCATATGCGCTCGCGAAAATCTGCTCAAGAAGGTGGCCGCATAAAGCCGGTGCATCAAAGTGAAAGCTTAATAAATCACGATGGGACAAAAAGCTGATGATGGTCGACTCCGAATTAAGTTGACAAGCCTTTAACGACATTGTAGCAAGTACACTCAACTTTTCGGTGACAAATATTTGGCGCATCAGACAGAGAATTAATGCCATCCCATCAGTACAATCATATGAGAGAAAAAGCTCTTCACCCTAAAGCTCTATAAATACTGAAGGCCACCTTCATTGAAGGAGTTCGCTCAGTTTAGAGAGTTCACCATATAGACGATAGTTAGCCTTGTTCTTATTTTTTTTATACTTAGAAGGCAGAAGCGAGAAAAGGAGAAGACGCCAGAAGATTGTCCTGGTCAGCTTGAGAGAGTGCCATAGAGCGTGGAAAACAGAGAGAGGGTCGACTCTTGCGAGAGCAAGTATATCTTTTAAGCAGAGTAAAGAAGAATAGTGTAAAAGCATTGGGAAGCAAGAAATTACTACTAGGCTCTTTATATTTCTTTCGCATTGTCATTCTGTATTTTGATTTCATATATAGAATGGAACTTACATTTCTATATCTGTTTACTCTCTTTAAAATATGCATGAGTAGCTAAAATTGTCGAATGGGGTGAGAAGTACTTAGCTAACATGACCTAGGATCTTTATTGTATGCAACCATCTTGTCTTATGTTGCACCCATCACCCTTTAGAGCTACTCTAGAGAGAGTCTAAAGAAAGAATTTAAGACTTGAGAGAGCTAGGTTAGAATCTAGACTCGAGAGAGCAAGATTAGATCTGCATAAGCAAGAGATAGAAACTTAGAGATAAGCTCTGTTTGCCAACATGCATCGTATGTGCTCTAGAGATAGGTTATGGTAGTATGCGGTTGCCTTGTATATGTGTGTGTCATTCGTCATCGCATAGACAAGAATAGAGGCTTAAACGTAGGTCCTATAGACACCATCGCATACATCACATGTATTAAAAAACTAGAAGCCATAACATTTGCATTGAGAGATGATTTGCTATTGTATGTATGTAGCATGATCACATAACATGAACGCAATCTTTGGAAGTGTTAGCTAAATCCCTTCTCAACCCGTTTCCCCGCATATTCATCGCATCTTTCGTATTATTAACTCTTTTCTCAGATCCGCTGCATAGCTTTTATACTTCAAACAATTTTCCAACCAACGCATTGATTTATTTGTTATCGCAAAGTAATCGACATTTACCATTACATACTGTGTTCTTAGTCCCTGTGTTCGACCCTAGGCTTACCAGGCAACTCAGTAGGATTTATACTTGGGTCTTGTTGAGAAAACTTGCATGCATAACGCATATTCCACCATCGCATTCTACACCATTATTTCATCGCATAAAATAACGCATCAGATACCTGCTCTCTCATTGGCTTGAGAAGGACTTGATTTATAGTAGGACCATAAACAGATTGTTTATTAGAGGGATCAACGGTAAATAAGGAGTAAGAGGTAATTATAGGAGTAAAATGATAATTTGGCCAAACTGTAATTACGAACTACTCAGAATGATCGACTTATTGTATTGGTTAAATCCATGGATGCAGAAATATTTTATAGTGCAAAGAGTACATATGTGGATCTTTAGTGGAGTGACCCATAGTTAATGAATGTTCATAAACATAATTAAAGTGTTAAATTAGTTTATGTCAAATCATTAGAGCTTCTGATCTGTAGGTCCATTAAGTCCCTTACTTGCTTACAATGGTTAAACAAGGACTCATACTTTTGAAAGAATTTGAATAGTTCAAATAAATCATTGCATCTTTCGTATTATTAACTCTTTTCTCAGATCCGCTGCATAGCTTTTATACTTCAAACAATTTTCCAACCAACGCATTGATTTATTTGTTATCGCAAAGTAATCGACATTTACCATTACATACTGTGTTCTTAGTCCCTGTGTTCGACCCTAGGCTTACCAGGCAACTCAGTAGGATTTATACTTGGGTCTTGTTGAGAAAACTTGCATGCATAACGCATATTCCACCATCGCATTCTACACCATTATTTCATCGCATAAAATAACGCATCAGATACCTGCTCTCTCATTGGCTTGAGAAGGACTTGATTTATAGTAGGACCATAAACAGATTGTTTATTAGAGGGATCAACGGTAAGTGGATCTTTAGTGGAGTGACCCATAGTTAATGAATGTTCATAAACATAATTAAAGTGTTAAATTAGTTTATGTCAAATCATTAGAACTTCTGATCTGTAGGTCCATTAAGTCCCTTACTTGCTTACAATGGTTAAACAAGGACTCATACTTTTGAAAGAATTTGAATAGTTCAAATAAATCATTGCATCTTTCGTATTATTAACTCTTTTCTCAGATCCGCTGCATAGCTTTTATACTTCAAACAATTTTCCAACCAACGCATTGATTTATTTGTTTCCGCAAAGTAATCGACATTTACCATCACATACTATGTTCTTAGTCCCTGTGTTCGACCCTGGGCTTACCAGGCAACTCAGTAGGATTTATACTTGGGTCTTGCTGAGAAAACTTGCATGCATAACGCATATTCCACCATCGCATTCTACACCATTATTTCATCACATAAAATAACGCATCAGATACCTGCTCTCTCACTGGCTCGAGAAGGACTTGATTTATAGTAGGACCATAAACAGATTGTTTATTAGAGGGATCAACGGTAAATAAAGAGTAAGAGGAGTGACCTATAGTTAATGAATGTTCATAAACATAATTAAAGAGTTTAATTAGTTTATGTCAAATCATTGGAGCTTCTGATCTGTAGGTCCATTAAGTCCCTTACTTGCTTACAATGGTTAAACAAGGACTAATACTTTTGAAAGAATTTGAATAGTTCAAATTATTTAAGAGAATAACGTTAATTGTATATGATACAATTACTATAATGTATTTAGATACATTATAATATAATGTTAATTTGAATAAGATTCAAAATTAAATTATATAATAAAAAGAGATTTAACATATTTAAATATGATTCAAATATTAAATTAATATGAATAAGATTCATATTAAAACTATAGGTTATGAGAGAGATTTACATTTGAATATGATTTATATGTACATGCAATTAAATATGAGATATTTAATTAAAAAAAAGCAATTAGTTAAGGAAATTTTCACGAATAGAAAAAAATGCCAAACTATTACAAAAATAACAGAAAAAGAAAATACCGATAGACACTGATACACTGATAGACTTCTATCAGCATCTATCAGTGAGACTTCGATCAACTTTTATCACTGATAGACACTGATAGACTTCTATCAACCTCTATAAAAAAAGATTAAAAATTTTGCTATTTTGTGTAAATAGTTTTCGTTATTTTTTAATTTTTAAAAATTTTTCCATTAATTAATTTGATTTAATGAATTTTATTTCATTTTAATTAATAACTAATTTAATTAAATAAAGAAAGTGAAAGTTATTCTTCTACTTTACGTAATAAAGGAGTGTGGGAAACTACTTTAAAGGTTGGTTATTACAAAGATGTGTTTTGATTCTCCCACCTAACTCCCAATCCGTTTCTCTTTCAAGATCTTTACAGAAAAGGTGTTCATTGTGAAAAAGTTCTCCAAAACTAAAAATTACTTCTCTTTCAAAAGTGGTTGCCACAAGCGGGCTCCTTGCTAGAGACATAGCGGAGAAGACCCTAAGGAGGCATCACTATTCGTAAGATTTATTTATTGAGAAAGAAGAATGTTTCTTTGGAGAAGATTGAAGAATGATTGTGGAAAGGTAATATGTTCTTCAACTCAATTGTATGTTTCACCTTAAATTAATCATAACAGATTGACGTGTGGTTTAATTTTTAATTTTCTGTAACTTCATCTTTCCAAAATCAAAACAAAAGCATTCACACACTTTCGCTGCGGGATCCGATCTCTTCAACAATATCTTCACTCATTGTGTCAATTAACCAAGAACAAATAAGTCGATCTTAACGCATCCACTTCAAATATTCTAGATTTTCAATCATTACATAGTATGCATTGTTCTTGAATTCGAAATTCTTCACTGATTCTGATGATTGCGAATCATCTTTCTCTGAGGAATACCCATATATTATATTAAGTATTTGCATTTTCCAAGTTAGGTAGTTGTTATCATTCAATTTTATCATTTTAAGTTGATGACCAAGATTTATCACGAGATCATTCCGATTACTTATTGCAGAGATACCATTCACAGTTTGAATTGAACTCAACGAAACTATTTCCTTTGCTGTCAAACTTGAGGCTCTGATACCGTCAGAAGACTTTCATATCAAGAAGAAAAGAGAGAATGAATGTATTGAAAAATATCATTTTATCCTTATATTGAAGATCAGTGAATTTTCTTATTTATGGATGAAAGACAGTTAAAAGAAAATAATATAAAATACATCAAGATAACAATCTATAACTACTTCATAAACAGCTTTAACTTCTTCCTTAGCGAGTTGCCTTAATAAGCCACACATATATCTTTTTGTTTTAGAATTTGTTTTATCATTAGAGGGTGTGTATTGTATATACAATTCACATTCAATAATTGAATAGACAATTTTGTAGATAATTTTAAATAAAATTGTTTTAAATGAAAAATAAAAACAAAAACTACCTTATTATTGTTATTATTTTGGAAAATTTTGTGGGGCAAAGGAATCATGAGGCTTGAAGGTAGAAAATAACATAATTGTTTTTTTTTTTTTTTTTTTTTTTTTTTTTTTTTTTTTTTTTTTTTTTCTTCCTTCCTTCTCTCTCTCTCTCTCGTTTTCTTTTGTTGGGACCTCAAAGGATTGAGGACGCCGACACCCATCTTTACCGTTTCACGTTGAATTAGAAGTCTAGTCCCTACCATTTATTTTGTATTTATTTAGTTCTTTAACTTTCTAGAGTATTTATTAAATTTTTTCGTTTCAATAACTATTTGATTTTTAATTTTTTATTTTTAAAAATTAAATTTATTTATTCTCAAATTTTTACTACAATTTTCATTCTTCTTAAGTAAAAGAGTTGAATTTTTAATTAAATTCTAAAAAAAAATTCGAAAGTTTTCAAAACCTGATTTAGTTTTTGAAAACATTTGTAGAAAGTAGATTAAAAAAAAAAATTAGAGGCGGAAGATGTGTGTATATAAGCTTAATATTAAAAAATAAAAATCAAATGATTATTAAACGACTTTCAATTTTATATTTATGTAGTCATAACAAAATTTGAACTTTTTAAAAGATAATTTGTTCTATTAAATATAAATAAAATTTTGTTAACCTTAAACTTTCAATGATGTGTATAGCATATTGATTGAAAGTTTAGGATTTAATGATTTAATTTAACATTTATTTATTTAATATTAGTTTTAGATTTTCTTTAAATTTCTCAACTTTCATTTATATTAAAAGTAGGTTTTAAACTTTTGAAAAGTTTAATTTAATAGGTTCTTAGATTTATATTTTATTGTTGGATAGATATTTGAATTTTATATTTTAAATTTTATGGTTTTATTAACCTATTTAACATTTTATATTTTTTTTTAGAGTCAGACCACAAGACAATTTGAAAAGTTTAAACACATATTATACATTTTTTTTAAAGTAGTTTTAATAGAACATTTGTGAAAATGAAAGATTAAACTTCAAAACTCGAAGGAGGAATTGCATGCCAATTACCTCTAAACTAAACTCGTTTTGATACATTTTTTAAAGTTTAATAAACTATTTAATACAAATCTGAACACGTTTGTAAAGTAATTACTCATCTCCACTATTTTGGTTATTCCTATCATCAAACCTTTGTGATGTTCATGATATTGTAATGTTTGGTTGATATTTTGACAACAATAAGAAAAAATGAACTAAAAAAAAAAGAGAGACCAAAAATTTTGATTTGAGAAAAGAAACCAATAGCATATTACATTTCAGAAAAGTATAGCCAAACTAAAGTTGAGGACCACTCTCATGCCACAAATGTCACCATCAAACATCCAAGATCTAGTGAATATAGAAACAATTAATTTAAAAAATATATATACATTTATTTTCCTTAAATAGGACTTAGACTATTTAGATATAACTATTTCATTTTTTTTTTTAAATTTTGAGACTAAAAAAAAGTCTTTAATGACTTCTTCACAAACTCGATATTAACTTAATTCAATACTAATTGACATATAATTTTTTCTTTTGAGATGAGAAGTTGTATCTCTTATACTTATATATCATATCACTATTATTATGGTAATAAAATAAAGTAGTTTAAAAAATAGTGAAAGTAAAAAGAAAAAAAAAAAAAAGAAAGAAAAAGGTCCACAATAGAGGGTTCCACGTAGGGCTGAAATTTTGTCCCCTAAAAAAATTATGTTTTGTAGTGAGAAAAAAAAGAATAAAAAAAAAGTTTAAATAAATGTCACAAGTGGGTGATGTTAAATAGACAAAATAAAATTTCTTTTTGAGGCAAAAAAGAAAAAGAAAAAGAACAATAATAATAATAATAATAATAATAATAATAATAATTATTATTATTATTATTTTATTTTATTTTTTGAAAAAAAAAGTGATTGGTGAAAGGTTGTGTCACATGGAAAACATGGCACCCACTCCAACTACTTGGCGTCTCTCTTCCGCTACATCCTATCTTTTAGTGGGATATCACTCATTTTTTTTCCTTTTCTTTTTTAATTCTCTTATTTTTCCATTTTAGTGAAATGATTTTAATTAAATTTATTTTATTCCATTAATACTTTCCTTCACATAAATTTTACGAAAAAAATTATGGGCTAAAATATATAGTTGACTGGTTAAATTATCATTTTATATCCTTGAAATCATTTTAATCTGTCTAATTTTAATATTTGTACTCTTAATAAACCGTAATTTTAATCAATTTTTATTGAATTGATTAAAATATGATAATTTAGAGGAAGAAAATGTAATATAAATGTATTTTCAAAATTTTAGTAGAGATTTTATTTTTTTTTTGAGATATTTAGATAAACCTGAAGATATAGTTTTTTGAGACATAAAAGATATTTTACTTTTTTATTTTGGTTAGCTCCCATATCAATATATTTCTATAATTTTGTTTATAATTTATAAGTGAAGGATCGAACTTAAGACTTCGATGTCGATTATATAAATTCATGACAATAAAGCTATGATCATGTTATTATTCCTACTCAATTTTGTCCAATTTTTTTTATTTAATCTTTGTTGAAATTAGCAAGCTTTTAGAAATTCTTATATTCTTTATTTTCTTATTGAAATTAATAAGTGAATTTGTAAAATCGAACCAAAAAAATTTATAAATCAACAGTTAAATAGAAGTATAGTTAGAGATGTCTACAGATGGGGGATAGCTTCCCCGTCTACATTCCCCATTTCATTCCCCATATCCATGAAATTTCTCACGCGGATCGAGGGATCCCCGTGAAAAATTTGTGGCGATTGGGTTTCCCATAGGACATTTTTCTCATTTATTAAAAAAAATATTAAACTATGATTTTTTTTAATTAAGTAGTTAAATTTCTTATTAATTTTTTTTTATATGAATAACTCCACATAAACAATTTGAATTAAAAAAATTACTCGAATTATAAGAAAACAATTACCAATCAAATTATTAATATTATATAATCTAAATTTAAATGTTCAATTCAGACATATTCATTATCTTGACCACTAAACAATAAAACTTAAAATTTAACTACAATATTTATATAACAATAATAATAGTGTGACATAAAATTAAAATATTATAATAAATTAAAAAAAAAAGACTAACGGGACAAGGATGGGAAGTGTATTGATAACAACGGATATAACTTACTAAATTTAGAGTAAAATTGAGTTTTTTTTTTGTTTTTCCTTTTAAATGAAAACATAGAGCTATAGAAAGAAAGTTATTGGTGATAAATGAGAATAATAAGAGTTTGTCCCATATCATGACAAAGTAAAGGTACATACGCTTTGGTCTTTGATTTTGACCTATATATATACTCACCTGGCTCCACACCATGTGATTGCCTTTATCGCAATAGAAATTTTAGAAAAATAGAATGCTCAATCAAATCGGTATTATGTTCAACATGTTCTGATGTATTAAGTTAGTGTTGAGACTGATGCGATGTTGAGAGTTAAGCTAGAAAAGTATTTAGCATGCCTTGATCTATACCAAATAGTCAGACTTTTTCTGAAATAAGAAGAAGAAGAAGAAGGCAGATGACAGACTGAAAAAGATGGCAGCAGACCTGATGCTTTCACGAGGAAGGTAAAGATTCTTCTTCCTCCTTGTTTTGTATTTAATTTTTGAGTGTTTTCTTCAACATTTCTTATGGTATTCTTTACAGAATGAATAAGGAATATATACACCAATTTGGATATCAGAAACGACAAAATAAAGGGAATCACCAAAATAACCACTTCTGTCATTTTGCTGGTCTGCAAGTTGTCAAACAATTGTTGGTTATACTATAAACCGTTTGGGGAGAGAGAGAGGCTACAGTGGCTCCATGTTAGACCCCTTCTTGTACTAAAGATGCTGAGGTAGTATCCTTATCATCTCCCCTCAAGCGAGAGCTTAACTGAGTTAGGCCGAGTTTGCTTCTCAAGTAGGAGAATATTTGAATTAGAAGAGCTTTGGTGAGGCAATCAGCAAGTTGTTCTTTGGTGGGAACATACCGGACGTGAAGTTGATCAGTAAGGACAAGATCTCGAATGAAGTGCACATCAATTTCAATGTGTTTAGTTCGAGCATGGAACACTGAATTAGCAGCCAACGCACTGCTCCCATATTATCACACCAGAGGACAGGAATGCCGGTTGGAGAGAAACCTATTTCATTGAGTAGGTTGCGAACCCAAATGACTTCAGTGGCAGCATGAGCTAAGGCTCGGTATTCTGATTCTGTGCTAGAGCGTGCCACCGTTGCTTGTTTCTTGGAGGACCAAGATATGAGGATGGAACCAAGATAAAGACAGTATGCAGCTGTGGACTTCCTATCATCAAGGCTAGAGGCCCAATCCGCATCAGAATAAGTTGAAATGGTAAGATGTGGGTCTGATTGTATTGTTAAACCAAGGTGTATTGTTCCAGCTAGATAGCGAAACACTCTTTTGACAGCTGACCAGTGAATATCAATTGGAGCTTTGAGGAATTGACTTAACTTATTAACAATGTAAGCTATGTCCGGGCGGGTATTGGTTAGATATTGGAGAGCACCAATTGTGCTTCGATAAAGAAAAGGGTCAGGAAGAGGTGTGCCCATATTTATTGACAATAGAGCTCCAAGGGCAGCAGGTGTTGGGCAAGGTTTGACATGTTGAAGGTTGAGCTTGGCTAAGAGGTCAGTAATGTATTGAGCTTGATGGAGGTGAAGACCGGTTGGTGTGTAACAGATTTGAATGCCTAGGAATTTGCTAAGTGTGCCAATATCTTTAATGGAAAATTGATTATGAAAGATGGTCACAAGGTGATCAATATGAGCTGGATTGCTACCTATAAGTATGAAGTCATCCACATAGACAAGAAGCATGATGATAGATAATGGAGTTCACATATAGTAGAGGGATGTATCAAGAGAACTTTCTTTGAAGGCAGTACGACAGAGGAAGCTTTTGAGCTCATCATTCTAAGCTCTAGGAGCTTGTTTAAGGCCATAAATAGCTCTATTGAGCTTGCAGACATATTTAGGGTTAGTGGCACTTTCAAAACTAAAGGGTTGAGACATGTAGATAGTTTCTTTGAGTGTGCCATTGAGAAAGGCATTGTTGAAGTCTATTTGACGAAGTGGCCACTGATGGAAGACTATAAGTGTGAGGATAATTCTGATGGTGGAGGGCTTGACAATAGGGCTGAATGTGTCAAAATAGTCAAAGTCTGGATGCTGACGGAAGCCTTTGGCAACAAGACGGGCTTTGTACCTTTGAACTGACCCCTGTGTATCTCGTTTGAGCCTATACACCCATTTGTAGCCAACTATAATGGTAGCAGAAGTAGGAGGGACTAATGTCCAAGTGTTGGTACACTGCAGGGCTGTGATCTCTTCTTGCATTGCTTGTTTCCACTATGGAGCAGATAGAGCTTGAGAGACAGTGGTCGGTTCGGTTTTGGTGAGATCAGTAGCAAGTTGTACAGACCAGACTTTAGGCTTGAAAATGCCTGCTTTTCCCCGAGTAACCATGGGGTGAGTGCCTAGTAATGGTTGGGCAAGGATTGGTTGAGATTGGAGGGAGGGTTGTGGAGAAGGATTTTGTGGGGTTGAGTTTGTAGGAGAGTTTGATTGATTGTGGAGGTCTTGAAATGGAGGCAAGAGAGGTGAGGTGGGATAAGGTAGATCATGGTTTAATCGTGAGTTGGTTGGAGTTAGTAATGGAACAGTACAGTGATGATGGCCATGAGAAGGTTGAGGAGAACGATCAGCTGGTATTGGACACGATGAGGGTAAGTGGACTGATGGTTGAGGGAACCAAATGGTGATTGGAGGAGCTGAAGGGGGAGGGCTAGAAGGTTGGTTATGGGGAAAACATGTGTGAAAGGGAAACTCCTCTTCATTGAACACTACATGGCGTGAGATAATGAGTTTACCATCATCAGTGAGACATCGATACCCTTTGTGCATAGGTGAGGGACCAAGATATACACACTTTCTGCTGTGAAAATCAAACTTGCGGGACTGATAGGGCTGCAAATGAGCGTAGCAGGCAGATCCAAATACTTTGAACGATAGCAGATCCAATTTCTTTCCAAGTAGTGCTTCCATTGGGCCAATGTCCTGAAGTATAGAGGAAGGAAAACCATTAATAAGAAGCACAATGGTTTGAAAGGCATAACACCATAGATGCAGGGGCATCCTAGCTTGAGCAAGGAGTGTTAAACCAGTTTCAACAATGTGGCTATGTTTGCGCTCAGCACGACCATTTTAAGCTGATGTGTAAGGGCAGGACAATCTGATACAGATTCCTAGCTGTGTACACAATTGAATAATAGGTATTCTCCTCCTCCATCCATTTGCAAGGTGCCAATGGTTCTATTAAACTGTTTTCGGACAAGGGCTTGAAAATTCTGAAAGGACATAATATCTATAGCCATCTGTAGATAGAATTAAGGCTGGCCCCTAGGGATCAGTATGAACTAACTCAAAGGGTTGTTTGGCACGAGACAAAGAGTCATTAAACGGTAGATTATGTGACTTTCCAAATTGACATGTTTCACAAAAAAAAAAAACTTTTCATTGACTACATTTTTTAGATTACATCCATTAATAAGTTTAGACAAAATTTTAGAGGATGGATGGCCTAAACGTCTATGGAGGAATAGTTTGGAGATGGTGGTACTGATTGTAAAAGCAGAAGATGAAGAGAACTGGTTGGACCAATCTGTCAAACGAGCACTTGAGGATCCTGATATGGAGGGTGCTTTATTTATCAGCTGGTTGACATTGTCCAAGAGGTAAAGTCCATCTTTAAGCCAGCTGGTCAGAAGTGCCACCCACGAGTCCTTATCCTTAACCACACAAGAATCGACATGAAATTCAACCACAACATTATTATCATTTGCTAACTTGGAAACACTGACTAAGTTTTTGGTGATTGTAGATACATAAAGTATGTTTAACAGGGACAAAATGCCATTCTTAGTATGTAAGTTTGAGTGTCCTGACTGAGATATGCTAAGAGGAGTGCCATTACCAACAATACCTCTGTCATTACTTGTGTAGTTGGAGAAGGATTGAAGGAAGTTTGGACTGCTGAGTTGAGGCCCCATTGTCAACATACCAGTTGGGGTTAGCTACTATTTCAGGTGAGGCAGCTGTTGAGTGAGTAACTAAGGCTGAGGAAGACTGTTCTTAGTTTCTATTTGAAGGAAGCTGAGTGAATTCTGCTTGAGTATGAGTCTGTCTTAGATTATTGAACTCTTTGTTGTATCGAAAGTAACATATATCAACAGTATGGCCTAATTTTCCACAAGTTTGATAGGTAGGCCTGGTTGTAGAAGCACTGTTCCATCGACCATGACCTCTATTTCTTCCTCCTCCACCTCTGTATCCATAAGAGTTTTGGTGGGAGTTTGGTGGAGTGTTGGGGCTATTCTGTATCGCATTTACTGATCGAGAGTTTAGAGAGATGAACATGTTTGTCATACCAGTAACACCGGACTTAATGGCAAGCTGATACTCGAGTCTTTTTTCATTTGATAGTAGATCAGATTGGAGGTCAGACCACTTGTTGTGCCCTTGGTTTGCACTGCCACCACGACCGAATTGTACTCCTCATCCAGACTAGCCAACACTTGAGATATAAGGTCAGAAAGAGTCACTGGTGAACCTGCAAGAGCAAGACTATTAGCATATTTCTTCATCACAGTTAAATACTCACTCATCTTCAGGGCTGCCTTGCGAGTTTGTTGGAACATTTTCTTTAGATAATCCGTTTTAACTCTAGATTGAACTCTAACCAGGTCTTTGACGTCTTTCTACAGTTCTCTTGATGTTTGGTGTCTCAATACTCGAGTAGCAATTTCTTGGGTCATAGAGTTGTAGAGCCAACCCAAGAGTAGTTGGTCGACTGCTATTCATGCTTCATAGGCTGGATTAGGCTACAGCTCAACTCCTACTGATGTTGCAGGGGTTGGATCAGCACTGGAGCTTTCTCTTGAGTTTTCATTCGTTTGTCTTACAATAAATCGACTTGGGTAGGTGTTTCCTTCAGTAAGGAAGCCTTCCAAACGATAGCTTCTAAGTATTGGCCATGCTAGGTTTTGCTAGAGAGAAAGTTGGACCTATCCATCTTAATGGATGTCACCTGGTTTAGTAGTTAGTTCAAAGGTGGATATGTTACCATTGTTAATGATGCCTAGAAAGGTAGGCTGAGGAATAGCTGGGGGATTTGCCATCTTGGATCAATTTACTTATCAAAAGTTTGATAAAAAGTGGACTGAAGCTCTGATACCAAGTCAGACTTTTGCTGAAATAAGAAGAAGAAGAAGAAGGTAGATGACAGACTGAAAAAGATGGTAGCAGACTTGATGCTTTCACAAGGAAGGTAAAGACTCTTCTTCCTCCTTGTTTTGTATTTAATTTTTTAGTGTTTTCTTCAACACTTCTTATAGTATTCTTTACAGAATGAATAAGGAATATATACATCAATTTGGATATCAGAAACGACAAAATAAAGGGAATCGCTAAAATAACCACTTCTGTCATTTTGCTGGTCTGCAGGTTATCAAGCAATTGTTGGTTATACCATAAACCGTTTGGGGAGAGAGAGTGGCCACGGTGGCTCCATATTGGACCCCTTCTTGTGCTGAAGATGCTGAGGTGGTATCCTTGTCACAAACATGGTGACGAAATTCTAATGGTGATATATACCAAGCTTTCGAGTCTTAAGATCGACTCGATAATTATTCTTCTTGATGGGTACCCACCCATATGGCATGTTGTCCATGTGAGTTCATATCGGAAACTATTATAAACAAATTAACCTTTGAAATTTGAAGCAATCATTTACCTAAGGAGTATAATATGATTAAGTTTTTTTTTTTTAAAAAAGAAAATAACAAGAAGTTTATTCTTTTTTTTGTAATAATTATATAATCAAAATTCAACCTCATATTCAAATATTAGAAAAAAAATCATAATATAAATTTTACACTATTTGAAAAAAGATAAAAAATTTCGACCTTTTAACTCAATTTTTTCCATTGTATTAATTTTAACTCTAATTTTTTCATCAATTTCAACTTTAAACTTGAATAACTGGATCAATTTACATTCTTGTTTAAGTTTTTGTTTTAGTTACCATTAGAAAAGGCTTTCCACCACAAGGCCAAATTTATATGTTGCTCTTATGATAGATGCTTGTTTATATATATATATTTAAAATATTTTACAAAAAAAAACCCTAAATCATTCTAGATTGAGTCACCACCATCATGGAAATCACAAACTATACTCTCGAAGTAGGACGTATATGAAAATAAACCGTGCTCGAGGCCGATAAGAAATAAAAAAAAAACCAAATACTAGCGGTAAATTTTGCGAATAAGAATACTCCATCAAGGGATGGTAAATAAATCTTATTTCTACTAAAAGCCGATAAATCGAGTAGAACCTACCCTAAAATTGAAAACTCTTTATTAATGACATTAAAAAATCAGCTAAGAATCAGAGAAGATGGAAAAAATATTGCTTTGAAATTGACCAACACTCTTGTTAGTCTACTTTATTTTTCCTTCAACAATTTTATATTTTTCAGTAACAAATAAATTTTCATCATAGTCCAACAAATAACTTTGGACATATGTGAGAAATCTTGATAGCCAAAGGAAGAGGGAAACTATGACGGGTGGCTTGACACCTTCATTTCTCCAATCAAATTTCTTTTATCCATTTTTATGTTCTCTTTCAAATTTATATTAAGAGATTGATGTAGTGTTTGTATTTTACTGTTAATATAAATCATGCGCTTTATCATTTCTTATTCATCCATGTGCTTGCCTTTTCCCACAATGAATAATTAAGCCTTTAATGGGTTGAGAAGAATAAATCAACATTGTAATGAGTTTTGCATAAGTGGAAGATCATCTTGTTTAATGTGTATACAATTCTATTATCTAAATCCATTTGATCAATCGGTTCATATACAAATAGCTAACTACTTGAGATAGTAAGTGGCTGTGGAAATCATTAAACAAGGAAAGTAATGCCTTTAGAAATAAAGAAACCCTTTTGTTTATTTAATTTAAGCATGCATCTTAGAAATAAAATTAACATGGCTTAAACATTGAGAAGTGGCAACTTTACTTTGTTAAGTTAAAGACATGAATTGATCCTTATATATAAACTCGAGCGAATAATGATGAATCTTCTCAACCCTACATTCATCGACCAGTTGTTAGTTACTTAAGTCAAGCTTGCTAAACTTGTACTGCGCTTTCATCATCCACACATATCCAATTCCATGTTCAACGCATATCAACCTTCATCTTCAATGCATTTCTAACATTGTCTGTCATTTCATTTGTCTATAGAAAATCTTTAATTTTATTAGTTTAAGCATTCAATAGAAAATCGATGAAAGTGTAAAAATCATTAAGTGACCAATATTAATTAGTTACCATAAAAATTTTATGTACAACCTTGGTACTCATCAGAAAATTCTAATCAAATTTATACTTAAATTTGATTTTGGAAAATTTGTATTTAATATAAGATAACCCAAGTGATCAATAGTAACAAAATAATCATTCTCAAAACTGAGCAACAAGTTGCATAAAATTTGAGAATATGTATGGGATATTATCCATAAATAGAATCCACGGAGATGTGGTGAGAAATGTAGAGACAAAAAAATGTCCCACATAAAAGCCAAGTTGCACATTTTAATTTCAAAATGTGTAATGAAAAGGACGCCTTCAATCAATATTTTGATGGGGACTCAAACGTTTGATGTGATCTTTTTTTTTTTTTTTTTTTAAATCTATACATTTTCTCGATTTGGACAAATTTAATTTCTATAATTTAAAAAAAATGTTAAATGTTAGCTTTTATGTAGTTTCTATAATTTTTTAGAAGATTTTACCAAATTATGGAAACAATTATAAAATTAAAGCATAATTTAAAAATTCTAACTTAAAAAATTACGAAGATGTTGTGAAATTGAGGAGCACAATGAAGCACAATGAATATGGAAAAAATATAATATAATAATATATAAATAAATAAATATAATAATAAAATAAAATAATTAAAATTATGAAATTTTAGTAAAATTTGAAGTGTATTTCTCACCAATGCATGTGATTTTAGGATCCACCAAATGCCACTATTTATAGGCAAAGTGGCAAATAGAATGTGATCTTACATGAATATCAAACATGAATAACTATAAGGCACATAGACAATATGAAGATTGACATATGGCTTTTATAATATTTATAATACTCCCCCTTAGATACCCATATATATATATATATGAAATATGCATTGTTAAAACCTAACTAGGAAAAACCCAATGGAAAAAAACCGTAGTGAAAGAAAAAGAATATATATTTCATATAATATATACTCCTAAAAATAATATATACTTCTAAAAGAATACAATATATTTACTCTCCTCGTGAAAACATCACTTAAGATCCAATGGGAAAAAACCAAATAAATTTGTTATATAGTGATGTCGTTATTTTCTTCACGATCATGAGTGTAGAAAAACTTCAATGAAATATGCTTTGTTCTATCTATTTTAATATATCTTTCTTTGATTTGGGCTATGCAAGCTGTGTTGTCTTCATATAATATTGTTGGAAGATTTTTATTAGAAGACAAGCCACATGTTCCATGAATGTGCTGGCCATTGATCTTAGCCATACACATTCTCGACTAGCCTCGTGAATTGTAAGAATTTCAGCATGATTTGATGAAGTGGCTGTTATGGTATATTTCACCGATCACCATGATATAGTAGTTCCTAACAGATAACCTGTTTGAGATTTAGCTTTGTGTGGATCAGACAAATATCCAGATTTCACATAACCAACAAGGTCAAAATTTGATTTATTTGAATAAAACAAACCCATATCGATTGTTCCTTGGAGATAACAGAGTATATGATTAATTAAGTTCCAATGTCTTTTTGTAGGAGGAGAACTATATCTAACTAATAAATTTACTGAAAATGCAATATCTTTACTAAAAATGCAATATCTTTCTTGTATTATTAGCAAGATATATTAGTGCACCAATTTCACTAAGATATGGTACTTCAGGACCAAGAAGTTTTTCATTATCATCTCGAGGTCGAAATATATCTTTCTTTATATCCAATTAACGAACTTCTATTGGAATATTTGATGGATGCGCTTTGTCAATATAAAATATTTTCAAAATTTTTCTGTATAAGTTGACTAATGAATAAATATTTCATTTGCTAAATATACAATTTGCAAACCAAAGAAAATTTTTGTTTTTCTGAGATCTTTCATCTCAAATTATTGCTTAAGATATTCTATTGCCTTTGAAAGTTCTTCAAAAGCTTTAATTATATTCAAGTCATCAACATATACCGTTATAATAACAAATTCTAATTATGATTTCTTTATAAAAACACACGGACATATTGAATTATTTTGATATCTTTCTTTCAATAAATATCCACTTAGGTGATTGTACACATTCGTTCTAATTGTTTCAATCCATATAGTGATCTATGTAACTTTATTGAATACAATTCTCGGGAATTTGATGTATATGTTTCAGGTACCTTAAATCCTTCTGGGATTCTCATATAAATATCATTATCAAGAGATCTATATAAATATATTGTGAGTACGTCCATAAGATGCATATCTATACTTTCATACACAGTCAGACCAATTAAATATCTTAGTGTAATTGCATCCACAACTGGAAAATATGTCTTCTCATAATCAATACCAGGTCTTTGTGAAAAACCTTGTGTAACTAGTCTTGTTTTGTATCTTATGACCTCATTATTTTTATTTCTTTTTCTCACAAATACCCATTTGTATCCCACAGGTTTGACACTCCTGGTGTTCAAACTACTGGTCCAAAAACTTGCCATTTTGAAAGTGAGTTTAATTCTACCTCGGTTGCTTCTTTCACTAAATTCAATCTTTTCTATGTCGATATTCTTAAACAGATTTTGGTTCAGGATCCTCATTTTGAGATATAATATCAAGAACAACATTATACACAAAAATATTGTCAATAACTACATTTGTTCGATTCTATCATTTTCATGTCATGACATAGTTTATTGAAATCTCATTATTATCTTTAGGTATTTCACCTTCCTCACTAGTCATGTCGAGGATTTTTCATGGGTATTTACATTCTCAACCAAGTCTTTTTTATTATTAATTATTTTTTATTTTCGAGAATTTTTATCTTTGGAATCCACTAGTCTACCACGCTTCCGAGGTGTTCTAGACTCACTAGTGACAACTTGTTATGTTGGGATATCAATTTTTAATCGAATATTTGTAACTGGTATATGTGACTTAGTTAATTTCTTTGTATCTATAAATGCATCTGGTAATTGATTTGCTACATTTTGTAAATGAATTATTTTATGAACTTAAATGAGAGAATAACGATGCATTCCATGTAATTTATTTTTTTAATTTCTTAATTCTTCCCCCTAATGTTGAAAAATTTGTCTTACTAAAATGACAATTAGCAAATCGTGCAGTAAATACATCATCCATCAAAGGTTAAAGATATTTAATAATTGATGAGGAATCATATCCAACAAATATTTCTAACCTCTTTTGAGAACCCATCTTAGTGCGTTGTGATGGAGCAATTGGAACATATACTGCACATCTAAAAATTTTCAGATGGAAAATATTTGGCTCATGGCCATAAGCTAATTGTAATGGCGAGTACTTATGAAAAGCTACTAGTCTAATTTGTACAAGTGACGGTGCATGCAAAATAGCATGCCTCTATACAGATGAAGGATGTTTAGCTCTCATAAGTAATGGTCTTGCAATTAATTGCAAACGTTTTATAAATGATTCTACTAAACCATTTTGTGTATGAACATGAGCTACAAAATGTTCAACCCAATTGACATACAATAATTATCAAAAGTTTGGAATGTAAATTTACCAACATTATCAAGACGATTGATATTAATTGTATAACCATAAAATTGTGCTCTTAACTTATTTATTTGAGCAAGTAACCTTGCAAATGCAAGATTTCTACTTGATAATAAGCACACGTGTGATCATCTACTGGATGCATCTATTAATACCATATAATATCTAAATGATCCACTTGGTGGGTTAATAAGTCCATATATATCACCATGAATTCGTTTTAAAAATGCAGGTGATTCAGTTCCCACTTTAGTTTGTGATGGTCTAATTATTAATTTTCCTTGAGAGCAAGCATCACATGATAACTCATTAGATTGAAGAATCTTTTGGCTCTTCAACGGGTGTTCACTTGAATTCTCAATAATTCTTCTTATCATTATAGACCTTATATGACCCAATCTATCATGCCAAATAGCAAATATATCTGGAACTTCATGTTCATTGTTGCATATATTTCAATTACACGTATATGAGTATAATACAATCTAGAAGATAAGAAATCTTTCGAATATATGTTATTCATTTGAGAAAGCAGAGATAATATATGGATATTCGACATTATTCTTACTATGATTCTCAATATGATAACCATTACAACGTATATCTTTAAAACTTAAAAGATTTTTCTCTTTGATTGGCTAGAGAACAATGCATTGTCAATTGTAAATTTTGTTCCTCTAGATAAAATAATATTTGTTTTTCCAAAATCTTCAATCAAGTTTGCAGAACCTGATATTATATTTACTTTTTCTTTCAGCATTACCAATTTGGAAAAATATTTTTTATTTGTAAGTATTGTGTGTGTAGGTGCACTGTCTGCTAGACATAGATCTTCTTTACTCATTTTTTAATCACCAACATATGAAAATGATCCATGTTTCTTAATTAAAAGAAAATAATTACAATAAAAAAAAACAACGCTTAAAATCTACAAAAGTTATTAAAAATATATGAAGATAGATAAAAGAAAACAACAACATCAAGTCTAGATATTCTCAAAGTCAAAAGAAACACTTGAAATTCCATCAACCGTGCCAATCTTCTCTTCGGGAGATTCAAAGAAGTCCACCACATCCAAATTTGTCATATAGGTGGGTTAAATATTGTCACTACTCTAGTATACAAAATTTGCTTCCACATTTTTCTCTTTTTTCTTCAGGGAGGCTTGATAGAGATCAACTAAGTGTTTTGACATATGACAGATACGTGACCAATGCCTAGTCATTTCACATTGGAAGCATTTATTTTCAACACTCTTTGAACTTTTATCTTGCGGAGCTTTTCCTTTGTGATTATCATTTTGTGTGATTCTTTTGAAATTACTACCACAAAAATAATAATTATTTTCTCTTCCTCTGCCATGGTCTCAACAATTAACATTCACATCATTCATTTCAGGGAATGTAGTTCCAGTTGGTCATGATTCGTGGTTCTTCATCAATAACTCATTATTTTGTTCGACCACGAGAAGACATGAAAACTAGTTCAAAATATTGTTTTAAACTTTTCTCTCAATATTTATTGCTACTGCAGTTGCATATTCGAGACATGAAATGTAGCAAATATCTTCTCTAACATATCAAAATTAGTAATTTTCTCTTCGTATAACAACAATTTTGAACTGATTTTAAAAATGTGGAGTTGTAATCACTTACTGATTTAAAATCTTGTAGCCTTAAATGCATCCACTCATAACGAGTTTTAGGAAGAATAACTGTTTTTTTTATGATCATACCTTTCGTTCAAATTTTTTTACAAGATACATGGATCATTTTTTATTGTAAGATATTCAATTTTTAATCCCTCGTTGAGATGATAACGAAGAAAAATCATAGTTTTTTCTTTGTCCTGACTGGATGTCGTATTTTCTTCTTTAATTATTTCTCCCAAGTTCATAGCATCTAGGTGAATTTCGACATCGAGCACCCATAACAAATAATTATTGTCATTATTGTCAAGGCTGCAAATTCTAATTTTGTAAGGTTTTTCATGGCAACACTATCACACAATATTGTATCTATATTAGAAATTCAATATATACTAAATATGAAAATAACATTTAAATTATTAATTATAATAAAGAGAAAAAAAATTGACCTACCTTTAGGACTAATATTCAACGATGGAAGCAACAGGAGCTCATGCTGATAACGTGTTGAAATTGAGGAGCACGACGGAGCACAATAGATATGGAGAAAATATAATATAATAATATATAATATAATATAATAATAAAATAAAACAATTAAAATTATGAAAATTTAATAATATGAAATTTAGTAGAAATTTGAAGTATATTTCTCACCAATGTGTGTGATTTTAAGATCCACCAAATGTCACTATTTATAAACAAAATGACAAGTAGGATGTTGTCTTACATGGACCAAGCATGAATAACTACAAGACACAAGAACAATATGAAGATTGACACATGACTTTTAGAACACTAAACAATGGACAGCTATTTATTTTTATAATATTTATAATAGATGATTAAATTTTAAAATTTTCAAATCATTGAAAAGTTTATAAATTTAGATTAAATTTAATAAACCCAAACAATAACAATCCGACGTGAATCTTGGTCGGACTCATGAAACATGACCCGACCTGACCTAAGAAGCTAAGGGGGTGTTTAGCTCAACAACATGAGTTAAGTTGAGTTGGTATATGGCCCACCAACTTTAAATATTGGTGGAGTTGAGTTGGTATATTTTACCAACTCACCCCAACTCACCCAAACTCTCCCAAACTCTCCCTTATTCTTATGTTTTCAATGGCTCCACCCATCGGCCATTGTCACACTCTGAGAACTAACTTCGGACTCCGAAAACCACTTCCGATGATAACTTCGACGACTAACTTCGGGCTCCGACAACCATTTTCGTTGACAACTTCGAGCTGCAACAATCATCTCTGATGACAATTTCGATGATGAAATTCGAACTCCGATAACCACCTTTGATGACAACTTCGACGACCAACTCTGACAACCAATTCTGGCCTTCGACAACCACCACCGTTGACCCAACTCTAACAATCACCTTCACGCTACCAACTCTGACGACCAATTGGCTCTGGCAATAAACTCTGATGACCAACTTCGACAATCACCTTTGTAGGCTCCGACAACCACCTCCGACTACAAACTTTGATGAAAACCACCTTTGATGATCACCTTTGAGCGAGCAACTCCGACGACCAACTTGAGGTTTTGATAACCACCTTCGACGACAAACTCCGACAACCAACTCTAATACCACCTTCAAACGGTTAACTTTGGGCTTCGATAGTCATCTTCAACTATAATCTCCAGTGAAAATCATCTTTAATGATCAACTTTGACGACTACTTTTGCCCGACCAACTCCGAGATTCGAAAACCACCTCCGATGATAAACTTTGACAACTAACTCCAATACACCTTCATGTGACCAACTTTAGGCTCCGACAACCACCTCTGACTACAAAATCCAGCAAAGATCATATTCGATAATCAGTTTCAACAACCACTTCCGACTACTATAAAACTGATGGCTATTAAAGTATGTTGTAAGGTTGTTGATTATATGAAAAAAAATATTATTTTGTCTACATTAACTGCATTGAATTCACATATCAAATGAATGTTAAGAATATTTAGACAAAAAGTATGTATGTAGTTGAAAAGTATATAACATATAACAACAAAAAACTGTAAAATGAATTTTTTTTTTCTAGAATATTTTCCAGCATGAATTAATGAAAAATAGAGATTTGTTCTTTGATGATCTTCCAAATTTAGAGGAAATGAAAGTGAAACTGTTGAAGAAATGTGGTGACATTTCATTTGCTGTTACAATGATGGTGGAGATTTAACTAAAAAAATTCACGACGTAGTAAAAATATAGAGCAACAATAGGAAGAAGAAGAAAAATAAAAGATAATAATGAAATTTATGGAGAAAAATTAGTTAGAATAAAAAATTTTGATTTCACTATAGTTTCTCATTTTATTTAACCATATTTCTACAGGAAATGTAATAGGTTAATTGTCGTTTATTGCCCAAAAAAGAAAGAAAGAATGAAAAGTTTTAAAAATTAAAAGAAAAAATTGCTATCCATATTGTATTAAAACAAAAATGGGTAGAATTATTGAATAAAAAAGTTTCAAAATAAAAATAGTAACCATAAATGCATATTATTTAGAATTCAAAAATCTGTATCAATAGTCAGATATATACATCCTAAATACAGACATATGAGCTCAGACCAAATAACTATGTATTCGAAACACATATATATAAATTCTATAGACATATGAACTCAAAATATCTTATCTCAACTCAGCACTCTAAACAATTTCTGAATGTTAATTTTTGAACTCAAATATGGTAATACTATTGCCTAAGTTGGGTCCCACTAATTGATTTTTGTTCACGGATTGATTTTTACTTTATTTTATGTAATTTCAATACCATAGAATAATCCAATTGAAATTTGAATCAGTACTAAAGGGGAATCTGAGCATTGAACCTAAAATTTATTATTATTTTTTTAAAAGAATTTAAATTAGCACACCCAACCCTCAAAATGCTAATGAAGGCTTAGATAAAAGCTATTTTATTTTTAGTTAAAAGAATTGTTGTGGCAAATTTCGTAATTTCAAGTTTGAGAAAATGGGAGTTAAGGTTTATTAAAGTAATATTAAAATTAATGGAAATTATTTATAAATTCATAATGTGCTAAAAATTAGGTTTAACTTGTGTAGTCAAATAAAACAAATATGTCGAACTAGTGGAATTGAGAATACCATGTCGGCACGTGATCACACAAAGACTAAAAGAAGACACACTACAACATATTTATATATCATATGTATAATTTAACTGTTGATAACCAACATAACTTATTTAGTGTAGTAGTTGTTGGGTTTGCCCTTGAAGTTGTGCCCTCTAACGTGTCTCAAGATTATCACTAACTTGGTATATATCATTCTTTTAGTATTTTTTTTCTTCTTATGATTATTTTTTTGTTTTCTGTTGCACAATCGACAATTAAAGAACACAAAAAAAAAATGTAGAGATAAGAAAAATTGACATACAGATATACGTGGTTCACTAACAGTGTGTTAGCTAACGTCCACGGGTAGAAGGAGAACAATATTATTTGAGAGAATGTTTTCAGCGAGACCCCCGTACTAGGTTGTTCAAAGCACCAACAAACAGATTCAAGGAGTTCAACATTTTCTTTATGGGTTTGATTCAGATTATCTTCGTGTAATATTAAGCAACCATTGGTGTGGTGCTTAATTTGAAGTGAAAGTATGTAAATTTTTTAGAGTAATTTGTAAGATAAACTGCGAACTATCTATTTATAACTCTATATCATAGTAGAACTCATTGTTGTAGAAGAGAAAACATATAAGATAATAATAAAATATATACAAAGATCCTTATACTTGAGAGGTGGGTAGACCACAATGGTCTTATAATACAAAATGTTATCGATATCGTCACTGATGTGGAAATTTTGATGTTGTCTTTAGCCCCCATTCCTTCCGGACCATCTTAGAAGTCAATAAAATTTTCACTAAAAAAACCAAATTGTAAATTAATTATTTTTTATTTCGTAAAAGTGAGTTTAACTTAGTGATAATTGACGTGATCTTTCAACTTAAAGGTTGGAGGATTGATCCACCATCTCATAGTTTTTTTTTTTTGAAATAATAATGTATTGGACCACCAAACCAATCAACAAACCTCCTCACAAAGTGCTTAAGGAAATCCAATCCGACAAACTACAAAGAACCCTACCAACATCCTCGGGGGGAGAGGAAGAGGCATTAACAAAATAAAACCTCCCAATTCCTAAAGAAAGCTGTAGTTTGCGCAAGATGGTGCACCACCTCATTTGAAGAGCGTGGACATCAAACAAAAGATCGCAAATGAGTATCATCCATAGTTGATTCAATTTGGAGTAAAATTTTAATTATATGCAAATTTAATTTGATTCAAGACATCTATCTAACTTATCATTTTATTTAAATTTGACCCATTTGTATATTATAATTTGAATAAAAGCTTCTATAGATAAGATTCCTAATTGGCAAGTTTGTTTAAAATGATGGAGAATAAATGGAGGGAGAAAAGGAAGTTGATTGATTTAAGAATGAAAAAAATGGGAATGAGGTTTTTGGGAGAATCATGTTTTATTTATTTATTATTTTTTTTTTTTAAAGTGAGATGAAATTCAAATTATTTATGACTTAGAGATGCCACATGTCATAACTTTATTAGATTGTGTGTGATCCCTTCTTTCTTCTTTCTCTCTCATCTATTAACAATCTTACATGTGTCAACTTTCGATTGATCCATGTTTGTCACATCATCAATCACATCGAATTTTACTTCCAATCTTCTTTTACTCGTATATTTTTCATTTAAATTTTGATTCAAACGATTTAAGATGCACTGGAATCGTTTTTCTGAGCTCTACGAGATAAATATTTTGAAACAAGGGTGTGTGTGAATTGACTTTTTAAATATTTAATTAAGTGTTTATAAGTGAATTTTTTTTTATAAACACTTCAAAAATCAATCCAAATGGACCCAAAAATAATCAATACAACAACTTGAATAGGTTATCATCCAAACATAACTTTCAATGGCTTAGGTTTAGAATTAAATAAGATATGTTCATATAATATATATTTATTATCAACACGATAGTAAATCTCATTGGCCAAACTTAAAGCCATGTTTGACTGTCTCATTGATAACATGAATGACTAACTTATTTTACAATTTAGATTTTTTTTCCTTTTAAGAATATATTCGAAGTTCCCTCCCTTATAATATATTGACAAAAATTTTTCTGAAAGTTGGTGAAAATTATATTTTTAACTAAAATAATTTTCAAAATTTCACCGTCGTTCTAAAAAAGTTTTATTGAAGGGAAAAATGTAAAACTATATGTATATATATAATAAATCCAATAATTATTAGTTTGAAAAGGCTTAGTGGCATTTTGTCCTTGATATTAGTTGAAATCAACGTAAAATGGCAAGGAATATAAGACAAATTGGAAGCTAATTTTTGTAGTTGAATTAATCTAACAATTAATTAAGATAAGCTCAAAACTTAAATAGGTTGAATTATGAACTCATTCATTTTGTAATTATTGAATGCTTTACTTTTCTTTTAAGAAAAACCTCAAACTTAAATATCAAAGAGTAAACATGAATATGCGACAACCAAACACCATTTATTTTGAAAAATTAAAATTTTCACATCTTGATTTTTTTTTTTTTTTGAAAATTTAGAAAACAATGCGGAGCTAATAAGTTAAAAAGGGTAATACTTGAGGTGGAGCTCCATTCCATCCAATCACATAGAAAAAAAAAATTAAAAAAATATATTTATCTTGTGATAGATTGTGATTTAGACTGAGATGTACTCAATAATTCTGTTTTAAAAATGGTGGAACCCTGTATCACTCAAAATACATTTCTATTTTTGAAGGAATAGAAAACATTGATAGTTTGTGTTGACACATAGATCTCGTCTCGTTCTTGAGCCTCTTTGCGCTTGCGAGTGCGTCTAAATGGACTTGTAAGAAAACTCGTGTCGAATCAAACACACAATGATATCATAGTTAGTACAAGAAGTGTTTAATTTAGCTAATCACTTAGAATATTGCTTATCCTCTAAGGTGGTGGAAAGAGATTATTTATAGAGTTCATCATCTGATATCTACTTGGGACATGTGTCATACTGATGACGCCAACATAAGTATAGCTCCAGAGATTGCAGGCTTTCAATCACTGAGTTCAACTTGAATATTACACCTTTGGTGATGGGGAATAAACTCAACTTGGTTGATCAACACAATACATAAGACTTTGACTTTTTATTTAGAGATTCTCGAGCCCCTATGTGTACTCTAAGAATGTATTGGACTTAGACCTTACCTAGGACTAACCCCCCCTTAACCATTTGGAGAAATATATATGTATACAAATTTATGGCAATAAGGGTTTATATTAGTTTTAAAGAGGAATTGGGATAAAATTGGACAAACTATTGAATACAAATGAGGGTTGAGTCAATAACATTTATATCAGACATAAAAAAAGAGGAGGAAAAAAAAAAGAATGGAGGGTCATCTTCTTGATCATTTTTAACCTAACTTAAAATATATTTTTATCAATATTCAATATATTTTTATAACGTTACTATAATATTGTCTATTTTAGGTAAAACTGCTCTAATTATTTTGCTTTTGGTTTTGATTATGTTGTTAATATAAAAGGATTTTAAAAAAGTTTTAGAAAAATCTATAATAATATTACAACTTTTTAAAATTTAAGATTATTATTGAAACCAAGTTCACAATATATTTTCAATAGTTTATATAAATAGTTGGTAGAGTACGGAGGACTTTATTTTAAGAAAAAAGATTAAAGAGAAGAAAAGAGAATATCTAAATGTGGTTTAAAGCAATTGAAATTAAAATTTAGCGCAAATTGACATGGAAAAGAATATTTTAAAGGTGGAGGGAGAATATTAAAATATTAACGTGAGCGTATAGAAAGGGTGTTTATATTTTTATGGTTTAAAACCTTATTTTGGTCGTGGAATTTTGAAACTTGTTTTATTTTAGTTCTTAAACTTTAAAAACGTCTTTTTGAATTTTAAGGTGTTTATTTTGTTTTTACTATTTAAATTTACTTAACTCTTAAATAAAATAAAGAGATGACTTATATTTTTAAATCAAATAAATTAGTCACGCTGGAAAATGTAAAGTTTTAATTTTGAATTAGGTGATAAAGTAATTTTCTATAAAACTCAAAAACCATTTTGTATTTAAGATTTTGACGTCTTGGTTGTTGACATTTTACTTCACCATCATTTTTGCTCAACACATGTTAAATTCAATTCCATCAAATGGTTAATAAAATCATAATAATAGAGACTAAAATAAATATTTTTTAAAAATTCAAGAACTAAATATAATTGTTTTTAAAATTTTAAAGACTACGATAGAATTAGATTAAAAAATCAAGGCTTAAAATAAGATTTAAACCTTTATTTATTTATTTGGATTGTTTAGTGAGTGGAATAGAATATATAATAATAATATAAATAATAGTAATAAATAAATATAAGGAATAAAGTACAAGGAAAACTAAAAATGGAATAATAATAAATATCCACGTTTTGAGCTCACGGGTTTGAGAAAATCCAACTAACTGCCACGTGTCGGTGAAATCGCATAGCACGGCTCGCACGTGGTCGTTTTCCAAATTTACCCACTTTCAAAGCGACCCTTATGGTCCCCATCTCAATGACCCGAATCTATTTTTCAATCGAACGGCTGAGATTTCTCGACACCACGAGCCCAATTAATTATTTCTTTATTTTTTTGTACCAACGTTAAATAATTTTATTATTATTATTTTAAAAATAAAAAGACGTGCTTCTCTCGCTTTGCTTTGTTTTTTTTCCTCTTTAATATTAAAGAAGCGAAAATTCTCTCTTTCTTTTCCTCCTCTGTTTGTGTAGCGAATTTTCATGGTGTAGGAGAAAATTTTTATTTTAATTTCTTCTTCTTTTCTCGTCGCTTCGAAAATTGTTCAAGTATTAATTCTCTGGAAATTTTGAAATGGAGTGGGATTTCTTAGGTTTGAACTCGAAGAATGTGGCTATGGCTATGCCTTTGAAAGAAGAATTTCAAGATACTTCTAAAAATTCAGGTATGTTTATCTTTCTTCTTCTTCATCTTCTTCTTCTTCGATTTCTATGGCGGAATTTGCAGTTTTATATGATCGAATATTTGAATGTCTCTGTTAGGGGTAGAGTTTACTGAGATTTTTTTTTTTTTTTTTTTTATGGTAATGAATTTTGAATTTTGAATTTTCCGATGAAACAAACAGAAAATTTGGGGAAGAAAATTTATGAGAGTAAGTGTAAGAAAGAAAACCACGTTTGGCACGCTGTATTGAAATGTAAATTTGAGGTACAAAAAAGAACTGACACACATAAAGTTTCTGGGGCAAAATATATTTTATATTAAATTAAAATTAATCATTTTTTAAATAAATATATTTATTTAAAAATTATTAGTTTTGTACTTCTTGTACTTTTTCCATATTCGAAATTTTCATTTTCTAATTTTCATATAGAGATTTTATTTTTGGTTTTCTGTTTTTAGAGGAGTTTTGAGTTCCATGTCTTTACTCTATATAATTTTTTGAACTTCAAATTCCACCTAATTCTAAAACAGAAAAACAAAAGAATACTACTTTCATTTATAAATTTTTATCATTCATTTTCTGAAATTTTAAAAAGAAAAAGAATAACTTTTTAAAAACTTGTTTAATGTGAAAATATAATATAGAATATAAGTAAAAACAAGCTAAATATCATGAATAAAAAACTAAAAAATAAAATCGTTACCGAACTAGTGTTGTGTTGGGTGTTTAGATTTTGAAAATAAGGGTATTTTCAATTTTTTATCTAAAGAATTTAAATAAAAATGATTTTTTATAAAAACATTTTTTTCTAATTATTTCAAATATATCCTTTAATTTTTTTTAATCATATGGGTATTTTTTTTTTAATAATTTCTTAATCAAACAATTAAATTTGATAGAGACAATAAATTCAAGGAGTGGTTATAAGTATTTTTTTTTTAAAAAAAAAGAAATAAAAGTGAACTTTGACTTAGATTTTAAATATATGTTTAAAAATGGATAAAACCAAATGGTTATGGGGCTGGTACATTGCAGATTCCGAGAATAGTGTTTTCAAGTCCATGGATTTTTATTTTTGTTTTTTTGTGAAATATAAAATTTGAAAAGTATTTAAATACAATAAAAAAAATAGACTTGGAAAAATGTGAATTTTAAAAACAATGATATTTTATTTTAATTAATTAATTAAAGAATAAAATATTTAAGCAAAAAGTTTATATACTCGTTTCTCCTTTCATTGTCGAATGCGAAACGCGTCCTAGGGTTTTTTTATTCTACTTTAATTTAAACTTGCGCGTGAAGATATTAACTTAACTTTAAACTTTTAATTCATTATCAATAAAAGTAAAATAATAATGATGTGGCACTTTGAGTGCGCTATTAGATTAATAAATAAATAAATATAATGATACAGCTGGATATCTGCACTGTCCATATTAACAATTAAATACTTCAAACCCGTGGTAAACACTTTACTTATTTTTTTAATACCAAACCTAAAACTTTATTTATTCATTTGTTTTTGTTTTTTAAATCTCACGTCCATATGGCCATTTCGTATAATAATGATGATACAATTATATGCAATTTTTTTTTCTTTTTTAAGTTCTTAGATTTTTGGTTTAAGTAATACTTTTGGTTTTAGTATATTTTTGTTTTTGTACTGTCAACTTTGGTTCTATATTTTCAAAAGGATTATTTTGATTTTTATACTTTCAACTTCAGTTTAATTTGGTACTTAAACTTAAAAAGAATTATCATTTTGATCTCTTAAAAATGAAATGTATAGACCAAAATAGTCACGTTTTAAAATTATAAGAACAAATTTGAACTTACCAAAGTTCAAATATAAGGACAAAAATGAACATTTTGAAAGTACGAAGACTAAAGTTGAAAGTATATTGATCAAAATGAACATTTTGAAATTACAGAGACTAAAATGAACCAAAGATAAAAATATGGGGATCAAAATAATATTTAAACTTAAATTCTTCTTATTCTTCTTATTCTTCAAGATTATTTATAATAACAGATCCAACTGGTTAAAACATATGTTGTGGACTTAGTTAAGTTGAATAAGCTCCCAGTGATGGTCTTTTGAACTTAAAATGCATTAAGGAATGAAATTTGATTTGGGGTTTGTTTGATTTGGCAGCAATGGTGAGTGGTTCAAGTATGCAGTGGTCATTCTCAAACAAGGTTTCTGCTGTTCCCCAATTGCTGTCTTTCAAGGCTTCTCAAGATGAGAAGCAAAGGAAAATTATTGTTGACCCACTTGTCTCATCAGACACTCCAAATCCTTCCCATAGGCCATATTCTTCTGTAATTCAGGTTTCACTTTCTTCACTTTTCTCCTTGATTGATGATGCTCAATGTTTTGATGTAATTAATGGACAAGAAGAAATGGCCTAGTGATGATTCATTGATTTTGCGTTGTTGGGTTTCTCTTTTGTGTGTAGAAGAATGTAGCCTCAGATAAGAAGGCTGGAAACCAGTATGCAATGACAGTTTACCCTTTCCAAAATGCCAAGGCGCTTCCGGTGGATTGTTCACAAGATGTGAAGATGTTTCCGATTTCAAACCAACCACCAAGCAATGCAGTTCCAGTGGCTTTTAACGTCCCAATATTTCAATCCCATTTGGTTCCTTCTGGCCAACCTGTGGTTGGTTCCAATGTTAACTTGCAGCCATTTGGTGGGGTTCCAATTGCAACCTCCATTTCGGTTCCTTTCACGAGCTCTGTGGTCGGTACCACCGAGTTAAGGTACTGGGCTTTCAGAGATAGAACTAAGATAGATTTCATTGGCAAAAACTGTCTTGAAAATTGATGCTTAGCTTACCTTTTCTTTCTAGGAATGCTTCAAAACCTCCGGGTTCGATGGCACAGCTGACGATCTTCTACGCAGGGTCCGTATATGTTTATAATGACATCTCTCCTGAGAAGGTATCTGTTTTTTTAGAAACTCTAGTTTTCTTTTTGCCTTCCTGACCATTTGGGGAAGAAACAATTCTCAGTTTATTGTTGTTTTTGTTCAGGCTCAGGCTATCATGCTTCTGGCTGGCAGTAATGGGCTGCCGCAAACGCTAAACAACATACTTTCAACAGGTCAAGTGAAGGCATCATTCACTGGTGAAAGTTTCCATGGAATGCCACTCCTTGGTCTTTCAAATCCACATTCTAAGGGTCATAATGCAGGAGTAGGATCTTGTAGTAACACTGAGCTACCTACTGCTGCTAAACCTATACAAACCTCAGTGTCATCTCATCCTAACCATTCCGAACCTCCCATGGATGCCAGTTCCGTTGCACCGATTTCCCCGATTCCCCCAACATTCATACCTGCAGGTATAAAGCCATTTTCACTCTACTCTAGTCCATATATTTTCAAAAGTGACGACTTTTAACAACAAAAATGCTCAAATCCGTCTCGTCGCCTCCTCCCTGCAGCTGTACCTCAGGCTCGAAAGGCATCCTTGGCTCGGTTTTTAGAGAAGCGCAAAGAACGGTAAGTTCTCAGCCTGGTTCTTTTACTATGATTGTGTAGTACTTTTGTTCCGACTCGGAATTTTGCGAACCTACTCCCACCTTGTATTCATGGATATAGCTAACTGTTAGTAAACTTTGTAAATCTTTGTGTCAACCTTTATTGTATACTTTTTCTCACTTTCTTTATTTGTGATTTCATAACACATTCTTTCGTATTTCAATTTCATAACACGTTCTTTCTTATGTCGTTTTTAGGATAAACACTTGCCCCTACAGTGTTGCAAAGAAAACATCAGACTGCTCATCGTCAACATTGGACCTGATGGCCTGATATTTGGTCAAGGGCCAGTGCCAATCTTTGGACTCATCAAAAACCGGTGTCCATCATGTTAGAGAAGTTTAGATATAATCATCCAAAGCAAATTTTGTCAATCTGTTAGCTTAGATTGATTCTTGGTTTTAGTTTAGTTTAGTTTTTTTTTTTAATATTTTTCTTTTGTTCAATTGAAAAGCAAAGAACAGTATGTATCTTAGCTGCTCCGTATTTATGTAAAATATAGCTTTTATTTATACCCAGAGAAACAATGGGATGATATTTTGTATTGTATCAAAATACTTGAAAGATCATTTTTTCCCCTTTGAAAAATTATGCCAAAAAAACACTATTCTGAATGATTCTGCTGTGTCTTTCCTCAACTTGAAAACATGATAGAGAATCAACCAGAAAATTTTCATTTGTTTTGGACCCACTCATCACATGCTTGCTGAGAACATTTTGCAGTGTTCTTTATGATCTCTCTCTCTCTCTCTCTCTCTCTTCAAGACTATTTTTTTTAGTGTTCACATGTTATTTTAAAATTCAAAGAAGGAATAATTTAATATAGACAGAAGTGAGAAACCCCACAAGAAAAGAACATTCAACCAAACATGGAGGTAGAGCATGGACAATTTACTGATATTTATTTCTATTTTCTTTCCCATTCTAACAGATATTGTTTTTACTCAAGACAATGAAGAGCAATCTGTTGCGATTGAATTATTATGTTTGATGTGACATTTAAACCTTTTCAACATTATCTTCTTCTTTCCCCCATTATTTCAGAGGATCACCAAAATTTCTCCCTTTCTATATCTGGAATCCTCTTTTTGGGAAATAGGGGAAGTTCTTAAAGAACAACTGATAAAATGATTATAGCTGTTTTGTTCGACTGTTTTCTACATGCCAAAATAAAACATGCTTCACGTTTTTAGTTTTGGTTGATTCTCTATTTCTTGAAAGGTGAGAACAAAAAAGTTATCAATCTAACATGTAGATCTGAAGGGAGTATGATTAGCGTAAAATTTGAAGTACTAACAGAATATGGGAAAAGACAGAGTTGAAACATTCTCAATAGTTGAAACACCCTAAAAAACCTTCCACTTGTGTTGAATTTGAGAAAACAGACTTCATTGTTGTGCTCAAAGTTACTTGTTTTGTCTTCTGTTTCTTGGATCAGCCTCTGAAAAGTGATTTTGCTACCTTCAACTTATTTCCATTCAAAAGATTTAAGAGAGAGATGGAAGACAGTACATTCTTCATTTTCTCTCATTCTTGGAGTAAAATCTTAGAACCACATAGAAGAACAACCGGTAAAGCACTCCCCAAGCTAGTAGAATCACAATGTCGTACCATATATGTTCCATATTAATGTCCATCGAAAACAGAACGTCTTCTCCGATTAGCAAGCAGCCAGGTTGCAAATCGGTAGAAACATTATGCAACCTGCTAAACCTTACATCTCCCATAGGACCAGGTGAAAGATCATTGGGATTTCCTTGATAGCATCTTTTACCTTTGAACTCATTGATCAACAATGATTCAAATGGATACTTTATTGCAGAGATGTAATGGAGCCACCTCCAATATACTGGTATTTGAGTTCGTTTCAAGAAGAACCCACAAGTGAGGAAGAAAATGGCTGTGGTGGCGATAACTACGGCATAGCCTGTGATATAACTTGGTACGAGCGCACTCACAAGCATAACGTATGAGTTTGTTGTAATGAGTGAGGCAAAGAGTGTGATCCAGAAGAAGAAGAGGTTGCCTTTCAAGTGAAGCCAGAATTGTGTTATGGCAGCAAATGTGAAGCCTTGAATGGCAAAAAATGGGAGATAAACAATGAGAGATGAAATGACATAGGATGATGCTCGATATGCATTGTGAGAAGTCTCTCTAATGAAGATGAACCTTTCTTGAATGAATGTCGGGACAGCGTCGTTTGATGAAAAGAAAACAAGACAAACTGCAAAGATGTAGAAGTTGAGAAGCCTGTTGATGTCTCTAAAGGAAGCATGACTAAGGTTTTTGAACATGGAGGAGAGAATCAATGCCATTACTGTCAAAACAATCTCCCTAGACAGAAACAATTCTGGGGTGCGGATCACGTTGAGCGTTGTTCGCCATGAAAGCACAATGACCTCACGAAGCCAAGGATTTGCATATTTAGGACCATGGTCTGTCTCGTCGAGAACTTCCTCAATGTCAAAGTCTTGGAAAGAAGGAAAATGAGAATCCATTGACATGCTGAAGACCGAAGGTATTTTTGCATGAGATGATGGAATTTGGCTTGAAACTATTCCACTTCTAACTCCAGAAATAGGAGTTTTTGCTGGTGTTTGTCCCGGCGTTCTCGCCGGAGTCCATGACGGGTGTCGATGAGGAGTTCCTTTAACACCATTATACACCCAAACAGACAAATCTTTGTAAAATTCAGAAGCTAAACGAGGATTATGAACGCCATTACGATTACTCACTGAAGTTTTGGTAGATTTACGTTCAAGAGATCTATCAAAATCATCATCCTCATTGTCTTCATATGCATATGCAGAGTCAAACTGGCTTGAGTTTGGTCCTGAGGTCATGGAGAATGCTTGACTGCGAAGGTTTAGGAACTTTGGTCCTGGTCCTGTGGTCTTTTTATATGGAGTTCGAGGCGTTTTTGGAACGGGAGTCTTTGCAGTTTGATCAGGTTTGATGCCATGGCGTTGGTATACAACAAGAGGTTCCAACCCGACGTTTGATTCATCATATTCCTTGATCACATCCAATAGATATTCAATGCCGTTTTCGCTATCCGGTACCGGCCTTCCAAATCCGGAAAGATGAGCAGAAAGGTTTAGTGGACTTCCAACATATATCAGTTTTCCCCTGTAATCACATTTGAATCATTAACCAAGATTCAACCCTTCAAACAATATTATCAACAAAACAAAACAACCAAAACTAGGAATTTCAATTTCAGTTGAAAAGTTTCGTGATTTTCTTAATTCTCATACTTCTATCCAAAAGGGTAACCAAGTGTTGTACCTAGCAAGAACAGTTATGCGATCAAGCAACAGTTGAATTCTGTAAGAAGGTTGATGAATGGTCATTAAGACAATACTACCATTTCGAGCAATCTCTTTTACTTTCTCTACTACACTGAAAGCACTAGTTGAATCAAGGCCTGAGGTTGGCTCATCCAAAAATAAGAGAGATGGTTTATGAATGATGTCGATTCCTATCGACACCCTTCTTCGTTCACCTCCTGAAACTCCTCTTCTCCCTTCATCACCTATATAAGTATGCATTGCACTCTACAAAGCGGAAAAAAACAAAGTTATTGGTTAGTGAAGAGTTAGTGGGTAGAATTCAAATTAGGATTTGAAATTTAGATTCGAGAATGACTTGGCCACGTTACTTTACAAGTCTTGTATTGCTTGTGATAGTGATGACTGTCCCCACAAACACACTTTAACTTTGAAGTTCTATATGCTACTGCAATATGATTAGCTGATTTTATTACACAACATGTTTTGTAACATGTTGTTTCATATCGTGCAGATTTTGCTGGCAGATTTTCTCTTTATTTGTTAAAGCATGTACTGAAGATTTCCTAGGATGCTTTCTTATTTTTGCAGAGAATATTATTTTCATTAATTGGAGATCTTCTCAAGACTGACCCATATATAATGTGGTCTTATTTATTTTCTAGGGTTAGCTCATTTAAATGAAAAAAAAAAGTATGTATTCAAGGTTTTAGAGATTATTCAAGAAAAATACAAGTATGCACTATTTGTGAACATTGTCCCAACATTCTCCTACAACTTGGTCACATTACTTTAAAAGTATTTGCTTCTTGTGAAGTGCTAACTGGCCCCACAAATCAACATGTGTCTTTTCAGTATGTATTACCCTCAGTCACATACTTTCTAAAAAAATTTTAGGAGATTACATAACGTTGTATTGCTTCAAGCCAGCACAAAGCGTTATATTGCTCCAAGCTAAACGCACTTAACTTAAAAGTTCTAGGATTTAGCTACCCAAACATGCTTAACTCTGAAATTCTATGATTTAGCCACCAAAAAGGTAGGTACGTCGTTTGAATAGATTTTATCCTCATGCATATACTTCTTAGAAAAATTCTAAGAGGTCAATCAACATTGGATTGCTCCAAGCTAAATACGTCTTACTTTAGATTTCTACGATTTAGTCACCAAAATATAAACTACGTATAGATAGTATCTATGGATTCTTTTTCTTAATTTATACATACTAAGGATCCCCGTCACTAAATATGATCTTAGTCTATTCATATTCATGTACTCTTTCTTTACTCAAATATCACATAATAGGAAGGTTGTAGGTAGGAAAGCAGTGCGTACCTGTAAACCTAGTTGGTCAATGAGCTCATAAACTCTATTCTTCTTCTCCTCCCTGGAAATAGAGGATGGAAGCCTAATCTCAGCTGAAAACATGAAGGTCTCAAACACAGTTAACATTGGGAAGAGTTGATCATCTTGCATAACATAAGATGAAACCATCTTCATGTAACTTGCAGTCACTGGCTTTCCATCGATCCTAACCGATCCCTCGAGGCTTCCTTTCGCCATCCGACCAGCCAAGGCATCGAGAAATGTAGATTTCCCGGCACCACTTGGCCCCAAGATAGCCATGATCTCGCCTCTCATTGCCTGTCCTGAGATGTCATTCAAAAGATAAGCTTCTCTTTTGATCCAAACTCCATCTTTTTTATACTTCTTTAAGACACTATATGACAAGTTATTGAATTCCAAGCCTTGTCCTGGTACCGTCTTTTGCAGCTGCGGCAGTGGCGCTGCTGCTCTTGCAGCCACAGCCTTCTTGTCGATGTCGATAAGGGTCTCAAGACTTCTGTTTGCCGCTCTTCGGCCATCTACTGCCATGGCTAGCTAGCTGCGACAGAGTAGTTTCTAGTATAAGTTGTAAAAAAAAAAAAAAAAAAGTGTCATTGAAGAGGCAAGGATGGGGGAGTTGTGAGAAGCTATTAAAAGAAGGAAGGAGAAATTAACAATGAATTTTGGTTTGGTTGTCTCTTTCAAATCTCATTGGTTTTGTCACTGTCTGAACTTTGGTAACTCCAAAAATATTCAATGAAACCATGTGGGGGTAAAACCAAGAGCACAAAAGAAGAATGTTTCGATAAATGCTTCACCAAATCAAACATCTTTCTTTAAATTTTGTCTTAAACTTCAAACACTGACAAATATTTGGAGCCGCAATTCTAAAAAAGAAAAAAAAAACTAACAACTGTGGAATTTGAACCCACGCTTTTACGGACCAGAACCTAAATCTCGAGCCTTAGACCGCACGGCCAAACTATCAATTGTTAGTGCAAATCGACCATTTAGTTAATTGAACAAATCAACATTCCGCCCTAATAAAATCGTGTTGAAAAATAATATATTTGGGTTTATTATTTAATTTAGTTTGTGAAGTTTATTTTTTAATAATTTAGGTTTGATTTGGTAATTATTTAGGTCCCGTTTGGTATTCATTTAATTTTTGTTTTTGAAAATTAAACTTATTTAACCCATATTTCTTGTAAGGATTTGCATCTTTCTTAAGTACAATGGTTGAATTATTAGTCAAATTCCAAAAACAAAAACAAATTTTAGAAAGCTACTTTTTTTTAGTTCTCAAAATTTGACTTGGTTTTTTAAACCTAGTAGATAATAAAAGAAGAAATTTGGGGGTATAACTAATGTCCATAGACTTAATTTTTAAAAACAAAAACAAATAATAAAATAGTTATCAAACGGTACATTAGTTTTTTATTCACTACAAGAATTTTTACATTTTTCCATGCAAAAAAACGTTGGGCAAAGTAATAAAAACGTCGGGATAGGTTATGCCGATGCATTTTTTTTGCGTTGGCAGAATTGTCGTCGTATCCATGTCTGGAGAAGTTCCTCCCGACGAAAACGATTTTCGTCGGCATAAATACCATTTTTGGCAACACAATTGCTTGCGTCGGCATATGTTTTTTCCCAACAAAATACAATTTGCGTCAGAAAAAGCATAGTCCTAAACAACAAAAGTTCAATTCAATATGTAGATTTCTACCCATGTTTATTTACGTCGGCATAAGTTGTTTATAATTTTATATATTTTTTGTAACAATTAAATAACTAATTTTTTATTTCCTTAATACCTAATTATGCACAAACAAAAAATAATCTTCAAACAAATCAATTGAGAATAAATATAACAAAAGTAAGCTTACATATTTAAAAATAAGACTAATATTCAATACATAAGCTATAAAATTTTACGAACAAAAACTGTTATATACAATTATATTTGAGCTCTTACAAATCCCCTATACAAAAAAAAAGTTTAATCTTCCCTATGCCAAAATACCATAAGCCAAAATAAGTGAGATACTAAACCAAACTAAGTAATCATCTCACAAAATCTTCTTGCAATCTCCAAAAAAAATGATCTTTAAGAATTTACACGAACAACCTGAAATAGGAAAAACAAAATGTTTAAAATGGTTATGAGGAATGATCCCTCTCTCAAGCTACAAACAAGTTGTCAATGTTCATAATTAAAACATGATCACCACAAACAACGATTTTACTATCTAAAAAGTGATTAAAATGGTTATAATTAAGACGTGAACCTCTCTCCCACATTACGAGCATGTCGTAGGTCCACTTAAACAAATAGATAAATGCCCTTTAAATTTCCACAACTATCAGATCCCTATGAATAAGCTAAGAACTTGTTCCTTTAAAGTCCACAATTAGGCTTCAAGATAATCTAAAACACAATTACAACATATAGATCCCTCTTCCCCTCGCAAGCTACGAACGTGTCCTAGTTCCACTTAGACACCATTTAAACCACAAAGTAGCAACAAATGCATAGAAAATGTCAAAGTGAATCCTTCCCCTCTAAATCCACCTAAATTTCTTTCAAGGCTAAACCCGTCATTCGATAGTTCTAAAAGCATATAACTCAAGTCTCGGATCCCTACAAATAAATCCAAGAATAAAGTTCCTTTAAAGTGCATAATTATGCTTCTAGATAATCTAAAAAACAATTACAACATATACATTCTTATTGACCTACACTAGAGACATTCAAACTTGATGATTAAGTTATTACAAATTTGAAAGAATATGAAATATTTGTTATATGCTAAAACTTAAAGACTAAATTATATTGTTATATATAAATTTGAGAGCACATGAATAGACTACAAATTTGTATTAAGTTCTTATTGGATAATGATTTTGTAATTTATTTTTCTGTTATTGAAATTTATACTTTTTTTCTCCCAAATTTTCAGTCATGGTTTCCACCTTCATTAAAGAAACACTTGTGTTGATAGAAAAATCTAGACAAGAAGATTCACCTGACCTTACATACCTTCAATAGTGAATTTATAATTTTGAAGAAGGAAGACGACCTACAAGATAAAAAAGGAAAACACTGATGTGGTGCCTGTCACAAAACATCCGATGCTTAAGTCGTTATATAGCAAAAGGTCAGAGCAAGATAGAGATGAAGGAGAAGAACTTATCTTTGGGTGTGTCTATGACCCCCTATTTATCGTCTGGTAGATTTGGATCCCAAACCTTAAAAAGATTAGGAAAAGTAGAGGGATTTAGGAAAAGTTGATTTGGGTAGGCTAAGAGGACTTGGACCATGGCCTTTGAGAAGCAAATCCTTTGGGATGGAAGAAGGTCCACCTCGAACTCAGAAGGTGGATAAATTGGGCCAAATAGCTCAACTTACCTCATCTTAGGCGGGTAGCCCAACCCGCCTCGGCCTCGGCCTCAACAAGTTAGACCATCGACCTTGATCAAGGAGAGCTGGTTGGGCCATTTGGCTCAACTTGCCTCGAGGTCGAGACGGGAAAGTTGGATTTTTTGGCCCAACGCCTCTTTTTTTCTTCCTCCCTCAGTTCATTAGTCTGTTTCTTATATCCCCCATGTCTTCTCGAGTTCAAGATTCTTCGTATGACTCATAACAATAGCCCCCACTCCCTAGTTGGGACTTTGAAAGACCAAATTATTGATTTTTTTTTCACCAGTTCCTGCTTGGGAGTATGGTTTACCTGATAGCCTGAGCCTTACAAGATGTGCAGCTCGTATTTTTGAGCTATACAGTTTTAATTCCAAAGATCAACTTTCTTTTTGTAACAAACTGAACAAAACCTGTCAAGCTCATTAGCCCAACTTTTGGCTTTTCTTTTTATGTAGGTTCTAGGGTTCTTAATCCCTATATTATCCTGGGAATGGCCATATCAAGCCTCTTAAGGCTTGTTTTTTTTTTTTTTTTTGCTTTCCTTAGTTTAAAGGCTCCAAGGTTCTTAGTCCCTAGATTATCTTAGGAATGACTATATCAAGCCCCTTGTGGTTTGATTTTTTGCTTTCCTGGGTTCAAGGTGTAAGGATTGGTGTCCTAAATCTCTTGTATTCTCCTAGTTTGTAAATCTCTGTAAAAAAAATTTTATTAATAAAATAATTGTTATTTTATGTGCATACATTTAATCCAATAATCTAAGGTCCTAGGTTATTTTATGTAACTTAAACATGTATGTGGAGACATACAGGTGGATCATTTTTAAGTAATAACCTAAATGGTTTGTAGAAGATGGATAAGACTAGGTACCTTATCCTTATGACACTATGGATACACCTTACTTTATAGTTATTACAAATGTTGTAAAGTGCTACAAATTATCTGATTCTGATCATTCATGTAGAGACATGTGAATGAGGGTATCCTATACAAAGAGTTTGTATAAGGCCGAACCAAGAGTTGAACTCTTTTTATAACATTGTTGCTAGAAGAAACTTACATTTCACCAGGATGACCAGAGGTAACTTGACCTGAATCTTGAGTGAGTTGTGAACTCCTGCCTATAAAGGCGGTCATTTGATTTACATGGGTAAGGCTGGACAGTTTCACCGACTCAGTATGCCTACCATTTTGGGGATTCGTCTGATTGGGGAGCTGGGAATGTAGCTACACAAGAAAGGTATCACTCCTTCCCGATTGTTAGGGTAAGTAGAGAAATTGCTCTCTTAAGGGATGATTCCAGGGGTTGAACAATGTGACGCCACACCCTCTCCTGATCAAAGAGGGATTCAGTTATAGTTGGATTATAACTAATTGTTCGTTAAACGATCAGTGGTACTTAAGAAGTTAGAGGTAACTACAGGGAAAAAAATGGTATTTTTGGCCCAGCTGTACTTATGAACAATTTGTGAAGGGTCAAATTACGAGCAATTTGTGAAGGGTCAATGCATTGTTGCTTGGTTATATCCAATGGACATAGAAATATATTTGTAATGCAAAAAGTACAGATGTTAGTCTTTAGTGGAGTGACCGACAGTCAATTGAAGTTGATTAATTTAACTAAAGAGTTTAATTAATTAATCAAGTACCATTGGAGTTTCAATCTATAGGTTCATAATGTCCCTTCGTTAGCTCAATTAGGATTAATGAGAGTCGAATTAATTTTGAATTAATTTGAATTGTTCAAATTAATTAAAGGGAATTAATTAATTATATGAGATATAATTAATATAACGTATATGATACATTATAGTATTAATTTGAATTGTTCAAATTAATTAAAGGGAATTAATTAATTATATGAGATATAATTAATATAACGTATATGATACATTATAGTATTAATTTGAATTGTTCAAATTAAAGGGAATTAGTTATATAAGATATAATTAATAAAATGTATATCATTATAAGTTTTAATGAGAAAAATAAATATTTGAATATGATTCAAATATTAATTATATGAATATGATTCATATAAGATAGAATTAATATAATGTATGTGATACATTATAATATAAAATTTTAATAAGAGAAATAAGTATTTGAATATGATTCATATAAAAACTATAGGATAAAATTAATATGACTAAGTAATATCAATTATATAGGTTATATGAGAGATTAATAAACTATAGGTTATATTATATGTGATATAATATAAGTTATAGGTTATATGTTATATATGATATAACATATAGTTTTATTAATATATAATAAGGTTAGTTATTATATATTTTATTTAAATTTTAAAATTTTATTATTTAATTTTTTATTTTTAAATAATTAGGGAGGAAGTTATTTTAATAATTTCCCCCATTAATCTCTCAACAAGAAACTCCGAATACGTGAGAGCCGTTCATGTTTGACAAAGAAAGGCGGAACGGTTCTTCTTCTTCCTCCTTCGCATTCTATCTAGAAGGAAGCTCTTTGTGAAAATTTATGGAAAAGTTTTCTTACAAAATTCCTTAGTCCCTTTCTACCAAAATTAATCAAAGCAAGCCCACAACTCCGCTTTGATTCTCATCCTTGAGAATAACGAAGAAGCCTTTGTCGTGGTGTCCTCCTCTGTTGCTGCATTTTTTTTTTGTGAGGCCGAGGTAGGATCGTTTTCGTTCGTGAGATCGGGAGAGGATTCGTGAAGGCTGTGAATTCTAAAGTGTAAGTAGAATTTCTTCATCTTTCTCATTTAGCATGCTGATTAGAGATTGTTTATCCTGTGTTTCAGTTCTTCTCTATATTTTCTGATTGTATCTTCAATTGAAGTAAAAATTGTATGGCATTCACGCGCTTTTGCTTGGGATTCAATCCCTTCACAAGGACTCTAGGATTCTTAATCCTTAGATTATCTTGGGAGTGACCATATTAAGCCCCTTGGGATTTTATTTTTGGCTTTCTTGGGTTCAAGGGCTCCAGGGTTCTTAATCCCTCGATTATCCTAGGAATGACCTTATCAAGCCATTTAAGGCTTGATTTCAGGCTTTCCTTGGTTTGAAGGCTCCATGGTTCTTGATTCCTAACTTATCCTGGGAATGACCATATCAAGTCCCTTGAGACTTGATTTTAGGCTTTCCTTTGTCTAGAAGCTCCAAGGTTTTTAATCCCTGGATTATTCACGGAATAGCCTTATTAAGCCCATTGGGGCTTAATTTTAGGCCTTCCTTAATTCATTTTTGTTTTTTTTTTATGATATATATATATAATATATATATATATATATTTAAAAAATTGGGTCAACCTTGGCCTCCAAGGTTGACCCGACTTTTTCTTTTAAATCTTATTATTATTATTATTATTATATTAATTCATTATGTCATCTTACCTTTTTTTGGCTAAAAATGAATATTTATGGGGTCTGAGGTTAAACCGTCCTAGGGCTACGTGGCTTGGAACCTCGAGGTCACCCTCGACCTCGAACTCAGGCTGCACCACTTAGGTACTAACGCTTCCTGTTGCTCTCTATTCCAGTTCCCTCAAAACCTTTATCAAGTATATTCGCCAATTTTGTGCTTGATGGGTACATGGTTTCATTATGACCTCTGAGTCATAAGCCGACCTAGAGCCTCGGCCTCATGGACTTCAAGCTAAAACAAGAATGAATACCTTGTTGAGTTTAAGGTGAATTGTCATATGACAATGTGCCTTGGCTCCTCAAGGTCAACCTCAGACTCAGAGTTCGAGACTGGGCCATATCGCTCGAGTACCAAAGCCTTCTATTACTCTTTATTTCTGATCTCCAAAACCTTTACCAAGTTCTTTAGTCGATTTTTAATGTTTACGCCATCCTTGTACATAGTTCTCTCTCTCTTTTTTTTTTTTTTTAAAGTTAATAACTCTTCTGATGTATCATTTTAAAACCCCAACAGACTTAATAGAAATCGCTCTTCCTCTCACAAAAAAAAAAAAAAAAAAAATACAGAGAAGAGTTCCTTGCAATTTTTGCTTTCCTCTTCATCAAGAATCAAAAGCTCCCACGAGCTTCTTTGTTCCCAAGAGGATAGCAGAGAAAACTGGTGGTCGTATCTTGCTCGTTTTTCGATCTTGTTGTCAATTACAATGGTTGAGAGAAGATTCGAAGAAGAGTGTCTACTAAGGTATTCATCTTTTCTTTAATCTTGTAGAACTAATGTTTAGCCTAATTCTTTTGTTTATATTCTATAATTTTTCCTATAATACAATTGGGGCAAAGCGATAAATAACTTTCGCATTGGGATTCAATCCCTTCACCCTTTTGCATGTGTGCATTGAAAATGAACTTTAAAGCGTCATGTCGAAGTTGTGTGGATGACTATTCAAACATCTCCTTCAGTGAATCCTTGATCTCACGTGTAATGACCATGGTTTCATGCTTCTTGGCCAAAACTTCAAATAAGTTGGCTAGTATGTATGCTCGGGCTTTTTCGTTTTCCTTGACCTACCTTTCATACACATCCTGAACATTTCGAGATGCTCCAGTGTTAGGTACTTGAGGTCCTCGATAATCAACACAGTGTTTATAGTGCTTTTCCAACTCGTGTAATTGTCGCCTGTTAATTTGTTAGCACTTAGAAGATTTAATGTAGCACTATTCATTTTCGAAGATTGCTGAAACCATACAAATTATTTATATTATTTATGAAGCATTACCCAATTGAAATTAATCAAATTTTAGTAAAATTCTAATGTATCCTATATGAAGTTTAATTTTGCAATGATGTTTCAGTGAGTTAGGATAAAAGCCACTGTAGGGTGGCTAGTCACTTCTTCATTGAATTGAGACAATCTCAACCAACCATTACAGCAGAATAACTCTTATCCCTATAATGATTAGCCACCATTGTTCGGTTAAGAAACGATTAACTTGCTTAACAGTTTCCTATAAGTGTAATCCTTCATTTTAGATTCTAGAGTTCTGCCCCAATGAGCCAACTATAGGAAAAAACCGATTGAGGCAAAAACTAAAGTAATCCATCAATTTTTGGAGTTTTTATAAAATTTCATGCAAATGCCTTTTGTAGGGGACACAAGCAAAGGTGCCTCGAGGCCGAGCATGAAACTTTACAATAAACTAATTAAGGAGTCCGTGGGATGTGTTGACCTATGCAAATACCATCCTAGGGGGACACAAGCAAAGGTGCCTCAAGGTCGAGCATAGATCTCACAGTATAAACTATTTAGGGAGAAACGTGAAAGAAAATTGACATACCATATACATCATTTTCCTCCCAATTAGTGTTTTAACCTAGGGTTTACTAACTTAGGTAAATCTGAGTAATAATTTAACTAAGTGATTGTTAAATTTGCCCAATATGACACTTATACTAGATAGTTTAGCAGTAATGATTCTTGTTTATTAAACACTTTAAAACCTAATCATTTATTGCATGCTTATAACATAGTTGTCTAATTTACCTTCTAGGTCAGTTCCCAGGTAGGGGTATTCCGTAGCTTAAATACCTTAGCCTTGACAGAACTATCCTTTGACAAAGGTCTCTTATAGACAATTATGTTATAAATTTAATATTTTATTTATCCAATTTGACCATATTAAAGAGAAAATAAAAGATTGTCTTATTTCTAATCATATTAAAAATGTTGTAACATAGGTCTATTTGAAATTAATTTTAAACCATTTAAAATTAATTTTGACCTATATTTGCATGCAATTCTTGGTTATAGATTTTAATTTTAATTTTATTATTTTATAACACTTATGAAGTTTAATGAAATAATTAAATGCTATAATATGCATCTAATAACATACATGAAATATAACAATTATAAATTTTATGTAGTGTCATGCTTCATGCATTCCATTTTCATTACATAACATAAATTTTATATTATAAAGTAATGAAAATAATAAAATCTATCATCCAAACTATATATTATAACAATTATAATATAATATGATGCATGTACATGTTATATATACATGCTTTCATATAATATAACAATTATATTTAATATGATGCATGAGTATGCTTAATTAAGCCATGCAAAATGATGCATGAATTTATGTTCATCCTATGGTGGGATTTTAATCTATATGACATACAATATGTAATAAAAATAAATAAATTATACATCACATGTATAAAATAATAAATAGCAACTTTGGACAAAAAAATTGACATCCTAAACAATTAATTAATTTAATATAACAATTATATGAATTTAATTAATTAAAATATAATTAAATTACAAAAAATAAATTCAAAATAACATAAACTACCTTTAAACTACCTCAAGAAGACTCAAACCCACGTTCTCGAATTGCCTCAGCATGCGCATGTCCGTCCTCGGAGCATAATGACGTTTGCCAGCAGTGTTGTTACATTGGCTTTCAACTTTTCGCTCTGTAATGTTACGTTGGGCTAATAGTTGCCACAAATGTAACATTACCCTCGAGGTAGTGTAACGACACTTAGCCTCTTATGTTTCAGCGTAATTTTGCTCCAAATGCCACCAAACTCTTCAGTAACATTTGCAAATTGAAAGACTTGGACTTACAGACTCAATAGCAAAATTTAAATACCCAAAATACTGGTCCTTATAACTTTAAACACTTTAAAGTGATAAATCTAATGTCAATTTTTTGTGAACATCCAAATTGCAAACCGAAGCATACATCCACAATGCAGTGCTAATAACCCACCATTCCAAAATTAAGTTTCGAAAAAAAAAAAATTTAGAGATACAATTTGGCTCTGATACTAACTAAAGGGATTGAATTCTCGAAGAGGAAGCGTACGAACACCTTGTATCTCGAATTTCATTTTATAGAAACTTAAAATTATAGAGGAAGACGAAAACTAAGATAAACATACAGATCCAAAACATGCTTTCTATAGGAAAAGTAGAGAGGAAAGGGATAAGAAAAAACATACCTTTGAAGAAACACTTTCTTCAAATATCCTCTCCACAGCAAGATATCACGAACACGGCTCCTCTTTCTTGATCCCGAACACCACAAACACAATAACTCAACGAACACCAATTTTCGAACATTACCATAAGAACTTCCTTGTTATTCTCAAAGTAAGAATCATAGAGAGTGTGTGGGCTTCTATATTTTAATTTTGGTGTAAAAGGAGTAGAAATCTCGAGAGTGTTTGGTAGAGGAGGAAGATGGAGTGGAAGAGAGATTCTTTTTGAAAAATGAAAATTACATATGAATCATCCAATAACTCCTTTGCCATAAACATATTTGAGAGAAGTGCTCCCTCCATAAGTTGAAAATAACTCCCTTTGGAGTTAATTTTCAAATTTCAAATTTAATAAATATCAAAATTAGATCATATGTTATATCTCATATAACATATAACTTATAGTTTATATCAAAATTACCATAGCCTGCTAAGAAAGAAGAAAAAGACTTCCCTCAATTCTGACGGCCGAAAACTTTGGCAAAATTTCTCCCAAGAAGCTTTCTCAATAATCATCTAGAGGAAGTATCAGAAGTTATTGCATGCTACACTGTCGACAGAGTGGAAATCAACAACAATCATATAACTGTCGAAGAAGTTAACGACTTAAAAAAATGAAGCAAAGAGTTTCTATCTTCGATCGTATCAAGCCTTCAAGTACACGATCTCCAGTCTTCCAAAGATTAAGTATGGCCCCGATAAAAGAAGGAAACCAATGTCCAATGTCTACTGCAACTCGAACTTCATCTTTCAAGAGGCTGAGTATCTTCACATCAAAGAAAGATCGACCTTCAACATCTTCTTTTGATCGTCTCAAAACAACAAGCGATCAACATAAAGGAAGGATAAAATTTTTGAAGGCAACATCATTTCATGAAGAAAACAACGACGAAAAGATTTACAGTCATGTTTCTTCACGCATGAAGGAAATTTTCTGTTGACATAAATACAGAAGATTCCTTAATTGTCAAACCAAGACTCATCATATTGATGAATCATACAAATAAAGAGGATGATCAAAGTCATGATAAAATAAGAGCTTCTAAAATTTAAATGTAGAAGCTCCTCATCGCAAGAGCCTAAACTGCATGGTGCTCCTGACCCACTGAGCTTAAGAGGTGAACAAACCAAGAAAAAATGTCTTATTGAACTACGTTATGACTTAATCTCTGTCATTGTAAAGGGTACGTAGGCACCTTGAAAGAAACTTCAAGTTCAGTTAAAAAAAAATATATATTTGAACTACGTCATGACTTGATCCCTTTCTTCAAGGTTACGTAGGCAACTTAAAGAAATTTAAGTCCAATCCATAAAAAAAGAGTACCACAATCACCCTACGTATGACGTTACATGACAGATTGAAGATGTTCATTCTTGTTGGGGCAACACAATAAATTGAAGAAGTTCATCCCTTTAAGGAGCTAACACAATAAATTAAAAGCACACACTTTGAATGGTGCTTTGATTCCTCTTCGAAGTCAAGTTTGGAGGCTTCACCGCTTCCTCTTTGAAGTCAAATTTGGATGTTTCATCTCTCTCTCTTCGAAGTTCAATTTTGGTGTGATTTCCCTGCTTCCCCTAAAAAAATATTATTCCCTGCAGCTTCGCTCATTCTCTAAAAGTTGTTGCAGTTCTGCCTCCTCTACAAAGATGTTGGCACAACTGTTTCTTTATCTCCAAGTTCGAGGATTAGATTGTTGCTTTGATGGTTGCACCATTGTCTCTCCATCTCTGAATTTGATGGTTGCATTGCTGCTTTCCCATTTCCAAGTTCGAGGGTTGCACTATTGCTTCTACAATTCTAACTTCAATGGTTGAATTGATGCCTCTCCATCTCAAAATTCGATGTTTGCACTGTTGCTTCTCCATCTCCACGTTCAAAGGTTGGATTGCATGCCCCTCCATCTTCAAGTTCAGAGGCTTCGTCAATGTTCCTCTATCTTCAAGTTTAGAAGTTTCATTGATTTCCTTCAATCTATAAGTTTAGAGGCTTCTTCGATGCTCATCTACAAATTCGAAGGACTCGTTGATGCTTCTCCATCTTTAAGTTCTGAGGCTTTATCGATGCTTCTCTATCTTCAAGTTCAGAGGTTTCATTGATGCTCCATCTTCATGCTTAAGTTTGGAGGCTTTGCAATGCCATTTTCATGCTCAAAGTCGTGAAGTCGAGCTCAATGCGAAGATTCATCGATGCTTCATCAAACTCAAGTGCGGAGGATTCATCAATGCTTCAAGCTCGAGTGCAGAGGATTCATCGATGCTTCTTCAAACTCAAATGCAGAGGATTTACCGATGCTTTTCATGAACTCAAACGCGAAGGTCTCGTTGATACTTCTCCATCTTCAAGTTCAGAGGCTCCATGGATGCTGCTCCATCTTCAAGTTCAAGATCGGCGTGCATGGCTCCACTTCCATCTTCAAGTTCAAGATCGGTGTGCATGGCTCTACTTCCATCTTTAAGTTTAATATTGGTGTGCATGGCTCCATTCCATCTTCAAATTTAAGATTGGTGTCCATGGCTCCACTTCCATCTTCAAGTTCGAGGTCAGTGTGCATGGCTCCACTTCATCTTCAAGTTCATGATTGGTGTGCATAGTGATGACGGGAGGAAATATACATTATTATATGCCTTTTATTTAGAACTATGAGGGCTGTTAAGTAGAATATGCGATGATTATACTTAGAATTCATGAGAAAATGAGCTTGCATCGATCGGCATTGAAAATCTCGGCTAACCCACTATTATGCATTATTTTGCGTTTAATTGTCTATTTTTGTAGCTAACGCAGGAATTGATCCATGCGTAGAAGCCAGGCTATCACGAAGACGATCACATACGTCAGTCGTATGGGTGTTGCGGCTATCGAGCGAATGCGGTCATTGCAGGGAGATTGCGGCTATAGAGTAATAACCATAATAGAAGGGTGATTACAAGGTTGGTGGAATGTAAGCATGAAAGCATACATTGGGATTATCAACAAGATGATGTTGACATTTCACCTACCATGCCACGAGTGGCAGAGATTCAGAGAAGGACCATCACGCTGTGAGTGTTAGATTCAGAGCAGGTCCATCACGCTGTGAGTGTTAGATTCAGAGCAGGTCCATTAATGCTGTCGGTGATCAAGCTCTATAAATAGAAGCCTTAGATTTCTAATCATCCAGGTTTCTACCTTCGAGTGGATCCCTATGATCCAGACGAAAGTGTGAGAAGGTGTTCTTGAGAGTTCTTCATCCTTTCAACCATTTCGAGTGAAGACCGGAGCCGGAGCTAGATCTTGAGAGATACTACTCTACCGTACAACCATGTCACCACCGACAGCCTTGACACACATCTGATGGAAGCAAGACATTGCTTCCATCTGGCCCTCTATATCTTTTCTATCTCTGTATTGTATTACATTGTGGCTTAAGAGATTAATACATTTTGTGATCAATGCATTTCTCTATTTCCTTCGATTTCATCTTCATCTTCTTATCATCCTTTACGTTCATTGCACTATTAAGTAAGACTACTAGAGTATCGCATACTTAATCATGCGGCATAGGCATATGAAGCATGTAGCAAACCACCGAGAGGTGTGCATTGCGCGAGTGTTGTGAGAAAATCCTATTTTCTTAGTGAGAGGCTATAGCAACGCTTGTCTATGAGTAGACGCAAGGCTTGTCTATGAGATGATCAATGGTAACTAACTATCCGGGAGGGTAAGTAGTGGAACTCACTAAGCAAATAAGCAAGTGTTCTTAGAGATAGGAACAATCTTATGTCAACCATGTTTTATGTGATTACCTTGTCTTATGAGCGTATCATTCATCATTTAGGCATATTTGGGAGAGTAGTCTAAAAACCAAATCTAGACTTGAGAGAGCAGATTGGATCACATAAGCAAGAATGGAGACTTAAGAATAAGCTCTGTTTGCTATTACACAGTGCATGCACCCTATAGATAGGATATGAAAGTATGCGATCACATCACATGCGTCCATAAGTAGGATATGGTGGTATGCGGTCATCTTGTTTATGTGTGAGAGCACATGAGTAGGAATAGAGACTTAGAAATAAGGCCTCTCGACCCTATCGCATATACATCGCATGCGTCTTCGTCAAGTGTGTGTAGCATAATCGCATAGCTTGCATTGGCTGGGGTTACCCTTGTGATCAAGCTTAGTGTTGCGGTGAAGACATCCCCGCCATTTTATCTATTTTTCCATGCATTTTATTACACGTTAACAGTTGCCGTGTCTCTATCTCTCATAGTCATACTTCTACTGCTTAATCTGTTAGTTAGGAGTAGGAGTAGTGCATAGCCTATAACCTTCAATATTCTTTTATTCTTCGCCGCAAACACGTTACTTCATAACATTTAGCTACAAGTCCCTGAGTTCGACCTCAGATCACCTGAGAAACTTACGATCTCGTTATACTTGGTGAGAGCGCAAAAAAACTTTTGGCAGGAACGCATGCTCATCAAATGCATATTGCATATCCCTTAGTCCAATGCATGACCAGCGATGCATGGAGAACGAACGATAAACGCATATTTATTTACCTCCATTTTCCAACGCATCACATGGCTCGACTCCTTCTTCAATGTCTTCGTCTACAAAATCATGATATGGCTTCGTTTCATCTCCAAAGCCATGCGTGGTTCACTTCATCTTTAAAGTCGTGGCATCTCTAAACTGATGGCGTGGCCTCGCTTCATCTCCAAAATCATGATGCGACTTCAGTTCATCTCTAAATTTTGGCATGATTTGCTTCATCTTCAAATTCATGGCATAGCTTCGCCTCATCTCCAAATTGATAGCGTGGCGTTGCTTCATCTCCAAAGTCGTGGTGCGGCTTTGCTTCATTTCCAAAATGTTGGCATAGCTTCACTTTATCTCCAAAGTCTAGTGTGCTTCGCTTCATCTCCAAAGTTGTGGTGTGGCTTCATTGTAGGAACGTATCAGCAACAGCGGAAGCAACAAGGATCATTTAACACTCTAATTCATTAATTTTGGTAAAATATAAAGCATGCTTTTGTAGAAACAAGTGAGTTTCATGACATACCTTTGTAGAACTTCTTCAAAGCTCGATCTCCAGCTGCAATCTTCTTCAAATCTCGTTGCAGACCACCTCAAGATCTTCCCCACTATTCTCTAGGTGCTCTAGATTGAGTTGTGGGACTCAAAACAAGCTTGAATCAGGGGATTACTGAGAATTGCTCATAGCAACAATCTTGTTGAAGAACACTTTCTTCACCTTGAATTTTCAACTAAAATTCTCTTGATTGCATGCCTCAAATTCACTCCAATCTCTTCAATATATTGCAGATCATCATGCAGGGAAGAGAGTTGCATAAGTTACAGCTCATGCTTGGAGTTAATGAAGAAAAGGAAATGGGTATTATGTGAGCATAAAGAAGATGGATAATGGAATATCTCTATATTCCATTTGTGCATGGTTTTTTCCAATTTTCTAATTTTATCTCAAAATCAAAACTTGATTTTAAAATTCAAAAATTTAATTTTTATAAAATTAATTTCATAAATTAATTTTTAAATAAAACTAATTAATTTAATATCAAATATTAAATTAATTTTTACATATATCCATCTTCATATATTTAAATCATATTTAAATATAAATTCTCTTATTCCGTTTAATTCTCGAAATAAACAAGTAATTATATCTCATATAATTATTAATTCTCTTATTTATAATTTGAACATTTCAAATTAACTTATCACGCTACTCTAGAACTAATCCAATTACGAGCTAGTAGGGGAACCTTGCGGACCTACAGATCATGGGCTCCAACGATACGAGATTAATTGACTAAACTCATTAGACCAAATTAAGCCCATTCGTTAACTAATTGGTCACTCCACTAAAGTCCATAGTTGCACTCCTCTCACTGTAGATATATTATGTCCACATGATTTAACTATAATCAGCAAGTCGACCTTTCACAGGTTGTTCGTAATAACGGCTGGGTAAAATATCTATTTTACCCCCAAGATTACGTCTTATTGCTTAAGTTCGTAATAATCCTCTAATGAACAACTGGTTTGTGATCCATTCACTAAACCAAACTCTCTTAGCCCAGTGAGAGGGTGGGGCCCCTTAATCAAGACCTGGATTTAGTACTTGAGAGAACAACCTTTCTCCTATCCCTTAAATCGGGTAGGCGTGAACTCCGTCTTGCACCCTATGTCCCCAGCTATCTATTAGGTCTTACCCCTGAAATGGGAGGCTTATTGAGCCGGCGCTAGTGAGCCAACCTTTACTATGCAAATCTAAGGATAATCTCGAATAAACAGGAGTTCATAGTTAGCTCAGGATTAAGATCGAGTTACCTAGGTCATCTAAGTGAAGTAGTCAGTCTTATACAGTAAACAACGTTATAAAGTAAGAGTGACTTATTTCTTGGTTCGATCTTATACAAACTCATTGCATATGACGCCCCCACTCCTCATGTCATAACATGTACTAATTAGGATCACATCATACGTAGCACTTTACAACTCTTTGTAACAACTACAGAGCAGGCCGTATCCAATAGTGTTACCAGAATAAGGTACCCAACCTTATTCATGTACTATAGATATTTTTGACTATTTACTCGAACCTGATCCACTCTTATGTCTCCACATAAAGTTTAAGTACTCATGTAATAGTCATGGGTCTTCGTTTATTGGATTTATACTTTCATGTATACAATTTATAAAATCAACAATATGTTATTGATTATAGAAAATGTTTTTCATTTTACAAACTGCGAGTTTTTAGGACATAAAACCCAACAATACTCCCACTTAGACTAAAACTCCAGGGGGTCAATATATACAAATATATACAATGTTGAGTTTACATGGAGAGAATACAATAAACTAAGGCATTACAATACCCATAAATTCTCCCAGTTTCCCTTGTGATACAAAACTCGTAGACCTAGTCCTACTAGGTGACCCTCGAACATTTTAGCCGAAAAGGTCTTTGTAAAGGATCAACTAAGTTGTCTTGTGAAGCAATCTGGGTGATAATTACGTCTTCTCTATGTACAATCTCCCTGATGAGATGGTACTTTCGCTCGATATGCTTTCCTCTTTTATGGCTTCGTGGTTCCTTTGAATTTGCAACTGCTCCATTATTGTCACAATAGAGAGTGATAGGCAGGTGCACATTAGGAGCTATTTCCAAATCTATCAGGAACTTTATGAGCCATACTACTTCTTTTGCTGCTTCATTTGCAGCTACATACGCAGCTTCCATTGTGGAGTTAGCAATACAAATCTGCTTGATGCTTCTCCACGCACTTGTTCCTCCATTCAAAGTGAATACCAACCTCGAAGTTGATTTCCTCGAATCAATATCGGTCTGAAAGTCAGAATCAGTGTATCCAGTAAGGATCAGACCCTTAGCACTATACACGAGCATATAATCTCTCATTCTCCGAAGATACTTGAGAATGTTCTTAACAGCAGTTCAATGATCATATCCATGATTGGACTGAAATCTGCTGACTATTCTTATGGCATAGCATATATCGAGACGAGTAGACAACATTGCATACATTAAACTCCCTACTGCTAATGCATATGGAATTCGATTCATTTCCTCAACCCCTTAAGGTGTCTTAGGACTCTGTTCCTTAGACAGGTGAATTGCATGTCTGAAAGGTAATAATCCTTTCATGAAATTTTGCATTTATACCTAGACAACATCTTGTCTATATAAGATGCTTGAGATAATGCTAATGTTTTGTTCTTGCGATTTCAAACTATTTGGATTCCATGAACATACTGTGCTTCTCCTAAATCTTTCATTTCGAATTGCAAAGGCAACCATCTTTTAACGTCAGCTAGATATTCTACCTCATTTCGAATGAATAGAATATCATCAAAATACAACACCAGAAAAGCGACAGCTTTGTTAACGATTTTCTTGTATACATAGATTTCGTCAACATGTTGTTCAAAACCATAAGATTTGATCGTAGTGTCAAATCTCATATTCCAGGATCTAGAAGCTTGTTTCAATCTATAAATGGATCGATTAAGTTTACAATCCTTTTGCTCTTGATTATGTTGTATAAACCCTTCTGGTTGAGACATATAGATACTCTCTTTAAGATAGCCATTCAGAAAAGTTGTCTTGACATCCATTTGCCATATTTCATAATCATAAAATGTAGCTATGGACAAGAGTATTCAGTATTAACTTTATCATGGCAACTGGAGAGAAAGTTTCTTCATAATCTACCCCCCTCCCCTCTGGGTAAACCCTTTTGCCACAAATCTAGCATTGTAGGTCTATACCTTACCAACTTGGTCTCATTTTCTCTTGTAGATCCATTTGCAACCGATGGGTTTTACCCCTTCAAGTTGATCTACAAGATCCCAGACAGAAGTGAAATACATAAATTCCATTTTAAGGTCCATGACTTTGATCCATTGGTCTTTGTCCACATCATTCATTGCTTGGTTAAAAGATAATGGATCCTCTAAGCCATTGTCTGGTATGATGACTTGAGCTTCAATTAAACCCATGTACCGGTCAGGCTGTTGCACAACCTTCCCACTACGATAAGGTATTCTCAACTCTTGAGAAGGATGTGAAGTCCCAGTTTCATAACCAACAACCTGCTCTATCAACAACTCTTGTTAAAGAACCTGCTCTATCAACAACTCTTGTTGATACATTTGTCGTTTCTCTAGACATTTCTTCTATTACTAGCTTACTGTGAGGTTGATGATTCTTTAAATAGTCTTCATCCAGGAAGGTTGTATTTGTCGATACAAATACCTTATCTTCCTGAGGATTGTAAAAGAAACCATATTTTGTTTCTTTTGGGTAGCCTACAAATAGGCATATTTTTTAACGGTGTTCCAACTTTTTAGGATTTTGCGCCAACACATGTGCTAGACAACCCCAAATCCTAAAGTGACTTAAGTTTTCTTTACGTCTTCTCCAGAGCTCGTAAGGCGTTTCAGAAACACTTTTTCGATGGAACTATGTTCAACATATACACTACATTTCAAGTGCATGTCCCTAGAAAGAATTGGGTAACTGAGCGTAACTTATCATGGAACGAATCATGTCCAACAAGGTTCTGTTTCTCCTCTCTGCCACACCGTTTTGCTGAGGTGTGCCAGGGGTTGTGAGTTGAGACTGAATTCCATGTTCTATCAAATAGTTTTGAAATTCTAAGTCCATATACTCACCACCTCGATTTGATCGAAACGTTTTAATCTTTTTACCTAATTGGTTTTCAACCTCAACCTTATACTCTTTGAACTTTTCAAAAGTTTCAGACTTTTGATGCATTAGGTAAATATGCCCATACCTAGAATAATCATCTATAAAACTGATGAAATATTCATACACTCTTCTCGCTCTAACATTTAGAGGCCCATAAAAGTCTGTGTGAATCAGCTCTAGGGGTTTTTTGGCTCTAAGACCTTTTCCAAAAAAGAGATCTTTTTATCATTTTACCCTCGAGACAGGACTCACAAGGTGGTAATGAACTATCTTCTAACTTAGTTAGATGACCATTCTTAACCAATCTCTCAATCCTATTAAGATTTATGTGACTCAGTCTCAAGTGCCAAAGATAGGCGTTTGGAGAAATTTTCTTTTTCTTATGAGTCTCAGCAGTTTTAAACATCTCTATTTTCAGTACGGCTTTAACCTTATTTGGTTTTAACATATACAAGTTATTTTCTAATTTTGCAGAACAAATCTGTTTACTTCTTTTATTGATGAACAGTTCATCATTTTCAAAATAAACTTTATAATTTTGTTCTAGCAAACAAAAGATAGATATGAGATTCCTTTTCATAGAAGGAATATAATATACATTTTTCAAATAAATGTACTTATCTCCTATAAATAACTTCATATCTCCCATTGCTTTAGCTGAAGTAGCCTCTCCGGTCCCTACCTTAAAGATTATTTCACCTTCTGTCAATTGTCTCCAGGAACTTGTTTTCTGTGAGATAGTACAAACATGATTAGTAGCACCTAAATCAATTATCCAGATTTTATCATTTTCTACTAGACATGCTTCGATAACAAGTAAATCATATTTATCTTGTTGTTCGAATTCTGCACTCTCATCTATATATTCAAAATTTTAGATGAGTTGGGAGATAGAGGACAATCCTTTGTTAAAACTATTTTTCATGTAATCAACCACTAGTAATTTGTTTGTTGATTTGATTTACTGTTATTTAGTTCGGAAGTGAGTAGTCTAGAAGAATTTGACATGCTGATAAAATTCAAACAAATTCTAATTAACAAATTGTAACTAAATCCAAAATCAAGTTTTAGAAAAAAGTAATAATGTACCCATAACCATTATTTATTTGCAACAATACTATAGTGAATCAGAATACGTGCTACCAAGGGGCAATCATATACTCCACTAAATCAAAAAATTTTGACCAAACACTATCTCTGGAATAACTCTTATTCCTATAGTCATTTAGTTATCGTTTTCAATCAAGATCTTTACTAACAAGTAGTAATTCTTGTAAGTGTGACCTGCCATTTTCAGATCTTATAGGACGGTATGAATATGCCTCCGAAATAGAAGACAATATCCAAGATGGAACTATAAGACCCTATTCATTTTACTGAAGCCTGGGTTGTTTCGAATCCTATATTACGACCCTCCGAGGGGATAGCCATCATTAAACAACTAGCAAAGGCCACCTAAAGCAAACCAGCAGGCGCAATATAGGAATCTCACGGTTCAAACTAATGGAGGAGACCGTAGGACAATGTTGACACATTTCCTTCACCCACTTACTATGAACTACTTCCTCCGTTTACCTTGTTATTGAGTCATACAAAACACTTTCCGTATGGAGGTCACTTCCAGGGTGACACGAAGCGTCATATGAATCTCACGGTGTAAACTATGTGAAGATGTGGCAGTTGAAATCTATATATCGAATAAATTGATTTACGTTTGAACAACTTCCACTTATTCATCGCAATCTAGATTTAAGCTAAAAAAAATACTTTCTATGTGGAGGTCACTCCCAAGGTGACACGAAGTACCACTTAAATCTAGATTGTGAACTCTTAGAGACGTGATAGCTAAAAATAACGTATCATATATGTTTTAATCTCCCACTGAAGTGTTCTAATAACTTTATCATATAGAAGTTATTAAACTGCCACTGAAGTGTTCTACTAATAAGGTAAATTTATACTTAGGTTCTTTTCGGCTAATAAAACAACTTTAAGTCTATGTGGTTTATCCAAGTATAACACTTATAATTGGATTTTTAACCTATGATGTCTAGGTGATAAACCCTTTTATTACCTCAAATTGCTCACGTATGCTCATAAAACCTGAGTTTTATAAGTTTTAACTATTTAAAACAGGTGGTCAACCTACGTGAGCATGCAACTGTTTTTTATGGATTTTAAACGTCTAACCCAATTTTATGACAACTTATAAAACTTTAGACATGTTAAACATCCATAACATACATAAAGGCATTTAATATTTAATATAACACTTATATTAAATACAAGAAACTCTAACTTGCATATTATATATTATAACAGATTATAACATACTTTCAATGCATGTAACATGCTTCCTACGGTGGGATTTTAAATCTAAATGGCATACTGTATACACATACAAGATTTATTTAATTATAACATACATCACATGCATAAACAATTAAATACTAACTGATATGGTTTCGGTTTTGGCATAAACAAGCAAACAGATGCCTAATAAGCTTCAAAACCATCTTTGAACTGCTCGAACCGCTCCAAGCCGAACCCAAGCATCTTAAATCAAACTGGATAAGTCTGAA